>NC_136718.1:26654229-26836729 GCF_936440315.1 Barbus barbus | reverse complement strand
AGTGATGGACGAATGAGAAACACGGATAACATGAAGATGGAGTGAATGGAGGGAATCTAGGTCACGTACACCGCCTCAATATCACACACTTCATCTCTTATTACACACAAGACTGCATTCTGATTGGTCGGGTGTTTGACGATAATGTGATTCTCTACACATGTGAGGAGAACCAGACATATACATCCACTAGATTATAAAAAATACATTATTATATATGTATTTTTTATAAATACATGTTTAAATAATGATATTCAGATGAAGTACATTTAACATCTAACAATAATGTTATATTTAACCATTCAAAATATTATATTTTAGTCACTATATTAATTTGTTAGGCTGTTATGTTAAATCAATAGGTCATCCAAAAGTGAACATTAGTTGAAAATGTGCTCATCCTTAGGTCATCCCAGATGTAGATGAGTTTGTTTCTTCATCAGGTTTGTATAAATGTGTCTCTGCATCAGTGTCTCAGCAATGGATGCTCTGTAGTGAATGGGTGCCGTCAGAATGAGAGTCCAAACAGCTGATAAAAACATCACAATAATCCACACCACTCCAGTCCATCAGTTAACATCTGGAGAAGACAAAAGATGAAACACATCCAGCATTAAGATGTTTTTAACTCAAGTCCATAATAACGCTTCCTCCAGTGAAAAAGTGTTCTGGTCTGAATCAGGAGAGAAATCTGCACAGATCAAGCAGCGTTTACAAGACAAATACAGTCCAAAACTTTAAAGCTTTGTCTTCTCCAGATGTTAATTGATGGACTGGAGTGGTGTGGATTATTGTGATGTTTTTATCAGCTGTTTGGACTCTCATTCTGACGGCACCCATTCACTGCAGAGCATCCATTGCTGAGACACTGATGCAGAGACACATTTCTACAAACCTGATGAAGAAACACACTCATCCTGATCTTGAAAGACCTGAGAGTGAGCACATTTTCAGATCATGTTAATTTTTGGTTTAAGGTTCTCTCCTCAACACTGGTAGGCTATCACAGACAATGATGTTAACATACTGTGGCAGGTGAAACTAATGTTCTGTGTGTGTGTGTGTGTGTGTGTGTGTGTGTGTTCTGCAGGTCTGATTCTGTTGTTCTATCTGATATTCTACACGTTTCTGGCTGGCATGTTCTGTCTCACCATGTATGTGATGCTGCTGACGCTGGATGATTATAAGCCCACTTGGCAGGATCGTCTGGCTACACCAGGTACACATACACACTCAAACTCTCTCTCTCTCTCTCTCTCTCTCACACACACCACACTCACACTCACACTCACACTCACACTCTCTCTCTCTCTCTCTCTCTCTCTCTTTCTCACGCACGCACACCACACTCACACTCTCTCTCTCTCTCTCTCTCTCTCTCTCTCTCTCTTTCTCACGCACGCACACCACACTCACACACTCTCTCTCTCTCTCTCACACACACACACACGCACACCACACTCACACTCACTCTCTCTCACACACTCACACTCTCTCTCTCTCTCTCTCTCTCTCTCTCTCTCTCTCTCTCACACACACACACGCACACACACACACACACACACACACACACTGACTCTGTGTGTTTCCCTAGGCATGATGATTCGGCCAAAAGGCGATCCTCTAGAAATCGTTTATAATTTGAAGAAAACAGAGAGCTGGGATTCATACATTCAGGCTTTGGACAACTTCCTTGCATGTAAGTAAAAAAAGACAGATTAAAAAAAAAAAATACAATGCTGTTGCAAGCAGTACATTGTTACATTTTTGACTCACAATCACAGTCTACGTGTGCGTTTTCATATGGAAGAGATGGTGCTCGCAACACCACGGTCATGGGTTCGATTTCCAGTGAATGCATGAACTGATAAAAAAAATTTATGCCTTCAATGCAATGTAAATTGCTTCAGATATAAGCAGCAACCAAATGCATGAATAGAAATATAAATGTTACTCTGCAGTTTACCACTAAACAATGTCAAGTATCTGTGATTTAGGAATAATTCAGTTATAAATAAACACTGATTTACTCACCCTCATATTGTTCTATGACTTTCCTGTGGAACTGAAAATGTGAATTTCTGGATAATCTTCTTACCATCTTGTCCATACAACATCTGTTCCTAAAAGGACTAAAAGGACAATAATCAAAAATCCTAACAGGACAATAATCACCATATAAATATAACAGTGTATGATTCTACAGGCCAGTGCTATTTTAGTCCTATTTATTATAGTTTCGTTAATATTTTTTATATAGGTTTTATTTTTTACATGTTCAGTTTTCATTTTAATTTCAGTTTAATCATTAGTAATTTTCTTATGAGTAATTTTTAGCATTTTTTCTTTTAAACCTTACTATATTTATGTTTATTTTATTTTTATAGATTAAGTTTTAGTTTTTATTTCCAGTTTGCAGAAATGGCAGGTAAATGAAATAAACATAACATTTTGAAGTAAAAAGACTGAAACAGCATTTTCTTGTAAAACGCACTCCGATAATACAACATTGAAAAATAGTTTTTACAGTCTAGTTGTTGAAGCAACATTTCCTATTTCTATTATAGTCAACTAAAACTATAACCATAAAAATAGATTTCCATTACTTGATAAAAAAATTTAACTGAAATACAGCCCAAATTCCCGAAATTTTGGTATGTTTTTTAAATTTGAATAAAATGAAAACTAAAAGACTTTCAAATCACATAAGCCAATAATTTATTCACAATAGAACATAGAGAACATAACAAATGTTTAAACTGAGAAATGTACACTTTAATCCACTAAATGAGCTCATTTCAAATTTGATGCCTGCTACAGGTCTCAAAAAAGTTGGCATGGGGGCAACAAAGAGCTGAAAAAGCAAGAAATATTGAAAAGATTCAGCTGGGAGAACATCTAGCAAATAATTAAGTTTATTGACATCAGGTCTGTGACATGATTAGCTATATAAGGGATATCTTAGAGAGGCATAGTCTCTCAGAAGTAAAGATGGGCAGAGGCTCTCCAATCTGTGAAAGAGTGCATAAAAAGATTGTGGAATACTTTAAAACCAATGTTCCTCAACATCAAATTGCAAAGGCTTTGCAAATCTCATCATCTACAGTGCATAACATCATCAAAAGATTCAGAGAAACTGGAGAAATGTAAGGGACAAGGCCGAAGATCTTTGTTGGATGCCCGTGGTCTTCAGGCCCTCAGACGACACTGCATCACTCTTGGGCATGATTCTGTCATTGACATTACTAAATGGGCCCAGGAATACTTCCAGAATCTACTGACGGTAAACACAATCCGCCGTGTCATCTGCAGATGCCAACTAAAGCTCTATCAATATGTGAACATGGTCCAGAAGCACCGTTGTGTCCTGTGGGCCAAGGCTCATTTAAAATGGACTGTTTCAAAGTGGAAGTGTTCTATGGTCAAATTTGACATTCTTGTTGGAAATCACGGACACCGTGTCCTCCGGACTAAAGAGGAGGGAGACCTTCCAGTGTGTCATCTGCATTCAGTTCAAAAACCAGCATCTCTGATGGTATGGAGGTGCATAACTGCATACGGTATGGGCAGGTTGCATGTTTTGGAAGGCACTATGAATGCTGAAAGGTATATAAAGGATTTAGAGCAACATATGCTCCCCTCCAGACGACGTGTATTTCAGTAGGACAATGCAAAACCACATACTGCAGCTATTACAACAGCATGGCTTCGTAGTAGAAGAGTCCGGGTGCTGAATTGACCTGCCTGCAGTCCAGATATTTCCCTTATAGAGAACATTTGGTGCATCCTTAAACGAAAAATACGTCAAAGACGACCACAAACTCTTCAGCAGCTGGAAACCTATATCAGGCAAGAATGGGACCAAATTCTAACAATAAAACTCCAGAAACTCATAACCTCGATGCCCAGACGTCTTCAAATTATTTTGTAAAGAGGAGATGCTACACCATGGTAAACATGCCCCTGTCCCAACTATTTTGAGACCTGTAGCAGGCGTCATCTTTGAAATGAGCTCATTTTGTGCATAAAATTGTAAAATTTCTCAGTTTAAACATTTGTTATATTATCTATGTTCTATTCTGAATTAAATATTGACTCATGTGATTTGAAATTCTTTTATTTTTCATTTTATTCAAATTTAAAAAGCGTCCCAACATTTCTGGAATTCGGGTTGTAAAATAAAATTAAACTTATGTTATTTCAGCTAGCTGCCAAAGCAAAATTTTTCATTTTTCATTTTCATAATATGATATAAAATGAATAATTACTAAAACTTTAACAAATATTGACATGAAAGCAGCAACTATAAAAATTAAATTAATTCAAAATAATCACAAAAACTACAACAGTATCTCAACGATACTAAAACAACACTGATTTTCATTTAGTTTAAGTTTTTAATGTAATATTTATATTTCAGCTTACAAACATGTATTTAACTCTTTCCCTGCAGTAGATGGCTTCCATCAGTATCCCAAAGCTTGTACTGGCCTTTAACACTTTCTGGATCGACATTTCACTCTGTAACATTAGCCAGTTTTCATTTATATGCGGTTAGTGTTGATGATTGCTTTATTTTTCATATGCATATTCTCTCATATGAGATCACTCGTTTCTGCATCTTCGTCGTCTGTTTTTGATTGAGTGATTCTAGACTCATTCAGGAGATGTGTAATAGCGCCCCCTAGTGTATAACAGCGAGAACATGGACTATTCTGTGTTTGGCTGAGAAAGAGTTAATAGGTTCCTCAGGTCTCTGTTTCTGTGTTTCTCTGCAGCCTATAATGACTCTCAGCAGGCTATGAAGAACGACGCCTGCATCCCGGATCAGTACTTCATCCAGGAGGACAGTGGCGAGGTGCGCAACAATCCCAAACGCTCCTGCCAGTTCAACCGCACCATGCTGGGGAGGTGCTCCGGACTCGATGACCCCACATACGGATACCGGGAAGGAAATCCCTGTGTGCTCATCAAACTCAACCGGGTAACTGCGCTGATCACTCATAATATAGTAATAATACACAAGATTTGTCCGCTTTGTTCGGACGCCGTCCAGGTCGCTCCGCTAAGATTGTGTTTTTATCTGCTTTTTTACTTAGTTTTACTTTCTCTTTTTACACATCTCACATCGGCACTGATCACCTATAACAAAGAAACACTTTTGGACATTGGAAACCGCTACACCAACTTGTTTCAGGACACTTTATCCAGGAATCCAGCATGGCCTCTGGAGATTCTTCGGAATGCAGAGATTAACAATAACCCCCCGAGGCGAAGGATCAAGAAACACCGCGGGAAATGCGCTGGGATTCGAGATTGACTCAGGAAAAGGGCTCACAGTCCTCCCCTTCCGAGCATTCTGCTCGCAAATGTCCAATCCTTGGAGAATAAGATGGACGATCTTAGAGCCAGGATTAGTTTCCAACGGGACATTAGGGACTGTAACATCCTTTGTTTGTCAGAAACTTGGCTTTCGTCCATGGTCCCGGACACTGCTGTAATGCCCAGTGATAACTTCTCTGTTTTACGGATGGACAGAACAGCAGAGGCCGTTAAATCCAGGGGTGGAGGAGTGTGTTTCATGATTAACAAGAAATGGTGTGATCCCAGGAATATCTCCATTCTGTCGCGTTCCTGCTCGCCTCATCTGGAACACCTTTCCATTATCTGCCGCCCATTTTATCTGCCCCGGGAGTTTTCATCGATCATTGTTACTGCTGTGTACATCCCACCACAGGCGGACACCGGCTTGGCTTTGTCTAAGCTTCACGATGTGCTCAGCGGCTACATTAACAAACATCCTGACGCTGCCTTTATCATCGCGGGGGACTTTAACAAAGCTAACCTCAGACGGGTCATGCCGAACTTTCACCAACATGTATCCTGTCCAACTAGAGGACCAAACACACTGGATCATTGCTACACTCAGTTCAAGAATGCCTACAAAGCCCGCTCACTTCCTGCTTTTGGTAAATCGGACCATGCCGCCATTTTCCTAACACCGGGATACAAACAAAGGCTCGTTCAGTGTCCTCCGGTGCAGAGAGTAGTGACGTGCTAGTCCTCCCACTCAGAGACTATGCTGCAGGCGGCTCTTGATGACGTCGACTGGGACATGTTCCGGGCGAGTTCTTCTGACGTCAGCGAGTTCACGGATGTAGCATTAAGCTTTGTAAACACGCTAACCGAGCAAGCTACAGAAACAATAACGATAAGGACATTCTCCAACCAGAAACCGTGGGTGGACAGTACAATCCGTGCTGCGGTTAACACACGCACTGCCGCTTACAATGAGGCTCTTCTGACCGGGAATATGAGCGAGTACAAAGCATCATGCTATGCTCTCCGACGCGCAGTAAGAGCCGCTAAACACAGATACAGAGAGAGAATTGAGTCTCATATCCAGCTCAATGACTCTCAACGGATGTGGCAGGGACTGAGGCCCATCTGTGCCTTTGGAAACAAATCCTCCGCGGAGGTGAGAGCAGATCCATTGCTGGCCGACGAGTTAAACACCTTCTTCGGCCGCTTCGATTGCAACGGCGGTGGCGCGTCTCTGCAGTCCAGCGCGTCAGGAAGTAGCAGGCAGAGCAGCGATGATCCTGTAATCACCGTGTCAGAGGATGAGGTTCGGAGGGCACTAAAGAAAGTGAACGTCAGGAAAGCAGCCGGACCTGATGGGATAACCGGCCGTGTTCTGAGGTCCTGCGCCGATCAGCTCGCTGGTTTGGTCACGTCTATCTTTAATGAGTCCCTTGCTACCTCCGTGGTTCCCACCTCATTTAAAAAATCCGTAATAATCCCTGTGCCAAAGAACAATAAACTCTCTTGCCTGAATGACTATCGCCCAGTTGCCCTCACATATATAGTCATGAAGGTTTTCGAGAGACTTTTTAAGAGCCACATCTGCTCCTCCATTTACATTTACATTTATGCATTTAGCAGACGCTTTTATCCAAAGTTACTTACATTGCATTCAGTTACAGTTTTTTTTACATTTGACCAGGTCTTGCTTTCCCTGGGAATCGAACCCATGACCTTGGCGTTACTAGCGCCATGCTCTACTATTTGAGCTACAGGAAAGCCCTGATACTTTGGACCCTCTTCAGTTTGCCTATCGCCCAAACAGATCTACGGACGATGCCATCTCTCACGTCCTCCACTCTTCCCTCACACACTTGGACAGACTTACAGGAATTATGTAAGGCTGCTATTCATTGACTATAGCTCAGCTTTCAACACTATAGTCCCCATCAAGCTGGCTTCTAAACTCACAGACCTCGGCCTAAACTTCTCACTCTGTGACTGGATTCAAGACTTCCTCACCGGCAGACCTCAAGTGGTGAAAGTTGGCCAGTTCACCTCAAACTCCATCACCCTGAACGTAGGAGCCCCACAAGGCTGTGTCCTGAGTCCCCTGCTGTACTCTCTCTACACGCACGACTGCGTGTCCTCTCACAGCTCCACATCTATTATCAAATTCGCTGATGATACTGTGGGTCTGGGCCTCATCGCCAACAACGATGAGACCGCATACTTGGACGAGGTAGAGAGACTCACATCATGGTGCCAGGACAACTGTCTCTCTCTGAATGTGAGCAAAACTAAAGAGCTGATCATGGACTTTAGGAAGAGACAGCAGCAGCCCTACACTCCTCTTATGATCAGTGGGACCCCTGTGGAGAGGGTGAGCAGCTTCAAGTACCTCGGTGTAAACATCTCCGAGAATCTGACTTGGACTACACACATCCAAACACAGGTTAAGAAAGCCAGGCAAAGACTGTACCATCTGCGACAGTTGAGGAAATTCAGGGTCTTACCAGCAATCCTAAAAACTTTCTATTCAGGGACCATAGAAAGTGTATTGACTCAGTGCATCTCAGTGTGGTATGGAAACAGCTCAAATCAGGACTGCAAAGCACTACAGAGAGTTGTGCGCTTAGCTGAGCGCATCTCAGGGTCTGCTCTCCCCTCTCTGCAGGACATCTACCTCAAACGCTGCAAAAGTAGAGCTGTTAAAATCATCAAGGACTCTAATCACCCTGGTAACCATCTATTCACTTTGCTTCCATCTGGTAAGCGCTTCTGTAGCCTGATGGCAAAAACTGAGAGACTTAGGAGGAGCTTCTTCCCCCAGGCCATCAGGCTAAACTCTAACTCTGTGTCATTATATCACTTGACTCCATGTTAACATCACTATATCAATAATCTATTCATAATTATGTGTGACAAACATGCAAAAAAAATAAAAAATCAGGAAGGGGGCCAACACTTTTTCACACCACTGTATATCTCACAACTTTTTTTGTATGACATTTATATCAAAATTCAGACTTTAATATCTCATCATTTTGCATTTATTTATTATCTCAAAAAACAAAATACATAATTGCGACTTTTTATCTAGCAATTCTGACTTTTTTTTCTCACAATTCAGCATTTATATCTCATAATTCAGACTTTTTCCCCTCAGAATTCTGTATAAATAATATATCTCACAATTCAGACAATTCATATATATATATAAAACAACAACATTTTTATTTTTTAACTTTTTATCTAGCAATTCAGACTTGAATTTTTCATAATTCAGACTTTTTTCCTCAAAATTCTGCATTTCTATCTCATAATTCAGACTTTTTTCCTCATTCGTTATTTATATCTCATTATTCAGACTTTTCCCCTCAGAATTCTACATTTCTATCTCATAATTCGGCATTTATATCTCATAGTTCAGACTTTTTTCTTAGAATTCGGCATTTGTATCTCACAATTAAGACTTTCTACATTTCTATCTCATAATTTGCATAATTTAGACTTATATCTTGCAATAGAGTTATATCTTGCAATTCTCTGTTCATATCTTGCAATTTTAAGAAAAAAGTCCAAATTGAGAGAAATAAACTAGTGAGAATTATGAGCTGAAAAGTCACAATTACCATATTATTCCTGTCCAACGGCAGAAACAAGCATCTGTAAATAACAAGCCCTTCTGTGCTGGTCCTCTTTGGACATTTTGAGTTAAAATCTGAAGCTGCTTAAAAATGCATAAACATAGAAGTTTAAAAAATAATGCTAGATCCCAGAAATGTAAACTATTTTAATAACAGTGCTTCGCTACTGTACTTCAGTTATATTTTGCGCAGTCTGCACTATACTTGAGCTCTGTCAAAATGGAAAACTTGAAAAAGCAACATTTTTTTTTTCAAATGTTTTCGGTTTATGAAATCTAGCATGCAGCCGATAATACAAACACAAATTTGAGCTGAAAATAGCATCAGAAATCATTAGCTAGACCAGGGCTGCGTTTCCCAAAACCATTGTAAGCTTAAGTACATTGTAGACCCATTGAAACCAATGGAGCTACGATCAACTTAAACTTATGATGCTTTTGGGAAACAAAGCCCAGATCAGTTACCTTTGGTCTGAATGAAGATGCTGACCGTGCTTCGTTTACTCCTGCAGGTGATTGGGCTGCGGCCAAGTAATGACGGAAAGTCTCCGTTCGTCTCCTGTTCAGCAAAGGTGAGTAAGATCTACCTGACCTTCTTCGGTAATAACCAGTCAAGCATGAATTAGGCTACATCTGTAATGTTTGTTCATTTCATCCCTCCATACTCAGGGATATAAGGAAGGAGACGAGTTGGTAAGAAATAGACTAGTCTGCACACTTAGCATCCCTAAACTTGGACTAGTGCAAATCTTAAAATAGTACAGTACAGGCCCTAACTAGTGCTTAACTCTCATGCATTCTGTGGTTAATATACATGTAGTGTTGCATCACTTCTAAAAGATCAATGTGATCAATCTCCTCATATCTTCTGTCATCTGATCGATAATTTAGACATTTTTATCCAGTAAAAGCTCTTTTAGTGTAATTGTTCAGCGGCTGCTTCAGAGTCAAATCTTGACTGATTTTGATCAAGTAAAGGTCAGAATAACTGCAGTCATATCTCCAGATGAACTCTTACTGGACTGAAGCAGCTCAGCTTTACTTGATTCTCCATCAATCATTTTCTAGATAAATCAGTGCGTCTCAAATCTGATCATCAGGATCTTTTGAGGAGCGTTTGTTTCCAGAAGCTTTACTTTCTCTGTTCCTCAGCGGAGGAATGATCTTCATCTCACATCTTCTGAGGAGCGTTTATTTCTTCATCTCTCAATCAGCATTGCATTATATGTTTGGATCATTTACATCTCATCTTACTGAGACATATTACTGGAGCTATAGCCATATTACTGGAGATATAGACCTATTACTGGAGATATAGACCTATTACTGGAGCTATAGACCTATTACTGGAGCTATAGACCTATTACTGGAGATATAGACCTATTACTGGAGATATAGACCTATTACTGGAGATATAGACCTATTACTGGAGCTATAGACCTATTACTGGAGATATAGACCTATTACTGGAGCTATAGACATATTACTGGAGATATAGACATATTACTGGAGCTATAGAGTGACCGCTGATATTTAGATCATTTTATGTCAGTATCTGCTGAACTGTTATAAACATATCATTGATTTACATTACAAGGCTCAGAAGACAGCTCAGACGAATGAAACCAATGTTGCACTCGAATACTTCCCTCCAGACGGAACCTTCAACCTCATGTACTATCCATACTACGGCAAGAGAGCACAGGCAAGAACACACACACACACACACACACACACGTTTACTCAGCTATCTAAATGGGGACATCCCATAGGCGTAATGGTTTATATACTGTACAAACTATATGTGCTATTGTCCTACACCTACCCTACACTCCTACCCTAGGAGACTGTGCATTTCTACAATTAAAAAAAAAACTGTTTAGTTTGTTTTTAAACCGTTTTACAAATGAGGACGTCCCCAAAGGGAGGTTTTTGGAGATTTTGTCAGGTTTACCTCACTTTTGGGTACAAATTTGTCCCCAAAATATGGTTAAGTAGGTACACACAGACACAGGTGTGTGATGAAATACGTGTGTAACCTCTCTCTCTGTGTGTTTCAGGTGAATTATTCTCAGCCCCTGGTGGCTGTGAAGTTCACGGACATCTCTCTCAACACAGACTTCAACGTGGAGTGTAAGATCAACTCTAGCACTCAGTTCAAGATGAGCGAAAGAGACAAGTTCGCCGGCCGCGTAATCTTCAAGCTGCGCATCGACAAAGAGTAGAGCAACTGCATCTGCCACACACACACACACACACACAAACACACACACCACACACAAGAGATGGTAGGAGTCATTCATATCTCAAGGTGTTCAGTGTATTTGTCCGTCCCCATTCTCCTGTATACACGATGGTTTCTCTCTCTGTGTGTGTGTGTGTGTGTGTGTGTATGTCTTTGTATCTCTGTGTGTTTTGAGTACTCTTGACTGTCGTCATATCCAGCTGATATCGTTCCAAAGTTAAATCAAGAGAGCAGGAAAACATCATCAAGCCTTTCTAGATCTCTAGACACAATCATCCCGAACAATCCAGTGAATTCAGAGGGACCACAATCATCCAAAACCTGCCAAGAAATTATATTTCACATAAAGAAAATTGTACTCCCAAAATATGGGAAAATAACATTTTGATGTGAAAAATCTAAAATAGGCTTCATTTTCTGTATGCAAAATATAATTTCTTACCTTTTTCTTTTGATATCAAGCTAAAATGTGACCTGGATTCACTTGTTTAGTCTATATAATGGCTTTTATGTTACTGAGCGTATAACACAAATTAGGTCAAATCTGGTAAAATTCAGGATCATTCATAAAGTAAAATCTGTAGAAATGCGCATACATGATCAATTAACAAACAGAGCCATAAAAATCGTCACAGACTGTAATCGACTCATATCTGTCACATATCGATCTCTTAACTTGATATGTTTTATCAATTTATTTATTTATGGTATAAGGTACATTTATAATGTTACTCATTTATTTATTTATTTATTATCGGATTTGTGGTTTTTATTTTTTATATACATATGACAACATTTGTGAAGACACTTTTGTATCATTGTAATGTTCACGAATGCGCACACACACACACACACACACACAGAAGCGAAGTTAAACTGAAACGATTGGCTGACGTTCTGCACATGCTCAGATTGCACTCGACGACCGACGCATTAGCCAATCAGCTTCAAGCTGCTCCATATCAGTTCACCATTAATTAATTTGCCCAATCCACTGATCACATATTTCGCCCAGAACGGTTCGACCCATCTTTCTAAACGTGTACACAGCAATACCTTCTGGTCCATGAGTGCACTGTTAATACTTGTAAATAATGCCGAATCTGAGGGAGTAGAGAGTAGTTATGAAGAAAAGTGTGACATTTTTTTTTTTTAATTAAGATTAAAATTTGCCAATCCAAGTAGATGAATGAACAAATGTGTTTTCTTCCCAAAAAGTGTTTTTTAATTTATCTGTTGTTGAGGACATCATGGGTTAGCACCCTTTAGCACAGCGGAAATATGACGCAAACATTAGCTGCATATGTTTCTCGAAATTTAGTCTGTTTCTTCTTAGCTTTGGTAGAATCTTAGATTTTGATCATGTGATTTGACGTTTGGATGTTCAAGGGGATTCGAGTCGAACGGACAAGTCATACTCCTGATTTGTGAGCGAGACATTAGCGTAGTGCTTATTAGCGAACCACTAGCCTGCCGTCGTCGATGCGTGGGTGGCCTGTCTGTGTTTATTTTATCTTTTGTGTTCCTTCATTCCGCCCCCAGTAGTGAATGTGCTGTGTTTCTATTGGGTTACTGCCACAGTGTTGTGCGTTTGAAACATTGGAGGGTGTGTGTTAGAAAAGTGTGTGGGGAAAAAAAGAGCCAAACGCGGCCAAACTTTCAAATTAACGTTACTAGTCCATCCGTCGCACATCAGCACACAACTTACGGCCTGATGTTGGGATTGGTTCAATGTTTACACAGAGCAGTGACTAATAACTAGCTAAACTTACGCTGCCTGCCGTACGTTTACTACGATTTACTTCACGTGTGCTGCCTGACCGCTCTACGTCATGGAATAGATTTTTATATGTTTTTAAGATACGGTAAATCGAATTATTGCACATTATTTTCAACTTCTGTACTTTAGACACAGCAGCGATGCGTATTAGCATGTCGCTGCACGTTTGTATACCGCGAGTGTAGATCACACACATTATTCATACGGTTTATTCATTTCTGTAAGACGAAAAATCAAGCAGACAGGAATTTGGGACATCGTTACCATGGAAACAGCACATGAAGTCATCAGTGATCTCACTTGTTAAGTCGTGGTCATGTGTCACGTTGCTCAGCGCGAATTTTGCAGGCGAAATCCAGTCATTTCAATAGTAATCCGCGCGGGAGTTTCGCACAAGGCTGAATAAATTTCCTGCACTGACCAACAGAAAGCTATGGAAGCCTATTTTCACCACTTAAGAAAAACAATCAAGCTTAGGTCATATGAGATGAAATTACGATGAAATTATGACTTTCAGTGTGGTAATCATGAATTTAATAGTTTAAATTGAGATTAAATAAAATTTTCGAAATCAAAATTATGAGATAATTTTTTTTTGATTTAGTAAGTCAGTTTCGACGTTATCTCATAATCATGACTTAGTATATCGTAATTTCAACTTTTGAAGTCATAACTTTGGGTTTTTATATCATCAAACATAATTTTGATATAGTATCTCATATTTGACTTAGTATGTCACCTTAGAGTTTTAAAGTCATAATTTCAACTTTCATCTCATAATTGTGACACATTAGTGTTGACTTTTTATCTCATAATTACGACTTAATATGTAAATGCTGACTTTTAAAGTCATAATTATGACATTGTCAATTGCGACTTTTTATCTCATAATTATGACTGTTTATATGATAATTATGACTAAGTCAGAGTTCCAACTTATGAAGTCAGAAACTTAGGTTTTCATATCATAATTATGAATTGCTATATAAATAGTCACTTTTAAAGTCATAATTATGACATTAAATCATAATTTCATTTTTTTTTTATCTCATATTCGACTTAGTATGTAAATTTGGAATTTGTGAATTGATATTTTCATAATTTTGACTTCTCATTTTATTATTATGAGTTTTCGGCATAAATATGGCTTTAAGTCATAATGACTCAGTATGTCAATTTGTTTTTATCTAATTAAAATTTATCTATAATTATGACTTACAAAGCATGCTTTGTTTTTCTTACATGGAAGAAATGGGCTTCCATAAAAAGCTAACTGGTTTTTAAGTGACTTTTGCCTGCGAAATTTCACAAATGTGACTGCACATTTACAGCTTCCATAACGCCTACACGCTTCGGACAATATCAACGATGACACGGCGACAAACACGTGCTTACACAAACAATGACAACGACAAACACACCTGCGCTACAATAACCTCATTCGAGAGCTTTCCACTCACTCACACACACACACACTCACACACTCACTGACGGCACCATTGAGCTTTGCCCCCGTCTGTGTTTCTCTCCAAACCAATAACACGACACGCTCGTCACTTTGAGTTCTCGCCGGATGACTTATATAGCTTACAGACTCATCCCGGTTTCTCATCTGTCCTTCATTGTGAGACGGTGTCTTATTCTTTCTTCACTCTCTGTAAAAACACTGCTCAGAAACTAGATGTATCTTATTAAATATCCTGAATATACTGTTATATATTGCCTGACATGAAAATTGTGAAACTTATATTCGAAAAACAAATGATTATCATTATAAATGAAAAATGGAAACAGGAAATAAAAAACATTTTGTGTTTAACAAACATTTTTGCCTAAAAGGTCTTATTTCGAATTGAATGCATATTATGCATTTATGTTTCAAAATAAACGTAATTGCAATGACTATAGAACACAAACATTATACATACATATATTTTATGCATTGCAATCTGAAGCCAAAATTATGACAAGATATTAATTTTTTATTTTATTTTTTACAAAGACAAAAGTATATGAATGGTGTACATACCGAGAGCTTTATCATGTTGTGTAATGAGGCTTTGGCAAAATCTCTGGCAGCTGTTATTCCAGATCTGATCCTATAGGAAAGAAAATCACAAAACTCTCTAAAATCTTTTGAGAGTTAAAATCTTGAAAATTGGTGATTCTCGACTGGTTGATTTCACATTGGTCATCAATTGGCGTTCAACACTATACCAAATGTGTCTGGTTTTCACTTGAATTGAGTTTCTTCCACATGAACTAGTGGAGGGTTTGATTGGAAACACAACCTTTGGCATCAGCCACAAAAGATACGGGAAGTTTTTCCTGATAAGTCTGTTTGTTTTACTATCTTAACTGTGCACCATTACACGGCTAGTTGCGTGTTCTTGTTTGCATTCATCGTGGTTTCAGATCAGACCTGTGGCACATTTATTGTTCATGACCCAGCAGTTGAGAAACACTGAGATTAAGTGGAGACTTTTGCTCCTGCTTTTCAGATTGTCCCTTGAGAAAAACATCCCGATAAAAGAAACAATCCTGTTCCAGAAGAGATCTGAACTGCGGCTCAAACTGTGCTCAGATTTGACAAGATATTAAAGTCTGTAAACTGAAACATTTCATCATCAGATTCCTCCAAAGATGAAATGATCAGAGCTGCTTTAAACATCCATTTTATTATACTCTTACTGCATGACAAATAATAACATGAATGCATCTATTTAGCATTTATCCTACAGGACATTCAAGGAGAAACATCTGAGACAAAGTTGATACATTAACTGAGAGCCTCTGAGCTTTGAAAGAGCGAGCCGTAACATTGTTTCATTTGAGTAATGTCTGACACTGTTTGAGCAACAAACACTGAAGATTTTATAAAGAAATGTCTTTGTTCCTTAGAATGTAAGCGTTTGTATACATTTATTGGTCAATGTGTAAAAATCTATTAATGAGATTTGAGATTTCCCTGCTAAACTCATAAATAATTTAATAAAACTAGGAACACATCGACATCTAGTGTACAAATGAGAGACGAGCGCTTTCACCTGCTGGACCAGAAGATTAATGAGACTCTTTTCACACCAGACAGGAAGAAAACGCCTAGCAACTGCATAGCAACGTGATAAAAGGCACTTGGAGGAGCCTAGCAACCAGTGCAAGAACCAAAATCACTCATTATTTCTCATAAGAACATATAAAAATTAGTGCTGGGCAACAGTTAATTGCATCCAAATTAAATGTTTTTCTTTATATAAGATATGTGTGTGTATATTTATTATGTATATATAAAAATCCACACACATGCATGCATATATTTAAGAAAAATATATGTTGTGCATATATTAAAGTTAAATATAATATAAATGATATGAATATAAATATATACAAGTATTTTAAAAGTATATATTCTGTGTTTAATTTAAGTAGAAGGGTTTACTCAAAAATGTTGGGCCACACAAAAATAAAACTTAATTCCTCGTTCAGAAAATGTAATTGTTATAAGTTGCATCAAGGTTTTAACAGATTTTAAGTGCAGTGTTCTTAATCTTTATAAGTTAGTAGTACTGTTCGGGTTTACAGCGTGTGTGTGTGTGTGTGTGTGTGTGTGTATATATACAGGACTCCCTTGTAAAAGAGACTGTGTCTCAATGGGACTTTTCCTGTTTAAATAAAGGTTAAATAAATAAAATAAATAAATAAATAAATATATATATGGGTGTTTCTGCAACTACAGGCACTTTCAAGTCCCAGCAGTGAAATTTTAGATTTATGTTAAAATTTGTCATATGATGCCTTAAAAATATAAATTATATTAATATGATTAATCTGATGTAATATAAAATTATGAAGCATTTATAGGTCCAAACACCATTTTTGTTCATGTCCCACAACTCTGGTCACAATGTTGAGATACGTAAAATAAGCTAATTGAATTACAATTTGACATTATTTCAAATGGAATTGTTTAATATACATATTACTTTACAGCATCTTAATTGTTTTTGTGTTATTTACTGATCATTTTTATGATTTTTACAACTAAATGTGCCTGTCCCACACTTTTGAATCCTTACCGCAACAATGAAAAAATACTTTTATTATGACATTTTATCAAAGACAAACAAGTCTAGTTTCTATGGAAACAGAAATTAGCATGTGAGCACATTGCTGTCAGATTGGGCCACCTCACTACCTTACTCACAAGATCCCAAAAATATAAGGTAAATATGATCTTTTCTGTGTCAGTATTTATTGTGTGTCCTTACCATACAGCTTAGTAATTCTGTACTTTGAACTAGCTACATTTTAAAAATGAATGTATATTATGGTTTAATTCATGTATATTAAAATGCTAAAACTCAAAACTAATGTAGTAGACCTTGCTAGCTGCCAATTAGCTGCAATATTAGCAAAAATGTCATTTGTCATTTCCGCAACATGTCTTTACCGCAGAAAATTTAGGTGTTGCGGTAAAGACAAGTTCAAGGTATACCGTATATTAAATTACAAGTATTCAGTCTATTGTAAATTATATTTAAACATGACATTTTGTAACCCTAGATGAGACCTAATTCATTAACAAGATCAAAGAAATGCAAAGAGGAAATGAGAAAAGACCCAGAGAGGTATGTAGAATATCTACAGAAGGAAAAAGAACCTTACAAAAAAAGAAAGGAAAATGGGCAGATAAAGAGTGTCTCCCAGCTGACAAAAAGAGAGAAAAATCAGAAAAGAAGGCAGTGGAGGATAAATAAAAGAAACCGGAGGGCAGAACACAAAGTACTGAATGCCTCAAATCAGTTTGCTGCAACAAACACACCAACTTTAGTAGATAATATTTTTTAAACATGAAAAACATTCTGTTTTCTGTTTATTTTACTGTTGTTCTGTACAGTAGCCTGTTTTTGATTTCATGGCACTTTAACATTGTGTCCTTAAAGACACAAGATGTCATTACCGCATCTCTGCTTTATTTGATTTTTTTTTCCATATATTTTTTAATATCAGTATTTACCAAACTGCACAAAATTTGAAAGCTATTGGAATATTACATTTTTACAGAAATTAAAAAAATTAAAATGTATATAATTAACATTATTGTAACGTTACGGTAAGGACATTTTGTAAGAAGAAGAGTTGAGAAACAAAAAAATAAACAAGTTCCAGAATAAAATCTTAATGTCTCAATTTTGTTGACCTTTATATACACTGACCAAAATTATAAACGCAACACTTTTGTTTTTGTCCCCATTTTTCATGAGCTGAAGTCAAAGATCTAAGACTTTTTCTATGTACACAAAAGGCCTATTTCTCTCAAATATTGTTCACAAATCAGTCTAAATCTGTGTTAGTGAGCACTTCTCCTTTGTCGAGATAATCCATCCACCTCACAGGTGTGGCATATCAAGATGCTGATTAGACAGCATGATTATTGCACAGGTGTGCCTTAGGCTGGCCACAATAAAAGGCCACTCTAAAATGTGCAGTTTTACTGTATTGGGGGGGTCTGGGGGGGGTCGAAAACCAGTCAGTATCTGGTGTGACCACGCAGTGCAACACATCTCCTTCACATAGAGTTGATCAGGTTGTTGATTGTGTAATGTTGGTCCACTTCTCTTCAATGGCTGTGCGAAGTTGCTGGATATTGGCAGGAACTGGAACACGCTGTCGTATACGCCGATCCAGAGCATCCCAAACATGCTCAATGGGTGACATGTCCGGTGAGTATGCTGGCCATGCAAGAACTGGGATGTTTTCAGCTTCCAGGAATTGTGTACAGATCCTTGCAACATGGGGCCATGCATTATCATGCTGCAACATGAGGTGATGGTCGTGGATCAATGGCACAACAATGGGCCTCAGGATCTCGTCACGGTATTCAAAATGCCATCAATAAAATGCACTTGTGTTCGTTGTCCATAACATACGCCTGCCCATACCATAACCAGTTTGCAATATCAAGCAACATAACGATCTGTTTTGTACAGGTAAAATGACTGAGACCGGATTTGTGCTACCATGTCAGATTTTGCTACCTCCCATTAAAAAAGTACAACGAAAAATGCTACCTGTCAAATTATGGTTTGTTAACATCTGCACTTACCCTTAAAGTAATGCAAATACAGTAGCTGTAGTTGCAAATTATGTGTTGGAATGGAACCAACCATAAATTAATTTATCTATATAATAGATTTTTTTAATAATGTCTACACCTACCCCAAACCTAAACCTACCTCTTACAGTAATGCAAATACAGTAATTATCGTTGTTCAGCATGAGAAAAATTAGGCAATACTGATGTGCGCAGTAAACCCTAGAAGGAAAAGCTGGCGGGTAGGATAACATGTTAAGTTAATGGAAGTTACAAATAGCTCTTACGTTAGAATATATATATATATATATACAGTGCCCTCCATAAGTATTGGAACAGTAAAGACAAGATTGCTCTGTTGGCTGTGGAGTCAAGACATTTACAAATATGATTAAAAGATGAATATGAGACAAAACTACAGAATGTCACATTTCATTGAATCACCCAGATGTTTTACCAGCTGAGAAGTTCATCCCTCTATCTGATGTGAGCATAAGTATTGGAGCAGTTGCCTCACAGGTCTTTCTAAGTGATCAGCTGTGTCCTGTTGCATTCTTCAGATAGTAAAAGCAGGGAATGTGTCGTATCAGTTATATCCATTACTTCTGTATTCTGAATCTTGCATTCGATGATGACACACACAAACCAGGATGAAGACAAGGGAGCTGACTTTGAGAGAAAAGCAAACAATTTGGATGATAAAAGAAAAGAGGAAGTCAGTTAGAGCTCTAGCAAAAACAAAAGGCATGGAGAAATCAAGAATTTGGAAACCAACAACTACCTGATCAGCTGAGAAAACAACAGAAGTTGATGACAGACAAATCATAAAAGCTGTGAAAATGAATCCTAAAAGACATGTCTGTAAAATCACCAACAACTTCCAGAAAGCTGGGGTGATGCTCTGACAATCTACTGTCCTCAGGAGACTTTGACACAGAATTACAGATGCTACACAGCAAGATGCAAACATTTACATTTACATTTAGTCATTTGGCAGACGCTTTTATCCAAAGCGACTTACAATTGGGGAATACAAAAAGCGATTCATCTTGAAGAGGCAGTCAGACAGAGGAAGTGCTCGTAACACCAAGTCTCAGTCATTGTTCAAATAAGTACAAGCTAGTAGGTGGAGAGAAAGATAGAGGGAAAGTTTTTTTTTTTTTTTTTTTTCTGAGTTTAGGATGAAGTCAAGTACTGCCGAAAGAGATGAGTTTTCAGTTGTTGCTTGAAGGTTGCCAGGGATCCGGCGTTCCGGATAGGGGTGGGAAGATTATTCCACCAGCCAGGAATGGTGAACGAGAATGTTCTGGAGAGTGATTTTGAGCCTCTCTGTGATGGTACCACAAGGCGTCGCTCACTAGCAGATCTCAAACTTCTGGAGGGGATGTAGGTTCGTAATGAGTGGAAGTAGGAGGGTGCAGAGCCTGTGGTAGATCTGTACGCAAACATCAGTGACTTGAACTGGATGCGAGCTGCCACTGGTAGCCAGTGCAAGGAGATGAAGAGAGGTGTAACATGCGCTCTTTTGGGCTCGTTGAAGATCAGTCGTGCCGCTGCATTCTGAATCATTTGTAGAGGTTTGATTGCGTTTGATGGCAGACCAGCCAGAAGAGCATTGCAGTAGTCCAGTCTAGAAACAACAAGGGCCTGGACAAGAAGTTGTGCAGCATGCTCTGTCAGAAAGGGCCTGATCTTTCTGATGTTGTGTAGTGCAAACCTGCAGGAACGAGCAGTCTTTGCAATGTGCTCTTTGAAGGTCAGCTGGTCATCAAAGATTACACCAAGATTTCTGACCGAAGTTGATGGGGTAATCATTGATGAGCCGAACTGAATCACGAAGTCATGCCGTAGAGTCGGAGTGGCAGGGAAGACCAGAAGTTCCGTCTTTGCCAGGTTGAGCTGTAGGTGATGTTCTTTCATCCATGCCGAGATGTCCACCAGGCAGCCTGAGATCCGTGCAGCTACCGTTGGGTCATCTGGTTGAAAAGAGAGATAGAGCTGTGTGTCATCGGCGTAGCAGTGATAGGAGAAGCCATGTGCATGTATGATGGGACCCAGCGATGTAGTGTATGTGGAGAAGAGGAGGGGTCCAAGAACCGATCCCTGAGGAACTCCAGTGACCAGTTGATGTGGTTTGGATACCTTCCCTCCCCAGGTCACCCTGAAGGATCTACCGGTGAGATAGGATTCAAACCAGCGAAGTGGAATTCCAGTGATGCCCAGTGATGAGAGTGTAGACAGGAGAATCTGATGATTGACAGTGTCAAAAGCAGCAGAGAGATCCAGCAGAATGAGGACTGACGATTTGGAATCAGCCTTTGCAGTTCGCAGGGCTTCAGTGACTGAGAGTAGTGCAGTCTCTGTTGAATGGCCACTCCTGAAACCTGACTGTTTAGCATCCAGCTTGTTGTACTGTGAAAGAAACCGCGAGAGTTGGTTGAAGACAGCTCGTTCGAGTGTTTTCCCTATGAATGGAAGGAGAGAGACAGGTCTGTAGTTATCTAAAAGAGAAGCATTTAATGTAGTTTTTTTATCAGTGGGGTTACCCGAGCCTGCTTGAATGCTGTGGGGAAGATGCCTGTGAGGAGAGATGTGTTGATAATGTATGTGAGTGCCGGTAAGAGTGTGGGAGAGATTGTTTGGAGAAGATGTGAGGGGATCGGGTCGAGAGGACACGTTGTAGGATGGCTGGAGAGGAGAAGTTTGGATACTTCTGCCTCGGTGAGGGGACAGAAGGAGAAGATGGGAGCTAGAGCGGTGGATGTGGTTGATCGGAGGTCCTGCGGAGTTGAGAACTGGTTGCTGATTGTTCTAGTTTTGTCTGTGAAAAAAGAGGCAAAGTCATCAGCGGTTATCAAAGTGGTGGGAGGTGGAGGAGGGGGACAGAGGAGAGAATTAAATGTTTTGAAGAGATTACGCATGTCTGGAGCGCTGGTGATCTTGTTGTGGAAATGTGAGGATTTGGCAGTGTGGACTTCAGTAGAGAAAGATGAAAGCAAAGACTGATACCTACTCAGGTCCGACGGATCGTTTGATTTGCGCCATTTTCTCTCTGCCGCTCTGAGTTTGGTCCGATTCTCTCGAAGAACATCGGATAACCAAGGGTTAGAAGGAGACCTCTGACCAGCACCAAAAATAGAAAGGCAAGATTAGAGTTTGCAAAAAAGCACAAAGGTGAGCCAGAAGAGTTTTGGAACTGTGTTTATGGACCAATGAGACAAAGATGAACCTTTATCTAAGTGATGGGAAAGCAAAAATGTGGAGAAAAAAAGGGAACTGCAATGAACCCAAGCATACAGCCTCATCTGTAAAGCATGGTGGAGGTGGTGTCATGGCATGGACAGTAGCAGAATGAATTTGGAAGGGTACAAAACCATCTTGCCTACCAATATTCAAGAAAATGCCACCAGATTCATTGGGAAGTGCTTCAAATTGCATCAGGACAATGACCCAAAACACCCTGCCAGTTCAGTCAAGGAATTTATAAGAGCAAAGAAATGGAAAGTGTTATATTGCCCAAGTCAATCTCCAGATTTAAATCCGATTGAACATGAATTTCACCAGCTGAAGAGGAGAGGAAAGGCAGAAACTCCCCAAAACAAACAACAATTGGAATTGGCTGCATTAAAGGCTGGAAAAAGTATTTCAAAGGATGAGAACAAGAGTCTGGTGATGTCTATGGGTCACAGACTCACTGCTGTGATTGTGCGCAAGGGATCTGCTAAATAATAGCTTTTAATCTTTTATATCTGAGTTATGTTAAACTGTCCCAATACTTATGCTCACATCAATGAGTGGAATGAACTCTAAAAGTGCTTTATTTGGTAAAACAGGTATGTCTTGAAACAGCTAATAATAGTCAAGTCAAGTCAAGTCACCTTTATTTATATAGCTCTTTTAACAATACAGATTGTGTCAAAGCACTTAACAGTATCAAATTGGAGGATAGAGTGGCTGTAATGTATAATAATAAGATTAAACACTCAATTTTCAGTTTTTTGTTAATAAAATGTGACATTCTGTAGTTTTGTCTAATATTCATCTTTTAATCATATTTGCAAATGTCTTGACTCCACAGCCAAAAGAGTCTGTATATACACACAAACACACACACATACACACACACACACACACACACACACACACACACACACACACACACACACATATATATATATATATATATATATATATAAACCGAATTCCGGAAATGTTGGAATGTTTTTTTAAATTAGAATAAGATGAAAACTACTTTCAAATCACATGAGCCAATATTTTATTCACAATAGAACATAGATAACATAAATGTTTAAACTGAGAAATTTTACAATTTTATGCACAAAATGAGCAATTCAAATTTGATTCCTGCTACAGGTCTCAAAATAGTTGGGGCGGGGGCATGTTTACCATGGTGTAGCATCTCCTCTTCTTTTCAAAACAGTTTGAAAACATCTGAACATCGAGGTTACAAGTTTCTGGAGTTATGGTGTTGGAATTTGGTCCCATTCTTGCCTGATATAGGTTTCCAGCTGCTGAAGAGTTTGTGGTCATCTTTGACGTATGTTTCATTTAATGATGGGCCAAATGTTCTCTATAAGCGAAAGATCTGGACTGCAGGCCAGCCAATTCAGCACCCGGACTCTTCTACTATGAAGCCGTGCTGTTGTAATAGCTGCAGTATGTTGTTTTGCACTGTCCTGCTGAAATACACGTCATCTGGAGGGGAGCATATGTTGCTCTAAAACCTTTTATATACCTTTTATTTACCTTCCAAAACATACAAGCTGCCCATACCGTATGAACTTATGCACCCCCATACCATCACAGATGCTGGCTTTTGAACTGAACGCTGATAACACGCTGTGGAAGGTCTCCCTCCTCTTTAGCCCGGAGGACACAGTGTCTGTGATTTCCAACAAGAATGTCAAATTTTGACTAATCTGACCATAGAACACTTCCACTTTGAAACAGTCCATTTTAAATGAGCCTTGGCCCATAGGACACGACGACACTTCTGGACCATGTTCACATATTGCTAGAGCTTTAGTTGGCATCTGCAGATGGCACGGCGGATTGTGTTTACCGACGGTGGTTTCTGGAAGTATTCCTGGGCCCATTTAGTAATGTCAATGACAGAATCATGCCGATGACTGATGCAGTGTCGTCTGAGGGCCCGAAGACCACGGGCATCCAGCAATGGTCTTCGGGCTTGTCACTTACGCACAGAGATTTCTCCAGTTTCTCTGAATCTTTTGATGATGTTATGCACCGTAGATGATGAGATTTTCAAAGCCTTTGCAATTTGACGTTGAGGAACATTTTTTTTTAAAGTATTCCACAATCTTTTTACGCATTCTTTCACGGATTGGAGAGCCTCTGCCCATCTTTACTTCTGAGAGACTCTGCCTCTCTAAGACATCCCTTTTATGTTACAGACCTGATGTAAATTAACTTGATTAGTTGCTAGATGTTCTCCCAGCTGAATCTTTTCAAAATTTCTTGCTTTTTCAGCCCTTTGTTGCCCCCGTGCCAACTTTTTTGAAAACTGTGGCAGGCATCAAATTTGAAACGAGCTCATTTAATGAATAAAATATTGGATCATGTGATTTGAAAGTCTTTTAGTTTTCATTTTATTCAAATTTAAAAAATGTCCCAACATTTCCGGAATTTTACACACGCACACACACACACACACACACACACACACACACACACACACACACACATTTTTAAAACAACCTCAGCTTTCTCATGTTGTGTGGGAGTGTTTGTTTGTGTGTGTTAAGGCAGGTCCAACATGTTTCTGATCTCCAACTCTTTCTGAGTCCGTCGGTGAATTTCTCGGATTGCTTCAACGACGACGCGCATGACAGGCTCCGCCTCCTCCTGTGTGCGCACGCACACCAGCTGCAGGAACGCGCTGCGGTCGGGCATCGTGCGAAACACTAGCTCTGCCGCACGCTGCACAAGCCAGGGGTGATGCGGCGCTAAAACCTCCAGGTATGCATCGCGGCAAAGCTCGCCCAGGCTCCGCCCCTCGCGCTCGGTACCCAGCTTCTCCAGCAGCAGCTGCAGCCATAGCAACGAGCGGTGGAGGCGGAGCAAAGTCCGACTGCCAGAGGGCGTTTGTGTGTCGAAGGAGACCACGCCCCTCTGAAGCTCCGCTTCCAGCATGGAGCGCACGGAGCGGTAGGCGTGCGGAGGGGGCAGGGCTTTGTGCACATCGGCTGTTGCGTTCTGTCTGGCGGATTCTTCCAGCGAAAGCTGTCGGATGAGTGTGATTTTCTCCTCAACTTTATGAGTGAAAAAGCCCACCAGAGGGCCCAGAGCCTCCATGAACCTGCAGCACAGAACACAATCACTGTGTGAGACCGATGAATCCTGATTTCACTGCCAATACTGCAACCGATTATCTGCCGATACCAATCTGACAACAGTTAAACTGTTTTTTTTCTGATCAGCTTAGAATATCTACACCTCATTAACCATTCCTACACATTGCTTCATTATAATTAAAGGGAAAACGGTACAAAATGGAGAGAGATTAGCCAATAGCCAAGATTTATTATAGCTAATAAAAACCACAAATCATAAAAAAAAATTTACAAATAAAAATAATAAAAAATAATTAAAAAAATTTTGTTACTTGGGAAAAATAACAACAAATAAAAACTATATATATATAAAAAAACTTACTTTATTTTATTTTAGCTTGTTGCCACGGAAATATTTCTAATTTGCATTTAGTTTAACTTGATGCACTAAAATAACTAGACACTGAAATAAAAATGAATAAAAATATACTGCCATACAAAGCAATAAAAACAGCTAAATTAAGTAAAAATTAACAAAAATTTAAAAGGGAAACAGAAAATATAAAAACAAAAAGTAATACAAAATATTAATTTATCCAAAATTTATCCAATACAATCCAATATTAATATATCCAAAATATTTAATTTAATTCACTTAAAAGTTTGAATGTGAATGCGAGTGTAGACATCTTACTGCTACATTTGATAAATTTGAATTTAAAAATCTACAAATTACTGTTTGTGTTACATGTGTGTTAACATTCTTAAAATGTATCATGATAGTTATTGCTATATAAATATATACACACTAAAAATAGCATTTCTATGGAATGTATGGCGTTTTTTTACACACGTCACAAACGATAGAACACATAAATAGACTCATCAGTTGCATAAATGATCATTGGCTGTGAAAAACAGAATGAATGCAGAAGGCTTAGATGTGCTTTAAAGCAGTATCATTTTTAAAATTATGCATTAAAATTGCATCTTTTTATAACACTTTTTTGAACCTATTTGGTGAAAAAAAAAAAAGGTTTAGATGGATGCATCCTTAAAATAATTCCTGCTGTACTGATATCGTACTTGATGAGTTCCTCCCAGCAGAGCAGATAGGGATCCAGCAGCACGTCGGAGGCGGGGCCGAGGGCGGAGCTTAGGTGCAGCAGGAGGCGGGACACCTGGAACTGCTGTCCGGCGCACTCTCCGATGATGTCATTTCCTCCCAGCTCCTCAGGAACGGCACCAGGAGCCACCTGATCATTACAGTCAGAGTCAGAGTGCGAAGGGTCCTCGAGTTTCCAGGGGCCAGTTGTTCAAAAAGTTTAATCTGGATTTGGAAATCCCATGTTTTGCTATGCAGGATTAGATAACCCAATTTAATTTTGTGCTGGTTTTTCAAAGCAAAATTGGATTGGACCAAAATGATCTAGATACACACTTTTTCAGATTTCCAAATCTGGATTACTAGTGATCTACGGAGCCCCTAAAGGTACATGATGATGAAAAAAAAAAAAAAAAGAGAGATGGGGAAAAAATGCCAATGTTTTGCATTCTAGTTTTGTATTGCATTTACACAAATAACTACTTCTGACTGGTCCATCTCTATTGAATATGCCAATGTCGTTTACAATTAGTATTTGAAAAGACAAAACTTTAAATTAAATATAATATTTTTGTTTGATATTGACAGCTGTTTGGAGATATAGGGATATATTACATGTCACATATGTTGTATTTTTTGGACCGGGGGGGGGTAAAAATGATCCTAATCTAACTAAAATGATTTGAACACCACAAATTGAGGATTTAATCCAGATCAAAACCAAGATTGGATTTTTGTGATCTAATCCGAATTCAGAATCCTTTTTTTTTTTTTTTAAACAACCCATTTTCAGGATTTGATCCAATCCGACGGCCAAAATCCGATCAGACTACTTTTGTACAACTGGCCCCTGATTCTCACCTGTCTGGTTGGTGTATACACGCTTAGACAAGGCCGCCACGACTGCTCACAACTCTGAAGGATTTCTTGAGCTGGACAAAACAAGGAGACACACAGTTAATCGGTGTGTATGTGTGTGTGTTGGCGTGAAAGGTCAGATTTACTCACGCAGCCACAGAGAGCTGAGAAACAGCAGCAGACACAACAGGAGTGCGCTCAGCACACACCGACGCAGGCGAGATGGCATTCTCAGCGCTGAAACGTCCGCTCTCGTCCTCCGACCCGCTGGCTAATGCTGCTATTGATCAGAGACAAACTCAGAGTAGCGTGACCTTTGAACCGCTGTGCGTGTCGCTCAATCAGGGCTGAAGTCTCAATGACATGGAAATACCTGAATCTGATTAGAGTCCGCAAACAGGATGCCATTTGAATTTCAGTAAAACTAAAATAGAACATTCACTGAAATAAAACATGAAACTACTACACTTATAGTGAGTACAGTAATACATTCTATTTGTCAGTATGAATTACTGATAAACATGTTCTTGCACACACAACATGGAGTATTTCCAGAAACCAGGGTTATTATTGTTAATAATAACTATAAATAAACTAAAATTACTGTTGGCGGAAAATAAATATACACTATAAAGAAACTTAAATTGGTCTTGGTGGAATAGATCTGCTACGCTGCTGAGACTGGCTACTGCCAATACATCCACAACATGCAGCTGTGAGCTGCTGCACATATACATGAAATAACCCCCATATAGCATACTCACCTCGTAGCAGAGCTATACAGGTGGAGCTGGGGAAGGTGGGGGGTTTCTGAAGCAAGCTGCAACTGCTACAGCAAACACTAGTCATATATTTGAATGTTGAGCAGTGAGCTCATTGGCTACCGATACAGGAGAGAACCAATCAGCTGTGCCATTTGATAAGGATGTCATTAGGTCAGATTGAGTTAGACCTATCAGACTGTGCCATCTAGAGTTTTAATTCAATTCAAGTTTATTTGTATAGTGCTTTTCACAATTCAAATCATTGCAAAGCAGCTTTACAGATTCATGCCAGAACTCTCTCTCACTCTGTGTGTGTGTGTGTGTGTGTGTATATATATATATACACATACACACACACTTTCTGGGAGTTCAAAATCCCATTTTGGTTCAGTTTAACTCAAAATACTAAAATAACTAAAACATATAATAATAATAATGAATAATACAAAAACTGCATATAAAATAATAAAAATGGCAGACAAAATGGCTTAAAATAAAATTAAATAAAAATGGAAAGCAAAAAATAATTCAACATATTATTACAAACTAGTTTAGTATTTCAATGATAAAATAAGACAAATATTAAAAACATTACATGATATTAAATGTCAGTCTTTGAAATGTCCCCTATAGAAATGATCATTTAATTTATATTTATTCCATTATATTTAATAAATAAACTTTGTTTATGGACCATATGGAGCAAACACTTCTCTTACCAGAATATTTACTAGAAAGCTTACTTACTAAATGTATATTTCATTACACACACAAATTTACTCGCTACATAGTAAATATATTTCATATATTCAACCGATCCATGTTATAAAGTTATCTATCTAAATTAAAATCTGTTTGACGGCTGTTAATTGTTTTGACAGTGTCGAACTAAAAGAATTATGTCTAGTCTGAGAATAAATTGACAAAATTAGTCCAAATGTATGTAGTTTATTGGTTTTGACACACACAGCAGCAGTCTGTTGGACTAATGAAACTCCTGAATTCCTCTGAAATGCAATTCAGTAAATTACTTTTTCAGTAATTCCAATTCCAACTGGCCACTTAATAAACTGAAAGAAGACTCTGACACACACACACACACACACACTCACACACACACACACACACACACACACACACTCACACTCACACACACACACCACACACACACACTCACACACACACACACACACACACGCACCACACACACACACACACACACTCACATACACATACACACACACACACACACACACACTCACACACACATACACAGCTTTGATTTTTATTTCATATTTGATGACACACTCTGTTGAAACATCAGACTTGCTACAGATTGAAAGACTGCTTTCATACTCGCACACAAACATGACAGATGTGGAAGATCCTCATAACCAGAGCAGCTCACAGAGACGGGGTGGGGCTTATCACTGACAGACAGCTCAAACAGCCAATCAACTGTAATCACCGCCGAACAGTCACTGATTGCTGGCGTTTCAGTGCAGGTTTTTTGGCGGACTCTCAGCCTCCTGATTCTGAAACACAATTTTAAATGAATAATCATGGACACTTGCTATACAATAAAATATGCATTTTAGATCAATTTTTACAGTGGTGTAGATTTGCTACAGTGTGTCTCACCTGTCGTCCTCGTCCACAGAACACCTTGGTCAGTCCCGTGTGTGCAGGGATGTGTTTGAGCGCATGCGGTTGATTCAATTCTCTTAGTAAGTCTGGGCTGCTCAAACCCACTGCAGGACAAAACCAGACACAATACAACCAGAGACACATAAACAAACAATAACTACAGTAGCAGCCAGCTAGCAGGGAACATTCTCAGGCATTGATCTCTCAAAGTAATGTGCTTCCTGTAACATTAACAGAACATACTGTATATTCAAAGTTATCAGGGCCTGTATTCACACATCTTAAGGCTAAAAGTAGCTTAAAACTTGCTGATTTTGGAGAAAATCTTAAAAATCATGGGCGTGTCAGTCCTAAATTTTTGCTCTGAGAGTATTTCACAAAGCGTTTTAACGCTAAAACTTGCTCCTAAATCTGTGAAACATTAGGAGTAGTGAAGAGGAGTCCTGAGTCACTAAGACCAAGCCACAAACTATCCTAAAATAGCTGTTGCCGGCAATTTGCCTCGAATGTAAACATTTTAGAAACATTTGACGATAATGAGCTTTTAAAAAGTCATCACTTTTGGTTTTGGAGGTTTTTATCCCAACTCCAAATTTTCATTTCTGTCTCACTATCAGCTACTCTGTTAATTAAAAGGCATTTATATGCAGCTAAATATTTACGAGAAGCACACATGTAGGAGGATGACAATTAGCTGAGTGCTTGTTTAATTAGTGACACTTAGCCTGCATTTTAAAACATTTATTTGAATATAGCAACATCGCTCTACAATATTTTTATGAATGAAAATATCATAAATATTGCATTTCATATCAAATGGAACGTTTCCCTTAATTTTAATATTAAAGTTAACACAATCAAGAAAAACGTATTAAACATAAAAAAAAAAAAAAAGAACGTTCTGAACATGAAAAAAAAAACTCACTCGGCCGTTCATTGGACTTTGGCGGAGAGGGCGTGGCTTTGTTTGGAGTTGTGGGCGGAGTTACATGATCAGTCTGTCATAGAGAGAAAGAAGAATCGGATGAAATCGCTGCTTATTTGATGTTTTATCATTACGAATTTCGCTTACCTTACTTTCCTCCATCGCTGGCCAACCATGCGCTGTTCTGATGAATACAAGCTATAATGAAGCATTAGCCAGAAAAGATGGACAGATGACGCTGGTCTGCTCGCGTTTTCTCTCCTTCACCGCCGTTTCAGCATCAGCCACTAAAACAAGGTACTAAAGAGATATTAGTTACTGTATATTTATATCTATATTTGATCCGGTCGCTGTGAGAAAGTGCTTCGTTGTTCACCGCAGTCAACCTGAAGTCTCATTTCTGCAGTGAAATTAATCATTCACTCACTTTATGGCTCTAAAGTCCACGAAAACACCCTGAAAATCTCTCTGTATTACACAGTTCAGAGAAATACTGCAGCTTGTTTAGTCGCAGTCCTAAAAGCACTAAGAGACACGTATGTTTATACAGCGGAGCTCAAACATCGAACTTTATCTGAACACTTTATATCTATAATAAAACATTCCATATCAAACATGTATTGTATCTCAAAATTAAGTACAGTCACATGAGGGAATAAATATATAAGTAGTTTGGTGACAAAACAATCTGCTGTGAAACTCTGACAAAACATTCTTCAGACATCCTGAAATGATAAATATAACGCTTTGTTTTGTGCTTTTGCATTCATTTAAAACTATTTAATTATATGATCCTCATTTACAATGTAATTATATGTCCTCTCATACGACAGTCACAGATAAGATCATAAGTCCATGCAGGGCTGCAGGTCCAGTGTTAGCGCCCCCTGGCTGTGGAGCTGCAGAAGCCGCACAAACTCCTCCGGCATTTTATGCATGCTTTTGTTCGGTCTTCTCAGGTCATAATAATGATAAGGAACTGGATTGTCATGCAGGTCGGTGTCAAACGGCCAGAATCCATAAACATGCACGTTCTCACAAAGTTCCAGCGCCATGTTAATTAACATAAACCCAGTGGAGAGGCGGATCGACTTCAGGCCACGCCCCTTCCAGAAACGGTCCAATGTCTGCAGGTAATACGGGCTGAAGAACACCACCGGCTGCTGAGGTCTGATTGGGTGGAGGACTTTGAGAGTTTTGATTGACTGACCAGTGCAGAAGGTGTAGGCAAAGGCGGGCATAGCGAGGGATGCGTTTCCGTACACACTGACCCGCTCCAGCAACGGATCCGGATTCTGCTCCAGATTTTTGTATCTACAGAAACAGATTCAGTGTCTGTATAAGTGTTGCTAATATGACAATAAAAAGTGATTTTAACAAAACAAAAGTGATTTTAAATAGGCTACATCGAAAGTACATTAAATGAAAGTAAAATGTCTACTTTTAAGGTTTCAAGTAATTTTTGGGAGAAAATGTCAAAATGTAGGTGAAATAATGTTCCATTGTCATTCAGTGTAACACTTGTATTTATGTAAAAACTGAAACAACACTTACTCTGACCTGTACTAATATATATAAAAGAATAGCATGCTAAATTTTATTGCATTTCAAATTAGTAAAAATGATTGCCGACAAATGGCCAAAATGGGATAGGGACAAAGTTTAAAAATGTAAAATTATGAGTAAGTAGTATTTGGGGTAAAACTAATTAGTCTTTTAATATGTCAAACAGATTCTTGTGGTAAATATGCCTGACAAGACTAATATCTGACAAGATATAAATTTTTTGCGTGGAAAGGACATTCTAATGTTTTGAAAAACAACTCAACAACAACAATTGAAAGCTGTATTGCATGCACTTATTGTTTTGGTGCTTGAAAAAACATAACTTCATTTTTAACAATTTTCAAAAATTAAATTTTTTCATTGTGCATTCCAATTAATCTCAATTAAACTGCAGTTGGGATATTTTGATGAGGTACAAAAATACTAGCTAACTAACACAAAACACAATAAAAACATGATAACATAATAAAAAACATATATATATATATATTCCATGGTCTGTCTTAATACTCAATTCTGATTGGCTGGCAGGTGTTGATTAAATTCGTTTAACTGCACAGGTAGTTCCAGGTCAGTGTAATCACCGTTCCATATTAATGAGCTGCTTTAATTGATGCACACTAACAACACACATCACTCACACACACACACACACACACACACACACACACACACATCACTCACTCGCACACACACACACACACACACACATCACTCACTCACACACACACACACACACACACACACACATCACTCACACACACACACACATCACTCACTCACACACACACACACACACACACACACACACACACATCACTCACACACACACACACACACATCACTCACTCGCACACACACACACACACATCACTCACTCGCACACACACACACACACATCACTCACTCACGGAGAGAGAAAGAGGTCGGAGATCCAGAATGAAGCGCATGAAATCAGCGAAGAACACAATCAGTGATTCAAACAGATGAAACAGCGCTGACAAACAGGAGAAACACTGCGCAACGAGACAGTCAGCATCATTTACCATGGATTTGTTTTACTGTAACACTAACTGCACCATGGTATTGCGGCAGAAATGAGGGATATATCAAATTGTATTGGTATATTTTTAATGTAGACATGTATTAAATAAGTAATGGAATATAATTACAGTATTTTGTGATTAAGCTAGTTTGTGCATATATACTAAATGTATTAGACCACTGTTCTTCATACCGATACCTAGAACCATGTAGGCCAAGTTAATATTTATACCATGGTATTGAGGTACTGGTTATCATTATGTATACTATATGAAAGACCAAGGGTTAATTTTAATAACTGAAACAGTCAGAATAATCAAATGTACATCTGCACCCTAACAGATGGAATCCTGCATCCTCAAGTTACTGTCAAATGTGCATTTTTAAGAGACAAAAAATTTATATTACTAATATTGCAGCCAGCACTGCAAACTATGCTGAAGATACATGTAATCAATGTCACGCAACACAAACCTATTTCATGATTTGAAACAATAGCGTATCACTCATTAGAACAGGAATCACCAGACTTGGTCCTGGAGCGCCGGTGTCCTGCAGAGTTTAGTTGCCTCAGCACACCTGCGGGACATTTATAGGCTGTGTCCAAATTCAGGGTCTGCATCCTTTGGAGTACTCATTTGAAGGATGTTACGTCACAGCGCCGCGACGAAGGCTGTCCAAATTCGTAGGATCCTTCAAATGCGGCCCACAAATACGTCCTCCTTTTCCCCGAATTGGAAGGATGGGTGTGGTGGATCCTTTCCCGTCCTACCTATCCCATAATTCTTTTCGGCAGAGCGTAATGGCGGACGAAGCGAGCGGTAGCGGAGTGGGAGAGGAGTTTCTCTGACAAAACAAGCTAAAGTTTATGCTTCGGCTCAATGAATTTGTAGGAGAAATTAGTAGAATACTTAAAAACAAATAAAAATAGGCTATAATGGCTTACCTGGATGTGACTGTCTTGTAGTCTGATATAAAAAACTCTCCGACAACGAGCAAAGAAAGTATTTAATTTATTTAATTGCTTTATTTCTTCCAAAAGAATTAAAATGAGGAGAATAACTCTTTGTTTGTCCATTTTCCCGCTTCTTGCTTGGCGCTGTCACGGTTGCTAGGCGACAGGATATGAGCAACGGGTAAGGGAGGGAACTGAAAGAAGGGTAGGCTGTCCAAATTCACAAACACCGACTTCCGGGTTTTGCGGACGTCGGAGGATCCTTCCTCCTTCAACCGGGTAGGAAGGATCCTAAGGAGGATGCAGACCCTGAATTTGGACACAGCCATAGTATAGCAAGACCTTGATTAGCTGATTCAGGTGTATATAAACTCTGCAGGACCAAGTGTGGTGACCCCTGCTTTAGAGCATACAGAAACCAGGTCATTCATTTTTCAATTAAGATATTTATTTTGTTGGGGGAAAATTACTGGAAAAGAATTCAAAGACATGAAGTGTTTGTCTAGTACTAGGGTTAGGTTGGAGCTCTTATTTTTGAAGTGCACCAGATTAATGCATTTAAATTTTCTCCCAGGGGGGCTCTTAATTAAGTAACTGCTTTAAATTGCTTTAATAAGTATTTGTGTAGATTTACTGAAGAAGGTGGTACATGATCTTAGTAAGCAGTTTGACATCAAATATTTTTCATCATTTCATCATTAAGTTAGCAGCAGACATGCTAATCCAGCACAAATTGATGCATGAGATGTCACCAAAATAAAGCATTTAAACCTAAAAATTAAACACCAAAATGGGTGGGAACTACCCCCCCCCCCCCCCTCTCCTCCACTGGGCTGGCTACGGGCCTGTGTATATATATATATGTGTGTGTGTGTGTGTGAGCGCGTATGGACACTGACTCTCTCTGGATCTGACTGGGGTTGATGGTTATCAGATCAGTCTTCAGCCCAGCATCACTGTCATTAATAGAAGCCAAATTAAACCTGAAAGAGAGAAAAAAAATCCTTGATTCAATCATTCAACAAAACAGGTGCCACTTCTATCTTTTAAAAGTAAAATCTGAATGAAATTAAACATAAATGGCTTAATATAACAAACTTAACATACGTTGGGTTTTACATTTAGCAGGTCATGACCTTTCCATGTGTTCATTAGAAAGAGAAGTTTATGCTGATGTTTATACAAGCATCCTATTTTCAATAATCAGTTTACTATATAAAATCTTGATAGCATTTAACAATAATGTTCCATTTAACTGCATTAACTAAAATTTAACAAAACTTGAAAAGAATTTATTAGTTTCAGTTACAGTTTTTTCTGATTGCTTAAGCACATTTTTTGTAACTATTGGCTATTTTTGCAAAACTCTACACACAAATAAGAAAACCTTTCACCCAATTATCAAAACATTGTAGTTCTCTTGCAAAAGCGAACACAGCTAGATTAACTCTTCACACCTTCGTAAAAATGGTGTTTTCGTATCAAACAGTAAACACAAGCCATCATCTACTAAGCACACAATGTGCCAACTACACACTGATGGTATGAATACAAAACACATCTGGCTTTTGCTTTCTCTGTGTACAGATGTCAATTTGAGGTCATACTTTTGTCATAGTGTCATGTAAACATACAAGGATCCAAACTTCAAGTATTGGTGTTGATTCACACTCATCAAAACCAAGACAAAGTCAGAACACAAAATAGTAATTTCACAAAAAAAAAAAAAAAGACAATCAGCCTACATCATGTCGTCTTTCTGGGTCCGGCCACAAAATTTCGTCCACATCGCATGCGATATCCTCCAGTCCAAGGCACCGGGGAAAATATCTCCTTGAATGCCGTATCCAGGCCTGACATGATGCCTGGTCAATATCTCCACATGCCTCCTCCATTGCCTGTAAAAGGGCTACCTGTTGATGAGGATGACGGTCGTACACTTTCCAGCGCCAGGCAGAGAAGAACTCCTCGATGGGATTTAAGAATGGAGAGTATGGAGGGAGGTTGAGTGCCATGAAGGATGGGTGGTCTGTAAACCAGTTGCGGACCAAAGCAGCCCTATGGAAACTAACATTGTCCCATATGATGACATATCGGGTATGCTCTGGTCTCTGAACAGTGAGCATGTCATGTAAGGTGTCCATGAATGCAATAATGTGTGCAGTGTTGTATGGGCCTATGGTTGCATGATGGTGAACAACACCATTTTGGCTTATAGCTGCACACATGGTTATGTTACCACCACGTTGTCCTGGGACATTGATGATGGCACGGTGTCCAATAATGTTCCTGCCACGTCTCCTGGTTTTACTGAGGTTAAAACCGGCCTCATCTACACAAAGTAGCTCATGTCCCATGGCATCTGCTTCTAGTTCCATCACTCTCTGGACAAGACAAAACAAATGCAACACATCAGGCCCATGCACAGCACTACAGTATGCACTTCCAAATTCAGAACCAATGACACTATAGCTTACCTGCACATAGTCATATCGCAGTTGCTTTACACGTTCTGTGTTTCTCTCGAAAGGAACTCTGTAAATTTGCTTCATTCTTATTCTGTGGCGTGCAAGTACACGACTTAGTGCAGAAATGCTTACACTGTGTATATTTTGAAAGATGGTGTCATTATCAATTATGCGCTGCTGTATTTCGCGCAGTCTTATTGCATTATTGGCAATCACCATGTTCACTATATGGGTCTCTTGCTCTGGAGTGAACATTCTTCCTCTGCCCCCAACATCTGGACGTCTAGCAATTCTGTAAAGTAACAATTTCAGTATTTTTGCATGTATGGGACTGTTGTGTTTCTCATTAGAGTATGGCAGTGCTACAAAGTACTTACCGATTCTCATTTCGAAATGTCCTAATGATGCTTGCCACAGTGTAGCGGCTCAAATTAGGCTGAACCCGTTGGCCAGCTTCCCTCAGGGTCATCCCATGGTTGATGACATGGTCCACTATTGTAGCTCTGATGTCATCAGTTATTTTATTTCTTACTCTTCTTATCCTTCCTCTTTCCCCTCCTCGTCCTCTTCTTGCTCCTCCTTCTCCTCTTCCTCTAACGTCCTCTAACCCTCTCGCTTCTTCACCTCCACGTCCTCTCCCTCGGCCTCCTCTGATTCTCACTCTTCTCACTCTTACTGCTCCTTCCATTGTACTCCACACAGACAGCTTACCTGTGGCTTACTTATAGTGCTTAGGCTGATTGCAAAGTGAAGTAATTATCTAAAACAGTTTTCACATGTGAAAGTGTGCCAGACAGTTGCCAAAATAGTGTTAATGATAGCCATACATGTGTATAATTTTGCTAGGAGTGTGTTGGAAATTTGGTAATTGAGTGTAAGCAGTGAGTTGTGTTTAAAGTTCTGCAAAAAGAGTGTTGTGCAGTGAATTGTACCTACAGTTTTGCAAAGTGTGTGTTACAAAATTGCAAACTGAGTGCAAAGCAGTGTTTGTGCTTTTAGTTTTGCAAACTCAGTGAGTGGTTTTGCTATACGTATTAATAGTTTTAGAAATTGTGCTACAAGAATCACGATTAGCGCTTAAGCATTCAGAAAAAACTGTAAATTCAACATTTTAAAATTTGTATCTGTTAATATTGTTTAATGCACTTGAGCCAACATGAACTAACAATCAACAGAATTATTATTAACTAACATTAATAAAGATGAATAAATACCATAACAAATGCATTGCTTGTTAATTTTCTAATAGGACAATAAATATTTAGAAGGAATGGCAGTAACACTGAATTAAACATGAAATTTGAAAGTACAAACTTCTGGAGACTGTGTGATATTTTCTCAGTGTCGATTACTGGTCTTTTTCAGCGCTGTATCTTCAGCATCTGTTTTATTAGGCAAACTAGTTAAACATTCATGAGAGAATCTGCTCATTAAGACTTGTTTGTCTTATACTGTATTCATCAGTGGTAGCTCAGCCGAGTGAAGATAGTACAGCTCCTCAGCAGATAAGAGAAGGTTTAAGAGTGTAACTATAACACACTAAAACCATAAATGGTTTAAACTATTCAGACCGCAGGTGTTTCAGTGTTTCAGAGATACTGTGTGAGAAACAACTGAAAGCTCATCAGCTGAATTCTGTTGTAATAGATAGAGTTCAGAGTCTCTGTGGATGAGCCTCGGGTTCCTCTTTCAATGTGCGTCTATGGGATTTTCTGGTCCACTGAAATCACTCTGTTAGAGCACATAATTGTGGTCAGTGAGGAGCAAGGCATGATGGGATGGTTAACCGTGTCAAAAGCAGCAGACAGATCCAGCAAGATAAGTATTGCTCTTAATTAAGCTCTTGCTAGTCTTAGGGCTTCAATAACTGAGAGCAAAGCAGTCTTGGTTGAATGTCCACTTCTGAAACCAGACTGGATTCTGTCCAGGAGGTTGTTGTGTGAGAGAAAGGCAGAGACTTGGTTGAACAGCTCGTTCAAGTGTTTTAGCAATAAAAGGAAGCAGGGAAACTGATCTGTAGCTCTCTAAAAGAGATGGGTTAAGGGTGGGTTTTGTAATTAGTGGGGTTATACAAGCCTGTCTAAATGCCTAGGGAAAAACACCAGTGTGAAGGGATGTGTTAATGATGTGAGTGAGTGCAGGTACAACTGCAGGAGAAATGGCTTGAAGGAGATGAGATAAAATAGGATCAAGGGGACAAATAGTAGGATAAAAAAAACTAATTCTGTATGAATGATGAATGAAACCTTCCGATGATGAAACCTCTTCAACCTCTCTCTGAGACAAGCCTCAATTCCATTCTGCTTGAAATCTTTCACAATTATCCCCATACCAAAGAAATCAGCCACAGATAGCCTAAATGACTATCGCCCCATCGCCCTCACGCCGATCATCACGAAGTGCTTTGAGAGGCTGGTGCTGCACCACCTGAAAACCTGCCTCCCCTCCACCTTCGATGAACATCAATTTGCCTACAGAGCTAACAGATAGACTGAGGATGCAATAGCTATAGCTCTCCACAATGCACTGTGCCATCTGGAACATCAGGAGAGCTATGTGAGGATGCTTTTTATCGATTATAGCTCAGCCTTCAATACCATCATACTGGACATCCTCTTCAGCAACTCAAAGATCTGGGCTTCCCCTTACTCACCTGCACTTGGATCAGGAACTTCCTGACTGACCGCCCTCAGACTGTTAAACTCGGTCCCCATCTCTCCTCCACCCGCACGCTCAGCACTGGCTCCCCTCAAGGGTGCGTGCTGAGCCCAATTCTGTACTCTCTCTATATGCATGACTGCCGCCCAGTCCATCACCAGAACAACATCATCAAATTCGCAGATGATACTACAGTGGTGGGCCTAATCTCAAAGGGGGATGAGGCTGCCAATAGAGATGAGATCCTGAGATTGTCAGAGTGGTGGTTCAGCCAACAACCTGACACTTAACACCACCAAAACAAAGGAAATCATCCTTGACTTTAGAAGGCACAGGGTAGATCCCACTCCCCTCTACATCAATGGAGACTGCGTAGAGAGGGTTCAAACATTCAAATTCCTTGGCACAATCATCTCACCAGACCTCAGATGGTCAGCCAACACCACAGCAATCAATTAGAAGGCACAGCAGCGCCTTCACTTCTTGAGAGTGTTAAAGAAGAACAACCTAAAGGAGAAGCTGCTGGAGACCTTCTATCGCTCTGCAGTGGAGAGCCTGCTGACATACTGTGTCACAGTATGGTATTGCAGTTGTACTGAGGCAGAGAGAAAGGGAATACTGCGGATCATCAACACTGCGCAGAGGATCATTGGCTGCCCTCTTCCCTCTCTGAAGGACCTTTACAACTCCCGCTGCCTTAGCAGAGCTCAGAACATTGGAAAAGACCACTCTAAAATAAACAAAATAAAAGATCAAAAGGATTAACAATGCAGATTAATTTTCACAGCCTTCTTTGATCATATTTACCAAGGATGCCGATATTTTTGGCCATGACTGTATAATGTTAAGACAGTAGATCAGAAATATTCACTTTGTTGTTGCACATGCATCATTGCCTGTATATTACTTGTTTAAATGCATAATTTTAATGGATTTGCTGAGTCATACATTTAAAATTTTACTAGTCAAATGGACATTTACCTGAAATTTAGCTACAAGTTTATTAAAAATTCACATTTTAGTTTTGCTACCAGACCAAAATAAAGTTTACCAAAATTTAACATTTTAATTTTACTGTGAGATGGACAATTAAGAATCAAATCACTGAGTATCTGAAATTAGTGTGGGTTTTCTAATAAAGTGCAGAAGGGTCATTCCGTGTCAAATCAACCAAATTTCAAAAACTTCCCTGGCTCAAATTTTTGATTTTTTCTGAAGGAAGACAGAGATGTATAGTGATGAAAGCCAAAATAATAAATGTCACAGGGGGATATTTACTGAGTAATCCACTATTATGTAGGGGGGGGGGGGGGCAATTTTCACCTGTGATTCAGAGCCAAATTAAGGGGAAAATGACTTCAGAAAGATGGCAACATCATAGGCCCTAAATCATTCAGTCCCAGAGATATGGGGGATCTCAATGAGGCGCCATTTTCAGATTGTTGAATATTACCTATTTTTAGGTGTTGAAAACCAAATGTTGGTCACTTTGTATACTGCTGATACTGTTTGTATTTAAAGCAGAATGTCTGAAGAATAAGTAATGCTGAAACTAAGAATGCATGTTGTTTGCCTCTACCAAAACAAAATGCACAGAACATACCTGTCAGAGTGCTAAACATGCATTGGAATGGTCAAGTTGAGGCACATTAACTTTCTCTCAGTAGTCTATTCATAAGATTCTATATTTGAATCAGTTTCAGGGCTATTTGGAAGAAGGGATTTTGTTCATTTTGTTCGTTTTAACAATTTACTCCTGGAGCCATATTAAAATTCCAATATCTCTGGAACTGAACCATATAAGGCCTTACAAATGAAGATGCCAAAATGAAAGTTTGTTAAGACCCAATATCTAAAAGGGCAGTAAGATATCCTGGATACTTCTTGAGTTACAGGCATGTGAACTTTGGAGAAAAAACTTCAAAAGGGCTCTTTCCCCAGTTTTGATTGGTCACCATTGGCATATAATGCAAAAAAGATTGCTAAAGTCAACAGATTTTACTAACAGACCTACCAATCTCTGTGTAAAAATAATATTGTGATGCTGCCATCTTTCTGTTATAATTTTTACCCCCCTGTAATTTGGCTCTGAATCTCAGAAAATTGCCATTATGACCCAGATGTAATGTGTAAGCAGCCACTCCACCATAACAAGAATAGCAATATACAGTGAATTTATGCAGAGTTATGCGCAATGCACTAAATGCGTCAAAATTTTACTAAAATTCTACTCAAAATTACTAAGATTTGAATACATGATTCTCACGCATCATATCTGCCAAAATAGTCAAATTGAAATCGTGTTGTGTGTGTAAATGCAAAGCAAGTCATCAAGACAAACGTGTCTGTCAAAGGCATTAATCTAAATATAAAGACACACAAACCTGTTCAGCTCACGCTCAGTTGTGTTTGATTTGTATGGGCAGCTCATGAAATCTGACAGGTCCTGCGTGACACTCTCCAGTTTTATACTGAGAAGGAAACAAAAGCATTTAAGTTATCAGTCCTCTGAAGCAGAAGAAAAGCTGTTTGATCTTGATTCTCACGCACCTTTTGGCCGGTTTAATAATGGAAAACTTGTGTCTGAGTTTAGCGCAGCGTAGCAGCTGAAGTGTGTCCGCCATCCCATCTCTGAAAGAAAACACAAAGTTTTCAAAGCCACTGTATCATATTTGAAATTGATTGAATTTTTAAGGCTCTAAATGAGCCACATGATCAATCTTTGCTACCACACTCAATCTCCTCCATGTCTTCTGTGTAATTATACAAATGTCCACCTTCATCTTGTGCTTAATATGCTGTCAAATCTATATGGTGGTCTTCATATGTTGTCAAGTAAACGTCAGAATAACTGCAGTCATATTTGCAGATGAACACTTACTGGACTGAAGCAGCTCGGCTATACTTGATTCTACATTAATCATTTTCTAGAAAAATCAGTGCATCTTAAATCTGACCCAGCAGCTTTTCCGAGGAACATTGGACAGGTATGGACTTGGCAAGAATTTTGTTAGACCTTAAACAAGGCCCGCGATCACTGGAGAACTATATTCGCACATTTTCATTCGCAAACTATTCAGATCTATCAGACTGTCTTTTGATAGAGTTTTTTGTAATGGCATAAATCAACCTCTATGATCTGAGCTTAGACGCAAGGGTCCGCGTTCGTCACTCGCTCAGTTTATGGATTATGCTTTGTTGACTATTGGCTCTTTGTTTTACTGTGGGTGTTGCGGAGGAAGAAACACTGCGTCTATAACAGAAATTTTGGCTGCACCAGATCGCGTTGACATAATGACAGCGACAGCGGAGCCTGTTTACAAAATGGTGGCCACAACAACGCCCCGTTATGTAACAGCTGCCATCCCAGAGTCAAGTAAAGTCACAGCTGATCTTTCTGCGTCAGATCAAGTCATAGCTGGTCTTCCTGAGGCAAGTCAAGTCAAAGCGAATCTTCATGAGTCAAGTCAAGTCACAGTTGATCGTCATGAGTCAAGTCAAGTCAGAGCTGATCTTCATGGATCAAGTCAAGTCACCCAGATCCTCAAGGACTTTTCTTCAGTATCCCAGACTGGCATTCAGCGTGAAGGACCCACTGCTGGTGTCAGCACGTGCAGCTGGTATCACTAAACCAGCGCTCTCAAACCCTTTTGTCCCAGAAGTAATCCCCTTGTCTGCTGCATTTCCCATATGGGGGACTGCTTTCTGGTGTGCATGGGCTGCGTTCACTACCGCTGAAGTTCCAGAGCCAGCGATTACGATTATTGTTCGCCGGAGCCTGATCAAGTCTGTCCTTGGACTACTCGGGTTTTGCCTGTGCCATACCTGTTTGCTGAGCATTTGTTTCCAGAAGTTTTAATTTCACTGTTCCTAAGTGGAGGAATGATCTTCACAAGCCTACAAAACATCTCACATTTTCTGAGGAGATTTTATTTCCTCATCTCTCAATCAGCATGGGATTGCATTGCATTATATGTTTGGATCATTTCGAACTGATCTTACTAAGAAATATTGGTAACATTTCATTTTAGGGTCTCTTAACTAGTTGCTTATTAGCATGCATATTACTAGATGCATATTACATATACACACCTACTTCCGGCTTTGCTACTGTTCGGACGCTCTTGCTTATTGCTCTCCGCTTTGCTCCCTATTTTTGCATTTTTCTCATATCTCTCCAAGATTTTAACTTCAGCAGATCAGCACAGTGCTCAGACAACACATTTTTTTGGGGGGGAAACTTAAGACTTTCTCCCAGCAGTTTACATTCCAGAGACGGAAAAATACAGCTGTCTACATTCAAACAGACTAGAGAAAATGCCTCTCGTGGAATCTACTTGCTGCATGAACTGCCACAAACTTCTACAAAGGATTGCGGTTCTTGAAACAAAGTTACTTACTGGACTTCCAAAACAGGCGGAACACACAGCAGACGGTCAACACGGACCCCCTCAGCATACAGCTGGTGAGTCCTCTGAATCTCAAAAGTTTATACAAAGTGTAGAGGAAAAAGCCGAAACAGATCGACAGACAAATCGATGGCACAAACAGGGAGCAAGACCCAAAGGCAATCGAGACATCAGATTATCACGAGTATCTCGTATTGCTGCCGTAGCATCCTCTACCCCAGATACGGCTATGACAAGACTTGTAAACACTGGCATTCTACCACCCCCAATACATCTTGAGAACAGATTTGAAGCATTAATGAATGTGGGTGAGAAATCCGCAAATGTGACTAAACACGGATCGAATCAGCCAGCAGCTAACATCGCTACTAACAGGCGCTCAAGGTCGAGCAGACAGCGGCTTTCAGCTCAGAGCGCAGCCGAGCCCAGGACTCTGATAGTGGGCGACTCTATTATCAGAAACATCAGTTGCAGGACTACAACTACATACTGCCGTCCTCAAGCAAATGTCTCTGATGTGAACAAAGAACTTCGGAACATTTTGATGAAGCACAAGACTGCAAATCGAGTCATCATCCATGTGGGGAAGAATGATATTCGGAAGGAGCAGTCAGAACTCCTTAAGAAGGATTTCAGTGAACTCTTTGAAACGCTTCAAAGTCTTGAAGTTCAGTCGTTCATCAGTGGACCACTCCCAGCAAGGGGAACTAACATGTTCTCACGGTTGCTTGGGCTGAATACATGGCTACAAAGAACCTGCAGTATAAAAGGAGTCAACTTCATCGACAACTTCAATCTTTTCTGGGGCCACAGACAACTGTTTAAACTAGATGGCCTCCACCCAAACAGACTCGGTGCAAGAGTGCTTAAGGACAATATCTATTTCTCCCTCCGTCATCCTTCAGCGGTGTGTGCCAATCTACTCGGCCTGAATGGCACACACACACCTGGACAGTATATGAGTGACCACAGGACTTCATGTCAGCTTCTGAGTCAACATGTGGTTGACACATCCCACAAGGACACTGATAACACCACGCAGCCACAACAAGCACTGCTCATGGACATCCCAGCTGAGCCCTGCCCACAGAGCTCATCACATGCAGACTGTGACGTACTACAACAGCTCCAAGACTCAGCACCCAAGGACGACTTTCTGGAAAACAGCCAGGGAAGCCAGAACGACATCTCACAGCCAGCGGAAACACCAGAGCCAGAGCCCTGCTCACCAGATACACTATCACTCTCCCCAGAATCTCCACTTCTAAGCTTCTCACAGAAAATGGAGGAACTGGTGTATGCTGGGACCAAACTCTCCCACTCTTTCGCTTCAAGTCCCCAGATATCAACTAAAAAACGGCGGGCCCCACAACCACCAAAGACTGCAGGCCCAGCTCACCCTCCTCCTCCTGCGAGAGCTCTCCGGCCGCTGCCACAACGTCAGGGCCCAAACCCCTCTCCATCTGGTGTAGGTGAACCAAAAACAACTGATAACAGCTCTCAGTGATGTGTGTCGGGTCCCCGCTATATTAGCAGCAACATTCACAAATGTTTACAGAACAAGCGGGAACCCAGTGTGCCTGTAGCCTCCTCTATTTCTGTTTTATTAAGCAATAGAAAGTCTAAGGCCTTCTCAAGCCGTACGGCTGACCCATCTAACCTGCGGCCTATAATGCATCAATCTAAGATTGCTGTAGAGACAAAATGTAATTCCATCAAGTTAGCATTTTTAAACATTCGCTCACTTAAAAATAAATCATTTCTGATCAACGATTTAATAACCACAAACAACCTGGATTTTATGTTTTTAAATGAAACATGGTTAGAAGACAGCTGCAGTTCAACAGTCCTCACTGAAACAGCCCCTCCTAACTTTAATTTTATAAGTGTCTGCAGGACTGTTAGGAGAGGTGGAGGTGTAGCTGCTCTGTTTAAAGATGTTTATCAGTGCAAGCAAATGTCATTTGGTCAATATTCATCTTTTGAATACCTAGGTATTGTGCTGAAAGGTGCTCCACACACCCTGTTTATCATTATTTACAGGCCTCCAAAATATTCTCCAGCCTTTGTTGATGATTTCACTGAACTGTTATCAATGATTTCCTCAGAGTTTGACTGTTTTGCTATTGCAGGGGATTTTAATATTCACATAGATAATGCAGAAATCAAAACTACAAAAGAAATTATAACTGTTTTAAACACTTTTGACCTGAGTCAGCATGTGCACGGACCAACACACAATCGTGGACACACTCTAGATTTACTCATCAGTAGAGGTCTAAACATCTCATCCATTGTAATTAAGGATGTAGCACTATCTGATCACTTCTGTATTTTCTTTGATATATTGATCTCGGTCACCACTGAATCTAGATCTGTCTCTATCAGAAAGAGATGCATTAACGACAACACTAGTGCGCTATTTATGGAGGCAATATCATTAACACCAAGCATTTCTGCAGACTCTGTTGATCTTCTCCTGGAGTCTTTTAACTCAAAAATTAAGAATGTTATTGATGATATTGCCCCGATAAAGGTCAGCAAGAAGACGGGGAAACAGAAATCAATTTGGAGAAAATCAACAGCAGTTCAGAGCATGAAAAGACAATGCAGAAAAGCTGAGCGGATGTGGCGGAAGACGAAACTCGAAATCCACTATAGCATCTATAAAGACAGCCTTCATGCTTTCAATGTGGAACTAGCCACAGCTAGACAGACTTTCTTTTCAAACCTTATAAACAGTAACTTAAACAACACCCGCACTCTTTTTGCGACTGTTGAGAGACTGACAAACCCCCCAAGTCAGATTCCCAGTGAAATGCTCTCCGACAGCAAATGCAATGAGTTTGCTTCCTTCTTTTCTGAGAAGATCAATAATATCAGAAAGGAGATTGGCACATCCTCAAGTTATGCAGAGGTCACACAGATTCGACCGCAATTTCAAAAAGAAGTGACTATGTGTGTTTTTAAAGAAATTGATAACAAAATTTTGGAAGAAATAGTACAGCACCTTAAATCTTCAACCTGCTATCTTGACACACTTCCCACATCCTTTTTCAAAAATGTGCTTAACTGTTTAGAAGCTGATCTCTTAGAAGTGGTGAACGCCTCACTTCTCTCTGGGACTTTTCCAAACTCCCTTAAAACTGCAGTTGTTAAGCCCCTTCTGAAAAAGCGCAATCTTGATAACACCATGTTGAGCAACTATAGACCCATATCAAATCTTCCTTTCATAGGTAAGATAATTGAAAAGGTAGTTTCTAATCAGCTGAACAACTACTTAAAGTCAAATGGATACCTGGACAATTTTCAATCTGGTTTCCGAGCACATCACAGCACAGAGACAGCACTCGTTAAGATAATAAATGATATTCGCGTCAATTCTGATTCTGGCAAAATATCAGTGCTGGTACTACTAGATCTTAGTGCTGCGTTTGACACTGTCGATCATAACATACTTTTAGAGAGACTGGAAAACTGGGTCGGGCTTTCTGGGATGGCACTCAAATGGTTCAGGTCATACTTAGAAGGGAGAGGTTATTATGTGAGTATAGGAGAGCATAAGTCTAAGTGGACGGCCATGACATGTGGAGTCCCACAAGGCTCAATTCTTGCACCGCTCTTGTTTAATCTGTATATGCTCCCACTAAGTCAGATAATGAGGAAGAACCAAATTGCCTATCACAGCTATGCTGATGATACCCAGATTTACCTAGCCTTATCTCCAAATGACTACAGCCCCATTGACGTCCCAAATAAAAATAAAAATAAAGAGTGAAACATTTTTCTACACAATGGCATGACTAAATCTGATATCACATACACTTCCTGTTCTATTTTCATCTCCCCTTTTTTAATTTATGATCTATGACTTTCAGTGGAGTCTAGGACCACAATTTTTTTTTCCGACACTTTAAGTAATCCATCTCTACTTTCAGAGTAAACTGATTTAGGGATGGCTGTGACTGCTGCTCCCGTATCGAGTTTAAAACACATAGCTTGTTTATTCAGCTCCAGCTCTTGGGACCAGTATTCTGTTTTTTTTTCCTTTTTTTCTGTGTTCATTTCTCTCATAAACACAACTTCCTCTTCTAGAAAATCTCCTTCCACGATGGTCTCAACTCTCTTTCCAGTCCGACACATCAATGCAAAATGTCCCTTCTTTTTACATTGTCTACATTCAGCCTCTCTAGCTGGACAAAATTTCTATGAATGAGCTTCTCTTCCATATCGTTTACAAACATCTTGAGGCCTTGTCTGTGTCGACCACTTAGGCTTTTTTTTTTTAATAACTCTGTTGCTAAGACTTTCTTGCAGTCATCACTGAATCCACATTGGCAGATCTTTGTTCAAAAGTTTCATTTTGCCTTATGGATGGTTGCTGTTTTTTCGCTTCCTCATATTGTCGAACTTATGTTATAGTTTTTGCCAGAGTTATCTCTGGATCCAATTGCAACCTTTCATTTTACAATTTATAATCTCTAATGCCAATAACAGTTCGATCTCGGATCATTTTAACACCATTATCACGGAAACCCTTCAAAATAAACTAACTTAGCTCTCCGTCCCCACCTCCGTCTGCCAGTGGATCAACAGCTTCCTGACAGACAGACAGCAGTTAGTAAAGCTTGGCAAATTCACATCCAGCACTCGAACCATCAGCACTGGGCTCAGGGCTGCGTACTCTCCCCACTGCTCTTCTCCCTCTACACCAACGACTGCACATCTAAAGACCCCTCTGTCAAGCTCCTGAAGTTTGCAGACGACACCACACTGATTGGCCTCATCCAGGACGGTGACGAGTCTGCTTACAGACAGGAGGTTAAGGAGCTGGCTGTCTGGTGCAGTCTCAACAACCTGGAGCTTAACACGCTCAAAACTGTGGAGATGATTGTGGACTTCAGGAGAAACCCCCCTGCTCTCCCCCCACTCACCATCATGAACAGCACTGTGACTGCAGTGGAGTCATTCAGGTTCCTGGGCACCACCATCTCTCAGGACCTGAAGTGGGATATTCACATTGACTCCATTGTCAGGAAGGCCCAGCAGAGGTTGTACTTTCTTCGCCAGCTGAGGAAGTTCAACCTGCCACAGGACTTACTGAAACAGTTCTACTCCGCCATCATTGAATCCATCCTCTGCACCTCAATAACTGTCTGGTTCAGCTCAGCTACCAAATCTGAACTCAGAAGACTACGGAGGGTAGTCCGGTCTGCTGAGCGAATCATTGGTACAACCCTCCCCACTCTCCAAGAACTGTACTTATCCAGAGTGAGCAAAAGGGCTGGTAAAATCACTCTGGACCCCTCACATCCAGCACACTCCCTCTTTGAACTGTTACCGTCTGGTCGACGCTACAGAGCTCTGAGCACCAGAACGACCAGACACAGGAACAGTTTCTTCCCTCAGGCAATCCATCTCATGAACACTCAATAATAAACGTGGAACACACAACTATAATACACTATCCATTCACCACACTCACTTATTTTATTTTTATCATTTCTAATTTGCACATACTTGACCTGTACATACATAGTCGCCTATATTATATATTATATATTGTTTCTTTTTTTTGCTGCATTGTACATTGGTTATTGGCTATTTCTTATTTTGTTTTTATTATCTGTGTCCTGTCCTGTTGCTGCCTTTCTGTTGCACTGTGGAGCTTCTGTCACTACAACAAATTCCTTGTATGTGTAAACATACCTGGCCAATAAAGCTCATTCTGATTCTGATTCTGATTTCTTCTTCTAATGCTCTGTATTTACAATGCTGTGTCAATCTATGCATGTCAGTAATAAAACTTTCCGCTGGCTCACCCGGCTGCTGACATCTGCTGTTAAACTTCACTTGCTCATAAATGACATTATGCTTGCCAATAAAATGATTCTCAAATGCCGCTTTCACCATTTCATATTCTTTTTGTTGCTGCTCAGTCAATGCCAGAGTATTCAGGATATCGTCGCTCTTCTCTCCCATTATATAAAGTAACAAATTTACCTGATAAACCTCTTCTTTGTCAGTGAGGCCCGAAGCCATTCTGAACCTTCTGAAGCGTCTTATCCATTGCGCCCATGAATTTGGTTCATCAAAATTAAAGTTTCCTGGAGCAGTCAAAGAAAATACTTGATCCATTGTCACTGCTGACACCATGTAGAAACCATTATCCAGTTATCGAAACAGATTCCCATAATAAAGCAACAGACACCAAAGCATTGCAGTCTTTTTACTCTCTTCTAATATGGTATTTTCACAGCAGCAAACTGAAGGATTTCAGAAATGAAGCAGAGCTCTAGAGAAGGAAACACCTGCGAACAATCTTTACAATGAGCTTCTGAACTCTTATCTCTGACGCTCCAGTCCTGAAATCAATCTATTACATATACATATAAAACACTGTCCTCATTAAAACTATAATGACGTTTCGACATTTAAAACACAATATAAAAATAAAACCCCATCGAAAACAACTGAACAACTTTATATCTTTAATGGAATAATGAAGGCAACAAGAGCAACAAACAATAAATCACGTAAGAAGACTTAGAAACGATAAACTAGCGATTTAGATTGGATAAAAGTTAGACTTGAGGAACACCGAGTCTGATTTAAATTCACAATAATTAATTAAATGTAAATGTTCACCTGGATGAGTGTGTTCCGTGTATAATAAAACATCACACACACACCTTGAAAGACGACCAGGGGCCCGTTTCAGAAAGGAGGTTAAGTGAAAACTCTGAGTATGTTAACCCTGAAATGAGGGAAACTCTGGGTTTTCGGTTTCAGAATGGGAGGTATGTTAAACCTGAGAAAGCAGAGTAAGTCAAGCCCGTTTCTGAAAGAGAGGTAACTTATACTCAGAGTCAGTTACCATGGCAACTTACTCTGTGAACCTAACCTGGTCGGGAGCAGGTTTTCTTCGGGAAACCCAGAGTTTATTTCGGTCTCCTCCCATTTTTTAAAGACGAAGCGGTATTTCTTGCCTTAGCCTTAGTCATTCATTGCCTACATTTCAGTCCCACAAAGAACAAAGTTATGAGAATGGCTTGTCCTTTTTTGGAGGATCCCATAGATGAGGAGGCTGTATTAATTCGAAGAGAATTACATTTACGTCGGGCAAGGATTTTGAGACCCAGAGTGGATTTTTTGTCTTTTCCCCATACATTTTCGTTTGAGCGTTACCGTTTTTCGTTGCAATCAATTACATATATCCATAATCTAATCCGTCCTTACATCACTAACATCACCCATCGTGGCCGCGCTCTTACATCCGAGCAGATACTATGTGCAGCTTTACGTTTCTTTGCTAATGGAAGCTTTCTGTACAATATCGGGGATGCGGAGCATATTAGTAAGGCCACTGTATGCAGAGCTGTACGGAAAGTGTGCCTCGCTCTGAAACGCTTTCTGCACATTTTTGTAGTGTTTCCTGGCCACAAACCCCTGGGAGTCATCAAAGAGGAATTTTACAGAATTGCTGGTTTGTAGCGTTCAAATCAGTTCAAATGTATTTAATATGAAATATATATATATGTTCAGTTAATAACATTTTGCTGCGAACTCTGAAAGTAGCCTAATCTTCAAAATTACCTTCAGGATTTCCCAATGTGGTTGGATGCATTGATGGGTCACATATACCTATCATTGCACCAACTGAAAATGAGGCAGACTATGTTAATAGAAAGTCAATCCACAGCATTAATGTGCAGGTACACAGAGTTACATGCAGTTTACAATGGTGAAACACCACATAGCAATACTATATCTCCTATATCTTATTCTTTCCACTGTGAAGATCATATGTGATGCTGCACATATTATCACCAATGTTGAAGCCAAGTGGCCCGGCTCTGTTCATGACTCACGAATATATCGTGAGTCTACCCTAAGCAACAGACTGCAAAATGGTAAGTAAATGTATTCACTGCACGCTTGGGCACTTCAATGCAGCACTAAAGCAATGTGAACTTTTTTTTTTTACAGGAGAGATTGACGGCTTTCTGCTGGGGGATAGGGGTTACCCATGCCAGCCTACACTGCTAACCCCTTATCAAGAACCTGAACAAGGCCCACAGCAGCGATATAATGTGGCACACAGTAAAACTAGAGGCAGGGTGGAAATGACTAGGTCTGTTGAAAGCACGTTTCCAGTGCCTACGTCACCTCAGGGTCACCCCTGAGAGGGCCTGCGACATCATTGTGGCATGTGTAGTTCTCCATAATATTGCCATTTTTAGAGGGGAACAACATCCTGCCCTACACATACAAGACCCAGAGGAAGACCCCATCCACCCTGCAGATTTCCAGGATGGAAGGGTGGTCCGAGACCTTATATGCCACAATTCATTCTCTGATTAAATCAGCCACCACCACACAAAAAAAAAAAAAAAAGAAAGAAATAAACAAGTCACAACAATTTATTTAGTCTTCTTTATTTCCTACAAATTAAAAAGCAACTGTTCAATTCCTATATTCTTTCAAAACTCTATATAATCCACTAATCACAATATACACCTTACCTGTGGCTTGTGTTTCAGGATCTCGATTTCCATATCTGACTTAAGGATCTGTCGATCCAAGTAAATCATTTCTTTATTGGTTTTTTCAATTTGTTTAAGCAGATGCAGTTTATATAACTCCTTTACTGGTAACTGAAAATACAGTAGTTTAGGGTTACATTATGTTGTACATGACTTCAATTGAATTAAACTGGCATTTACTGTACATCACTGAACTGTGTTCATCTGTGCAGAAGAAGTTGATGGACCCTCCTCCTCCTCTTCCTGTTCTTCCACACTCTGGAGGGTGGTGATGGGGGAAGACAAGAATATATGTTTATACTTGGATATACTTACATTCTATAGGTTACTGGACACAAAAATGTAAAGATGTGATTGTAAATATTGTTTGATGTCTACAGACATAACATTACCTCTATAGGCCTCTCTGTATCAGCAGAAATGGTGTCATCATCCCCTACATCCTGAGAAGATGAGCATTTGGTTGAGCACACTTTATAATATTACTTAGCCTACTCAATACACCAGAAGCTAGGACACTTACAACTGCCTGGGGTTCTGTTAATACAGGAGGCTCCAAAAGGCAGATATTGCCATCAGAATCTATTAAGACCAATGCAAAAAAGAAAGTAAATAAGTAAATTTTATACGTGTGTGTGTGTGTATGTATATGTAGCCCTCTTACATTTTATGTAGGCACTTGTGTCCTGGGGAGTGACTGGCTCTGATGAACACCCTGCAGGAATTCCCTCAGCCACTGGCCTTCCAGTGTTCAGACTCAGGGCCATCTCCTCAGCATTTGTGAGTGGTGCTGGTGCAGGGCCTCCCCCTGTCTTGCGAGCCTCTGCCTTCTTTCTGTTGGCTGAAGAGATGTCAAATGAAAAAGAGCACTGTATGAAAACAGCATTAGACATGTATTGCCATTTACATAAATGTCATTTGTAAAAAAAAAAACTACATGCATGACATGCTCAAACCTTACCTGATTGAATTATGTTTTTATATTTCATTTTCAGCTGCTGCCATGTTCTTTTAATACCTGCAGGATTGCGCCTACATGAACATTACAATTAGATTCAATACCATAGTTTTAAGTTTTACCTTTGATATTACTGCAAAAAAAATAAATAATTAGCTTAAATTCATTGACCTTCAACAGGGACATGTACTGTAACTAGATTAATCGGATTATTACTCGTTCTAAAAGCTATTTTTTAGTACTGCTTACATTCTAAATGTCATATCAACCTCTACCACTTGATCAATAAAAAAGGCAGACACACAAGTGCATTTTTAAATCTTTTAAAAACTCAATTTTACAAATTCTATCTTAAACTCATCAACGTGTGTAAAAGTGGGAACCTTTAATTAAAAATTTCTACTGAACATCAAGTTAAGGTTATATGCATTCTTGTTTTGTCAAATTTGTTTTAGAAACTATGTAGTAGCCTATTTTATGTATTTGAATGCAATTACATCTGAAATAACTTCAAAATTTAAGCCAATTCCCCACGTCACACATTACATTACTTATTTTTTTTAGTATAATTAAATATTGAAATACTTTAAATATTTTAAATGTAAACTTACGCATTAACTTGAGCAGCTATGTTTTCCCACGCTAACTGTCTCTGTTTCGCCGATGCAGTGGTGTTGCTTTTTTAAAAAAAATATATGCTCATATTTGCTATAAGTCTGCATGAGCACATCAAGTTCAGCTGGAGAAAAAAAAATGCAGATCTCTTTTTTTCAGATGTTGCCATGGTGACTCGTTATATCTGCGCTCCATTGATAATGCCTTTTTATAGTCGCGGTGTGCGCGCTTAACTCTGATTTAGTCTACTCAGAGTTGATTGACCTAACTCAGATCAGCTGTTCTGAAACCGAGTTTTTAATCTCTTGGTAAATCAACTCAGAGTTCAAGTTTAAACTCCGAGTTGGTTGAACCTCCTTATTGAAACAGGCCCCAGGACCATCAGGAGCCCGAAGATCCTCTGGAGAAACGCCAATGCCATCAGAATAAAGTGTTTGAGTGTTTGTTTGAGTGTGTTTGAGGGGGTAAAGGTGACATCCCACCCACTCATGACCCCGCCTTTCTCAAACTCGCCATATAGACCAGTTCATAAAGACCTTGTGTTGTGTAATTGCTGTTGTTTTTCGTTTTATTTATTAAAGTAGTTCTGTGTGACTGAGTCTTTAAGAGGATTTCCACAAGGTAGACATATTTTATCATAAACCTAAACTTCTGTAGCAGCTAACAGAGAACGTAGAGTTCATTGTTCTTGCTATTAACATTTTTAATAAACAAACTTAAAAACTAAAACAAATGCATATCAAACATTGTTTATTGATAAACAACAATATCCATAGTTTCAAATAATCACCTTCAGTAGTCAATACTGCACATTACAATCCCACTCATGGAAACACAATAGTGTTATAAACAAAACATTTACACCTTGACATAACTGGACAAGGCTGGATTTATAAGCAGGGTGTCCACAGAGCCATATTCATGAAACATATGCAGAACACATTTCTTTATTAATGGCTGAATAAAAAAAGAATACATGGATATTTTTAATTTAGGTCAGTGTAACAGTGTATATAGGACTGGATTCTTTGAGATTTTAAGAGAACTCATGTTCACTTTTAGTCATTGTAACTTCTTTAACTTTTTTTTTTCTACTATTTGTTGTTTAACGTTGGTTAAATAGTTGCACATCCATGTTACATGTAGGCTGTCTAATAAGATATTAACTTTAGCCTATTTTTCGAGTCATTTATACATACATAAAACTGGTTTTATCATTTTATCTCCTCAGAAAATCCAGTATACAATGAGAAAAGCTGACTAAAAATGATTTTCTGTGATTTAATAGTCTTCATTTCGTCCCACAAAGTTCACTAGATAGTATCATGGCTATTAAATTAGCGGTTAAAACAAACATTTTAAAAGAAAAACATACAGTTAAGCGTGTCAGCGTAAGAATTAGTGTACAAATAGTAAATCTGTAACATATTTATTTTGGACCCTTTAACGTTACTCACGTCGCGCTGCGGTTGTTTCTTTGAGGAAAGGAGCCGTTACTTTGTATTTGAAATCTCTTGCACGCGCACGCGCGAGGACGCCACGCCCACCCTCCTTCTTCTTGACGACAGAATAAACATAATTATTTTGATTAAATTAATTGTTGAAAAATTACTTCTGAGTAATTGAAACTTATTTAATTAGGGAATTTAAAAAAAATCTAAACATTACTCTTGTTCTGATTGTTAGAATTAACGTATTTTCTTTTAATTAAATGAGAATATTTAGGCCTAGTTCAATAATATTTTTAATGTTTGCCTTAAAGTTTCAGGGTAAACTTCCACCTTCAAATGATTTAACATTTATTTCAATAAAACTATTTTTAGTTATTGCAGTAGCCTATTATACAACATTACATAACATGGTGTAGCCATTTGATGCCTGTATGACCGTATATGTATATATTCCCTATTGCTGAGAACAGTCTTTTCAGAAATAATTTTAGTTGGTTATACTTTGGCTGATTTGTAGATTTAATAAGTCCCTTTGTTATTTTTATTTATTTATTATTTGTTATGACGGCCAATTCTGACTGTGAACAGAACAAGTGTGACCAATTTTAAAACCATTTAGTCTTATACCCAAGTTTTTTGTTTTCACATGATAAGTGCCACAAAAGTCATTTCGTTCCATCTGATAAAGTAAATAATAATAATAATAATTATCAGTCATATTTCATTTTGTCACATGAATCTCTGGGTTCTTCCAGATGCTGACTTTTACAAGTCAGATCTTCCAGGAACCACTTCAATGTTAACAGATCTTACAATAACCCTTTTTTTTTTAAATTTGAGTTCCTCCAGCAACCTCCAGAGCACTTTGAGGTCTTTTATGAGAAAAAGAGCTTTGGGGCACTTAAAATACATTTTGAAGTTCCTAGAGCACTCAAAAGGATATCTGAGGCACCTTTAGTTTTTACAGTGTAGTTTCTCTCGAAGTTCAAATGTTCTTTCACTAACGTTAACAGGATGCTCGTTCAAAGTTATCCTATCTGTTTTTTAAATGTTAATTGTTTCGGAACGTTCACAGGACTTTGAACATGTTTGCAAAATGATAAAAAAAAAAAAATGCTTTGACAATTGCATAATCAGGAAAAAAAACGTTTTAAAACATTTAACTGCAAAAAGTTCTTAAAACGTGTTTTTGTTGTTGTTTTTTAACTGGGACCACATTCAATAAGACTAGAGCAACTAAATACTCTGAGCGCAAGCTAAATGATATTTAATATAGATTTAGATTAATATCAATATTCCTCGTGCATGCTCCTTCTTGACTGTTGAAGAGCCAAAAACAACTCAGACAACAATAGTAACATTTGGAAGATTTGTAAAGCAGTTCGAACACTGTAAATCATCTCAATACAATTTAAACACATGATAGCCAATACAAACGATTTGGGGAAAATTTAGTCTACATATTAAGAGTATAGTCGGATATTTATTCCTAATTTCATTAATATGTTTATTAATGTTCACAGATACGGTGCAATCCACTGATAATATATTTATATACGGTTAAAAATAAATAAATACATTTATATATTGTGTTTTTGCTGCTTTGTTCATTGCCTTTTGGTTAATTGTTGTTATTCTTTTATTATCTGTGTCCTGTCCTGTTGCTGCCTTTCTGTTGCACTGTGGAGCTTCTGTCACTACAACAAATTCCTTGTATGTGTAAACATACTTGGCCAATAAAGCTCATTCTGATAAATGTGATTGCATTAGAGGTGGTGCATTAGAGCACGTCCAATTAAGGGGAAGACTTGAGTACAGACAGTCTGAATCCATATAACTTACATGACCTTACAGAGTGGTTGAAGGTCAAGGCTGAAGCTCAACGGCTTTCATCAAAGATGGCTCAACGCTACCACACTGAGAAGGCTCCGGCTCCACGTAGAGAGCGTCCTGCTATCATTAAGCCACAGACCCGGGCTATCTCTGTTTATCATGGTAGTAATCAGCCTGAGAAGCTTAAAGAGGTACAGCCCGTCCGAACAGAGGCTTCTCCAAACCAGCAGCCTGTCAAGATAACAAAGCGCCTGTGTTTATTCTGTCACAGTGAAGAGCACTACCTTTCTCAGTGTAATGAGATTACTGAATGCCCACCTGAGCGACTTATCAAATGGATAAGAAATGGTAAGAGATGTTGGAAATGCGGACACACCAGCCACAATTGTAATGAGTGCACACTGAAGACACCATGCGGGGAGTGTGGGGATGTGCATCTCAGAGTGCTCCATCGCATAGCAGAGCAGGGCCCGAGCATCATGCTCCTTACAACAGCGAGCGACCGCATCTACGTGACACCACCTAGCCCTACAGGACGTGTCTTTCTAAAGGTCATCCCCGTGCTGCTGTGGAAAGGCGAGAAGTCTATACAAACCTACGCCATCCTTGATGATGGGACACAGCGCAGCATTATTCTCCTGGTGGCGGTCCAGCAACTTGGCCTTCAAGGAAAGGAGGTGGTTATGGCCCTTCGAACTATTCGTCATGATGTTACCCAACTGGAGAGACAATCAGTCCAGTTTCAGCTTTCATCCCAGTCCAAACCAAATGAAAGGTACAACCTAGGTGGTGTATTCTCTGCGCCTCTCCTGACTCTAACTGAGCAGACATACCCGATCAAGAGACTTCAGCGGAGTTATTGTCACTTATAGGGGATTCCACTTCCATCATTCAGTAAGATTCAGCTCCTACTCTTAATCAGATCAGACTACCCAGGTTTAATCGCTGCAAAGGAACCCATTCGATTGGCCCCCGATGGCGGACCAGCCGCTGTACACACGCAGCTCGGTTGGGTGCTGCAAGGACCAGATGGGCTTCTTCTGCACCAGGTATCACCGCAACAGTGCTTACTCACTTCCCTTTCTTTAACACGAGACCCTGTCCTCCAACAGGTCGAACGGCTGTGGCAGTTGGACATTCTCCCTTACCGCAACGAGAAGCTGGTAATGCGTTCGCGACAAGACCAACTTGCCATGGAACTGCTGGAGAGCAGAACACAGCGTGTGAAAGTGGATGGAACATGGCGTTATGCGACCCCTCTCCTACGTGCTGCCAATGCACCACCACTGAAGGGTCACATGGATTCTGTTCTACACAATCTCAGGAGCACAGAGAAACACTTGGGCAAAGATCCAGAGAAAGTCAAGGTTTATGAGGCAGAGATTCAGAAGCTTTTGGATGCAGGCTATGTTGTCAAGGTCCCCTTAGAGCTTCTATATTCAGATGACGAATAATGGTTTATCCCACATCATCTTGTCCACCACAACGGTAAGGACAGACTAGTTTTTAACTGTTCTTTCGTCCACCAAGGTCTCTCCCTCAACCAGCAGCTCCTGGCCCTTGCCTTGGTGCTTCATTACTAGGAGTCCTTATTAGATTCCGACAGCACGCAGTCGCAATCAGTGGCGACATACGTGCTATGTTCCATCAGGTAAGACTCCTGCCGGCAGACGAACCTCTCCTGAGGTTCATCTGGCGAAACATGCGAGAAGGAGATCAGCCTGATATCTACCAATGGCAAGTCTTACCATTTGGAACGATTTGCAGCCCATGCTGTGCGACCTTCGCACTTCAGAAGCACGTCAGAGACCACCAGCCATGTGATGTTGAAGTAAGGCATTCGATAGAACAGTGCTTTTATGTTGACAACTGTCTTCAGAGTCTTCCCACTGTGGATGAAGCTAGACAGCTGGTCAACAAGATGAGATCTGTACTTGCCTCAGGGGGGTTTGAAATCTGGCAGTGGGCCAGCAATGTCCCCTCAGTTGTTGAGCACTTACCAGCTAACGCCAAATCAGAGAGCATAGAGCTATGGCTGCAAAAGAATCATTCCGACCCTCAGGAGCCAGCTCTAGGTCTGATCTGGCACTGCCTGGATGATCATCTTGGTTACAAGCACCGCCCGACAGCAGAGTGTCTCCCCACAATGAGGGACATTTACAAAGTTCTGGCATCCCAATATGACCTTTTAGGGTTCGTCACCCCCTTTACCACCAGGGCTAAAGTTCTAGTCCAGAAACTCTGGGCTAAGCCAAGAAGTTGGGATGACCTGAACCTTCCCATAGAGCTTCTTGAGAGGTGGAGAGCATGGGAACAGGAACTACCTAACCTTGCCAAGGTAGTGTTTCCCCGTTGTTACATCCCATCAAATTTCAGTGAGGAGGTGTCAAGATTCAGCTTGCACATTTTCTGTGATTCAGCTGAGGTGGCCTACGGAGCAGTGGCGTACGTGCTTATCAAGTATCAGGGTGAAATCCACAACTTCTTTGTGATGGCCAGGTCAAGGGTGGCCCCCAAGGGACAACTGACAATGCCGCAGTTGGAACTCTGTGCAGTCTTGGCTGGTGCCCAGCTTGCTAAGCTTCTAGTGCAAGAGTTGACCATTCCTATTGAGACGACAACACTCTGGACCGACTCGACTACTGTCTTGACCTGGATTCAGTCAGAGTCTTGCCGATATAAAGTTTTTGTTGGCACTAGAGTGGCTCACATCCAGGAGTTAACTGACTTGCATTCGTGGAGGTATGTGGACTCAGCAAGTAACCCGGCAGATGACATCACCCGGGGGAAGACCCTTGTAGAGCTGGTGAGCCCCAGTAGGGGGAATCAGGGACCTCAGTTTTTACGTGGACCACCAGATCAGTGGCCAACTATACCTCCTCTGGAGAATCGAGATGATTCCTATCTGCAGATGCCTGTTGCAGCTCAATTCACCTCCTGGAAGGCTTTGGTTAAGGCAACTTACCAGTGCCTTCATGGGGCACCTGCTTAGGATGCGGGAGCACGTAGTCCGAATTATCGGAGTGCCGAAGTGTTGATCTTGAGTCAGTCCCAAGCTGAATCCTTCCCACTAGAATTCAAAGCCTTGAAAGCAGGTAAACCAGTGGCCTCTTCTAGTCGTCTTAGCACATTATCACCAGAGTTTGATCAGGCACTAAGTTTGATATGAGTTGGAGGACGGCTTCGAAGATTGGAGAGCTCGAGTCCAACCGAGATTCACCCAGTAGTTTTAGACCCCCATCATGCTGTTACCAAGCTACTCATCCAAGACATTGATGAATGCCTACTGCATCCAGGGCCGGACAGAGTTTTTGCTGAACTCTGTCATTACTACTGGGTTCTGAGGGGTAGACAGGCGGTGAAAAAACACCAGAAGGGGTGTGTGTAATGCCAGAGGTGGAGGGCTAAGCCAACGGTGCCCATTATGGCTGACCTACCCTTAGCTCGGCTACGACTCTATCAACCACCATTCTTCTTGACAGGTGTCGACTGCTTTGGGCCATTCACTGTCAAAGTAGGCCATCGCTCAGAGAAACGATGGGGTGTGATCTTTAAATGTTTGACCACCCATTGCATACACCTCAATCTCCTCAACAGCCTAGATGCAGAGGCTTTCTTACTTGCCCTAAGACGTTTCATAGCCCTACGGGGTACTCCATCAGAGATTATCTCAGACCAGGGAACTAATTTCCAAGGTGCCGAAACAGAGCTGAGCGAGACATGCAAACTCAACTGCAGGAACAGCTGGCAGACCAGCAGATTACTTTCAAGATGAATCCTCCTACAGCCCCGCATTTTGGTGGCATATGGGAACGTGAGATCAAGTCTGTGAAGTCGGCCCTACAGGTTGTTGTAGGAAGTCAATCCCTGCCAGAAGACGTTCTGCACACTGTGCTAGTTGAGATAGAGGGTATCCTGAATAGCAAACCACTAGGCTACGTCTCGTCTGACATAGCAGATGTAGACCCGGTCACCCCCAACTTCCTCCTCATGGGGCGGCGGGATGCCTCGCTACCCCAAGTCGTCTACACTCCAGAGCCTCTGTCTAAGCGATGATAGCGCCATGCTCAGACTGTAGTTGATCATTTCTGGGCATATTTTACCCGTCCTTACCTGCCTAACCTTCAGTCTCGTCTTAAGTGTCAGCGTGAGACTCAGGATATGACCGAGGATGCTGTTGTGATGGTGGTGGACCCACAACTGCCTCGGCCTCACTGGCCCATTGGTAGGATTGCGAGTATAGTACCCAGCGAAGACGGCCATATTAGGTCAGCAAAGGTCAGAATAAAGTATTTTCCTGTATTTTCGCCCTGTGGCTAAACTAGTTCCCGGACGGTGAGGGCACAGACATTAAGGACTAAGGAATTTATATTTCTGCACATTAGCTATGCTAATCTGGGGGCGGCTGTACTAAATTCCTTATTCATTTGTGACATGTGTGTACAGAGCGCTGACGGCAGTTCCGGCAGCGCGGTTCCAGTTTACTTTCAGTTTCATTCTCTGCAGCTATTTCATTGAGTGGTAAATGTGCGTGCACACGTCTTCCTTTCCTGGTCATATCGCGATGATGTTACTGCTGCATGTCTGATTGTGGTCACCGGTTCATATTGTAGTTAAGTTTATACAGAATGTGGAGGAGTGATGCGCGTGTGATTTACGTGCATATGTTTGACGCCATTTGTCAGGTAGTACTTAATAGTAATGTATAGAGAAGTGGTATTAAGGCAAATGTTTATGTTACTGTATACAGACGGATACTGATATTTAATTTGTTTATTCCAGATTAAACCGCAATTACTATCTCTGTTAATTTAATGACTGTACAATGCTGGATGATGTGAAATGACCCATCCTGAAGAGATTAAACTGACGAACAATCATCTGTCTCCTGTCACACTTCTTATGGGAGTTCCGTAGTGGACTAGCATTCCACCTAACTATAGAGAACAGATTCTAGCAAATAAAGTGCAATTAAAGTGAAACATAATGAGAATGTTTTAGTAATTTTTAATGTGTATAGCCTACTTCTTAAGAATGAAGTAGGCTATACACATATGGGGTGGTGATGGCGCAGTGGATAAGACACATGCCTTTGGTGTGAGAGACCCAGGTTTGAATCCACTGTGAGACACCAATGTGTCCCTGAGCAAGACACTTAACCCCTAGTTGCTCCAGAGGCGTGCGACCTCTGACATATATAGCAATTGTAAGTTGCTTTGGATAAAAGTGTCAGCTAAATGAATAAATGTAAATGTAAAAGAATGTCGTCAAGATGAATTTATCAATAGGCTTGCTTTTTTTAAGTTCTTTTATTAAGGAAAGTGTATATAATGTATATTTGTAGTAGGGAACAGAAATGTCCATATGTGACCCTGGATCACAAATCCAGTCATAAGGGTAATTTTTGTGAAATTGAGATTTATACAGCATCTGGAAGCTGAATAAATAATCTTTCCATTGATGTATGGTTTGTTAGGATAGGATAATATTTGGCTGAGATACAACTATCTGAAAACCTGGAATCTGAGGGTGCAAAAAATACTGAGAAAATCACCTTTAAAATTGTCCAAACGTAGTTCTCAGCCATGCATGTCACCAACCAAAAATTAAGTTTTCATATATTTACAGTAGGAAATTTAAAAAACATCTTCATGGAACATGATCTTTGCTTAATATCCTAATGATTTTTGGCATAAAATAAAAATAGATAATTTTGACCCATACAATGTATTGTTGTCTATTGCTACAAATATACCTGTGCTACTTATGACTGCTTTTGTGCTCCAGGCTCACAATTTATCTCATGATAACTCTTTGTTTGGTCAACATCTAATTTTGCCAAGTTAGCAAGTTGGTTTTATCTAGCCAAAAATTGTTACCAATAGATAGTTATACATATCAGTGAAGCACGGAAGACCACATCTTAGCTGGATCACTGTATAAGCACAACTGATGCACATAATTGTCCAGAGAAACTGAGATATTGTATGACCTGGCTATACAACAGACCACACCTGTCTTTATGATGTTGAGCAATTATGATTATGCGCATCATGGAAAATTGGATTGGGCAAATCTTACAGCAAATGACCTTTGGCAATATAAACTATCATCGGTGAAGAGATTAACAGCTGTATCAGCTGAGGCTATTATGTGTGATATTGTCAATAGTAAGAATCCTAAACAGTATTAGTGATTTATGTTTGATGTTTGAGGAAACAAGTGTATTGTTTAAATAATACCAAGTAGTTCAAAGTGATCATTTTAGGCCTGGATGGAACGAATACAGTCAGGTCCATAAATATTGGGACATCGACACAATTCTAACATTTTTGGCTCTATACACCACCACAATGGATTTCAAATAAAACGAACAAGATGTGCTTTAACTGCAGACTGTCAGTTTTAATTTGAGGGTATTTACATCCAAATCAGGTGAACGGTGTAGGAATTACAACAGTTTGCATATGTGCCTCCCACTGAATTTGGAGGCTGGATTTTAACAGGTATGGCCCAGAATATGAGAAAAAGAAACTGGCAAACGCTAAATGTAAATATACTGTAAGGTTTACCAAAAGAAATGAGGCAATCATGAGAGCAAACTCAATGGCCGAGAAAGTTCAGCAAAATAATATGTATGAATTTTGGAAAGAAGTTAAGGTTATTATAAGTACCAATGCCAGATTTTAGATTTTTCACAGATGGTGTGTTACCTCAATCTATGTTGACAGTTTAATTATTGCCAGTAATTAGAAATAAAATGGGTAAAACACCCAGTTTAGATAATTATAGGCCAATTGCCTTGACAAATATATTTCAAAAGTATTTGAGTGTATCCTTATGAATGGGCTCAAAGAATATTTGGTAACTATACAGATAATCAGTTTGGTTTTAAAAGGAAGCATGGTACTGACGTATGCATATATTTGTTAAAGTGCTTAATAAGTAAGCAAGTAATCTTCCTGATTCATCTCAATTCCTCAGCATATCCAACAGTGCAGAAAAACTTGATGATGTAACAGAAACTATGGACTCTCTCTTTTCTAGTACTTCAGATACAGTTTCTCCTTTATGCTTAAGGAAGATCAAAGAAAACAGTACGACTCCGTGGTATAATGAGCACACTCGAAGAAAACAAACATAACCCCCGGTATTTATTCAATGCAGTCACTAAATTAATGAAAAATAAAGCATCAACAAGTGTTGGCATTTACATTTATGCATTTAGCAGACGCAAAGCGACTTACATTGCATTCAAGTTACAGTGTTTTTTACATTTTATCAGCTCTTGCTTTCCCTGGGAATCGAACCCATGACCTTGGCGTTGCTAGCGCCATGCTCTACTATTTGAGCTACAGGAAGGCTATTTCCCAAGAGTACAGCAGTAATGACTTTATGAACTACTTTACTTCCAAGCTCGATACTATCAGAGATAAAATTGTAACCATGCAGCCGTTAGCTACAGTATCGCATCAGATAGTGCACTATAGATCCCCTGAGGAACAATTTCACTCATTCTCTACTATAGGAGAGGAAGAATTGTATAAATTTGTTAAATCATCTAAACCAACAACATGTATGTTTGACCCTATTCCATCTAATTTACTAAAAGAGCTGCGTCCAGAAGTCATAGATCCTCTTTTGGCTATTATTAATTCATCACTGTCATTAGGATATGTCCCCAAAACCTTCAAATTGGCTGTTATTAAGCCTCTCATTAAAAAAACACAACTTGACCCCAAAGATTTAGTTAATTACAGACCGATCTCAAATCTCCCTTTTCTGTCAAAGATACTAGAAAAGGTAGTATCCTCGCAATTATATTCCTTTTTAGAGAAAAATAGTATTTGTGAGGAATTCCAGTCCAGAGACTGCTCTCATTAGAGTTACAAATGACCTGCTTCTATCATCTGATCGTGGTTGTGTCTCTTTATTAGTTCTACTGGATCTTAGCGCTGAATTCGAAACTATCGACCACAACATTCTTTTAAATAGACTAGAACACTTTGTTGGCATTAGTGGAAGTGCATTAGCATGGATCAAATCATACTTATCTGAACGCCATCAGTTCGTAGCAGTGAATGAAGAGGTATCATATCGATCACAAGTGCAGTACGGAGTACCTCAAGGCTCAGTACTAGGGCCGTTACTTTTCACGCTTTACATGTTACCCTTGGGAGATATTATCAGGAAACATGGTGTTAGCTTTCACTGTTATGCTGATGATATTCAGCTCTATATTTCTTCGCGGCTTGGTGAAACCCATCAAATTGAGAAACTAACGGAATGCATAGTCGATATAAAAAACTGGATGACGAGTAACTTCTTACTAAATTCTGAAAAAACAGAGGTGTTAATTATCAGACCTAAAAACCCCACATGTAATAACCTAGAACACTATCTAACACTTGACGGCTGCTCTGTCAATTCTTCTTCATCAGTTAGGAACCTAGGTGTGTTGTTTGATAGCAATCTTTCATTTGAAAGCCATGTTTCTAGCATCTGTAAAACTGTGTTTTTCCATCTCAAAAACATATCTAAATTGCGACCTATGCTCTCAACGTCAAATGCAGAAATGCTAATTCATGCGTTTATGACCTCAATGTTAGATTATTGTAAATTACAGATTGTACGTGTAATTAGACAAACTTGGGGGGGCGCATGTCCTAAAAGGTTGAAAACCCCTGCGTTAAAGGATTGTTAGGCTGCATTAACTAGATCAACCGGAACCGGGGACACTCCCCATAACACATGATGTACTCGTTAAAAAACTGTATATTATTATATAGATTCATAACACATAGTGAAATATTTCAAGCCTTTATTTCTTGAAATTTTGATGATTATGGCTTACAGATAACGAAACCCCAAAATTCAGTGTCTCAGAAAATTTGAATTTTACATAAGATCGATCAAAAAATAATATTTTAAACAGAAATGTCAGGCTTCTGAAAAGTATGTTAATTTCTATGCACTCAATACTTGATTGGGCCTCCTTTTGCATGAATTACTGCATCAGTGCAGTGTGGCATGGAGGTGATCAGTTTGTGGCACTGCTCAGGTGGAAGCCCAGGTTGCTTTGATAGCGGTCTTCAGGTCATCTGCATTGTTGGGTCTGGTGTCTCTCATCTTCCTCTTGACAATACCTCAGAGATTCTCTATGGGGTTCAGGTCAGGCGAGTTTGCTGGCCAATCAAGCACAGTAACACCATGGTCATTGAACCAGCTTTTGGTACCTTTGGCAGTGTGGGCAGGTGCCACGTCCTGCTGGAAAATGAAATCAGCATCTCCATAAAGCTTGTCAGCAGAAGGAAGCATGAAGTGCTCTAAGATTTCCTGGTAGATGGCTGCGTTGACTGTGGACTTCAGAAAACACAGTGGACCAACACCAGCAGATGACATAGCAGCCCAAATCATCACCGACTGTGGAAACTTCACACTGGCTTGATAGCCCTTTTCCTGAAGACGTCTGAGCGTGGAGACTCTTGATGCACTGACTCCAGCTTCAGTCCACTCCTTGTGAAGCTCTCACAAGTGTTTGAATCAGCTTTGCTTGACAGTATTCTCAAGCTTGCGGTCATCCCTGTTGCTTGTGCACCATTTCCTACCCAATATCTTCCTTCCAGTCAACTTTGCATTTAATATGCTTTGATACAGCACTCTGTAAACAGCCACAGCTTTCAGTAATGACCCTCTGTGACTTACCCTCTTTGTGGAAAAGGTTCGTCTTCTGGACCATTGTCAAGTCAGCAGTCTTCCTTGAATTTATACTGTAGAGATGGTCATTTAATGAAACTCAAATGTAAATATTCTAATATATTGAGATACAGATTTTTGACTTTCATGAGCTGTAAGCTCTAATCATCAAAAATAAAACAAAAAAACTTTTGAAATGTTTTACTTTACATGCAATGAATCTAAAATATATGAAAGTTTCACTTTTTGAAATAAGTTACAAGAAAAAATATATTTTTCACGATATTCTAATTTTTTGAGATGCACCTGTATAGGCTACACAATGTGTATCTATAATCAAAATAACCTTGGACAGTGTACAAATTGCTCTCAGATAAACTGTGCACACATTTTAAGATTTAATGGTATTTAAAGTTGATTTCTGCGGGTAAAGTGACATATGCCGTGTTCACATAATAATATTCACACACATGTAAAAAAATGATGTTAGAGCCTCCGGGTGGCATGTAAATTAAAACATACCATTCAATTCAAAGGCAATTACTGCATATTAAGAAAGATTCAATGCGATTCCCAGCTAAATCATATTAATTTAATGATTTGATTCATAATAGGCTACACTTATAGGATTATTCCTGATCTTGCACCAAAAGGAAAACATTAAATACATGTAAGCACAGGCTTCTTGTAATACAGAAGAGTGGTAAAATAGGATATTTTAGAGCCAAGTAGAAAAATATTCCATATTTCCTTGGAAATAATCATTTTAAATGTCTCTGATAACTAATCCAGATATTACAACATCAAGAAGAGTAACAATCTGACTATTTCCTTGTCTGAAAGAAAGCTGCTCTATATTTTCATTGATGACTGATTATTACAGTGTTCGGATATAGGCTATTATAGACCGTTAATAATTTTGATAATAGGCGTATTGTTACGGTATGGTGTTGTAGGAATCGGCGCACGACGAGGAGTAGGAGAAAAGGAGGTTTTTAATGAGCATCAACACAATATACCATTTACAAACTTAAGATCTGACAAAGACATAAGCAGAACTGAGGACTTATAAAGGACAGGGAACAAATGAGCAAACAAGATAATTAATACAACACAGGTGATGAGAATGAATGATTAACTGATGACTGGAAACTAGAACAGGAAATACCAAAAAAGGGCAAAAGGGAAACTAAACAGAAACCGAACCGTGACACGTATTCATTGTATCCTGTTTTAAATCATTTTCAATGAGGAGCAAGCAAATTTAATATTTTATTATCATTGATGCGCGTTGATTATTGCGGGCAAATGACTTGTAGTAGACCTATAAATGTAATAAGAAGTGCCATAATAATAATAATAATAATTTAATACATATACGTAATAATTTAATACATATTATCATAGTTAATAGTGAATAAGTGTTGCCTGTTCTAAAGTGTTACCAAAATTACAATGAAATGTAAAACAACAAAAAAACTAACAGAATTAAATAAAAACATGGAAATGTTTAAGTACAAAGCCTGTCAATATCACAGTTAAATCTGTTTACAAGGAAACAGTTACCAGGATAATATTTATCAGTTTGAAAGAAATTTATTTTACTTTATTTGTTGTCAAATATTTATGAGCTGATTTCCAAATTGTATGCCGTATCAAACCATCAACACAGCTATTCCAGAAAGATAGGACTATAACAGGAGGTCTACAGACACATCCCTTTGAAAAAGAGCCTGAACCTGTTGATTATTGTGTTTAACAGAGGAAGAAGAAAAGCAAACTCGGCCAACAGCATTGAAAACATCTAAAGACTGCAGAGAAGACTGGCAACGTGTTTTTGCAAAGCATTTTTAACCCAGCATCCATTCTTTAGGAGTGATTGGGATTTTAAATTTAGACACAAATCTAATAGTTTTTAGACCAAAACTATTAGAAAACCAATATTCAAAAAACAGTGTTTTAGATTTATATAAAACATGTTTATTATTCCATATGAAACATCTATTAGGTGAGAAATTATGTTTATAGATTAAATTCCAGGAGAGAAGCATTTGTTTGTGAAAATTGGATAATTTCAACGGAAGTAAAATAAGATGAAGACCTCCAACCTGTGAGATAATACAATAATTGGGGAGAACTTTAGCTCACATCATCTCTCTTCCTGCTTTACAATTTTTATACCGAAATAAACGTCATTTCCTGTATCTTAGATAATTACACCAATTTAAAGGCAAAGTATGATACAGTAACAGAGTTGAAAGGACACAATTTGTAATAAGAAAAGTTATTTTTAAACAATTTAATGTTGTAGAATTAAGTAAATGACTATTCAAGGCTTTTATAAATGAAATGAATTAAATATTACCAAAAGAAAAGTACAATAAAATATTTTGATGACACGATGAATGATGGAAAAAATACACTGACTAATTCGGACAAGAAATCATGATTTAAGACACTTTTTACACAAATTATTATATTGTTATGGACTGTAACATCTTGTAATTTATAATGAGTAACTAAAAATAATTCAAAATATAACCACTTGGGGAAAAAAAAGAAAATATTCATTAACAGTGATTTGCCACTCACTGGTGAGTTTAGTTTTATGTTTAAAAAACAACTTATTTTTACTCCATTTCATATTGCAATGTTCAAAATATTATATTTAAATTGTTATAGTTTGAAATTAATTGAATAATATTATTTATGCATTTATAATTGCTTTAAATGCATTCATCCCACCCATTTCTCTTTAGAGGTGGTTAGCACAGAAACAAGGCATCAGTTAATATGCCTCTTACCATAAGTATTTCAAAGTTCCATAGAATTTAGATTAAGTTACTACAGTAATCTAACAAAATATGTTACAAAATAGTTTTGAAGCATGTATTCTGTGATCTGTGAAATACATTAAAAAAACCTTTACAACCCTGTACATGCATATATTTAAAATATAACATGTGACAAATTAATCAAGTTTAAAGTGAGATTAAAGATAAACAAATAGAAACTTAAATATTTAACCCTTTAAACCCCACAGCACAATCCTCAGTTATAAGTGAACACTTATAATGTGAGCACACTACAGAGTGTTAGAATAACACTGAAGCAGGGCTGAAGTTAATGAGATAATTTTGTGATTAAGTAAGTGATTATTGAGCATTAGTGATGAACACCTGCTATGAACAAGCAGAATCACTGAATGAAAGAGAAACACAAAAAGTACAACTGACTTCAGCCACAGCCTTGGATGAAATGAACTAAAATATTAGAAGACATTAAATCTCTCAAGATTTGATTAAACAACTCCTAAAACAGCATTAGCAGCTTCACTTATTGCCAGACTGACTTTATTTCGGTCAGACGTCTACAGAAGGTCTTTTTGAGAGGTACAGAGGTTTAGATGGTTTTTTTCACTACCATGATGGAGATCAGTGTTTACATTAGTCGGGCTCTTGAACCTTGACTTTTTAACATTAACTTTTATTTGACTGCTATAACAATGTGCTTTTGAAACATGTTTGTTATGCCAAAAATAAAATAAAAAAATAAAATAAAATGGTATTGTTGTTTATAGATCAATTCAGATCTATTATGAACATTACAAAACATGCTACTAAAACTCAACACAAAAGCAAAAATAAAAGCACATCGTAAGAATTAAAGAAAATAAGTGGACAATTTAGCGACAATTTATTCGTGCTGAAATGCATACAGGGAGTCACGGGTGAGTTTTGTCCTGTGCTGGTACCCAGCATGCATTGCAGCATGAAAGCTTTTGATTGCCACCATTGTTGAGATTCATATGCTGATTCTAGATGTCTCTGTTTGAGTGTAAATAACATAGCAGTTCAAAAAATTTTAATCTGTTTTTAAATCCTTCTTAGTTTCTGGTTGTCACAACACTGATCAATCTCATGTTGTATATGTTGAAAATCAAAAAAATATCAAATAAATCTCATTAGTAAATAATTAAAGATTCTGAACGAGTCCTGCAAGACTCTAAGTCAGTCTAATAGACAATGACTCTGACTATTAGAAATTGACAACATCACCTGACCAACCATAACAAATGCATCTTAAAAACACAGTTACAGCAATCAAACAAAAAAAATATGTTCAAAAGCCAAGGGTCAGGAAACCAACTAAATGGTAACGTAAAACGAAATAAAACATCATCTAAACCTCTGTTCATTCTCAATAAGATCTTCTGTAGCTGTCTGACAGAAATAAAGCCAGTCTGGTTAGTAAAGCATGAAGCTGGTAAAGCTGTCTGTTGAGTTGCTTAAATCTTCAGTTGATTCCATCTAAGGCTGTGGCTGTAGTTCTTGTGTTTGTCTTGTTTCTCTTTCCATCAGTGATTCTCCTCGTTAACAGCAGCTTTTAATCAGTGTCTGAATTTACTCATGATTTTTCATTCTCTATGTCAGGTGGACTGTATTAGTATTAGTAAACTCTAGGGAATAGTGAATGAGGGTGTAGGGTGTGATTTGAAACACAGTCTCTGAGTGTCGACTGAACGCTGTTTATTCACGATATATAGCAGCAGGCTACTTTCTCAAAAATATTACCCAGAATGCACTGTTTTAATGGAAAACAGCACGTTACTGTCCAAATTTGGCCGTTTTTTTTTAACAGTAATTTTTAACATTGAGTCTACGCCCCTACATTACTGTTGTAAACATGGGCCGCATCCAAAAGGTAAAGGGGGATGTTTTGCTACAATTTATAGTAATATTTTTTATTATTTCTCAGTTTCAGGTATAATTTGTTTGAAGTAATGGTGGTTTATATAACATTATCTAATCCAAGGCCGAAGACCATTGTTGGATGCCCGTGGTCTTCAGGCCCTCAGACGACACTGCATCACTCATCGGCATGTTTCTGTCATTGGCATTACTATATGGGCTCAGGAATACTTCCAGAAACCACTGCCGGTAAACACAATCTGCGGTGCCATCTGCAGATGCCAACTAAAGCGCTATCATGCAAAAAAGGAAGCCATATGTGAACATGGTCCAGAAGCACCGTTGTGTCCTATGGGCCAAGGCTCATCTAAATTGGACTGTTTCAAAGTGGAAAAGTGTTCTATGTTCAGACGATTCCAAATTTGACATTCATGTTGGAAATCATGGATGTCGTGTCCTCCGGGCTAAAGAGGAGGGAGACCTTCCAGTGTGTCATCAGCGTTTAGTTCAAAAACCAGCATCTCTGATGGTATGGAGGTGCATAACTGCATACGGTATGGGCAGCTTGCATGTTTTGGAAGGCACTATGAATGCTGAAAGGTATATAAAGGTTTTAGAGCAACATATGCTCCCTTCCAGATGACATCTATTTCAGGGAAGGCCTTGTGTATTTCAGAAGGACAATGCAAAACCACATACTGCAGCTATTACAACAGCACTGCTTCGTAGTAGAAGAGTCCGGGTGCTGAATTGACCTGCCTGCAGTCCAGATCTTTCACCTATAGAGAACATTTGGTGCATCATTAAACGAAAAATACGTCAAAGACGACCACAAACTCTTCAGCAGCTGGAAACCTATATCAGGTAAGAATGGGACCAAATTCCAACATCTTTTGCATCAACATCTTTTGCAGTGCTGTTTATCGCAGCCAGGCATTGGTGGGCGGGGCTTATGTAAATAGCCTCTGCCAACAAATTTGTCCTTAGAGTAAATACACTCCTTTCTTTTTAGAGCTGTTCGACAGGGGAATTGATTTCTGTTTGCATAATTGAAATATTTTTATTTTATACATTATATTGCTGCAATATTATTATTTCTTAATATCTGTGAAACAATCTAAGCTCTATAGAGATAAAGCTGACATCGTTTGATCGGAAATGTGCCGCAGAGATTAAAGTACAATTTATGTCCTACTAATGATATTGTTTTTAGATGCACAGTGATAGTTTGTAGTTTACATGTATATGTATGTATGTACATATACAAGTCTTACATTTATAATTACTATTCCCCGCCTCCACGCGCGTTTGAAGATGAAATTTACAAAGATGAAACGTCACAGCGTTGTGTTCTGGGAAACAGTATCCCATGCAGCATCTACATCAAATTTCAGCCAATGTAGCAGGTAATCATGCATACAGAACATTTGCATACTATGAGCAGCATACATACTATCATACTACTCTTACTATTTCTGCAGTATCCAGTATGGCATTTCGAACACATCCAGAGTGTAGTTGTCAGTCACTGCACCGGTGTGGATATTTACCGTACCTTGCAATCACAGATTCTAGCCTGTGTCTTGATATTTTTGGAATTTTCACCGTATACTGCCATCTGAACAAGTAACAAGTCAGCCACGTTTGTTCTGAACAACTGAGGAAAAAACATCACAATAAATCATCAATAAATCACCAATGGTGATTAAATCTAAAGACCAGTTAGCTCATATCACATCAAACCTTGCCAAGTATTATCATTGTTGTACTTTGTTCTCAAATTATTAAATATGAACAACACTGTGAGTACAGTATTAGCATATAGATTTCAATTTTTGTACAGTCTAATATCTAATTGTCATACCATTTAAATTTCATATTAAGAAATTCTTAATTTTATTAATTTTGCTTAAAATTTTAAGCAAATGAATATTCCTTCAAACTGGTTCTATTTAAAATACAAAAACTTGTGTAATTGCACGTTGGCTATCTGTAACCAGAAGCACATTTAAAACTGGAATATAATTTTATTTTATTCACACGTGTTTCATAAACACATAATCCTTTCTGGATTGCAATCCGCCATTGTGTAATTATTCTAGCTGCTGTGAGAAAAGGCTATACACTATCCTCCACCTGCAGGATCCTCACATGAGATATAGCCTGCTAAAACTTCTTTATGTTTACAGATTGATGTAATGACCCAATGCCATGCTCGAATCTCCTGCGAAAACCTACCCGTGCCACTCAAATTACAAAATATTGTTATAAGATAACTGCTGTGAATCAGGCTAAAGTAAGGAGATCGTTTTGAACACTGGCTGGTTATGTACTTGCTCAAATATTGATCTCGGATCATTTTTAACCAAAAAATGTTACAGACTGCAGCTTTAATTAATATGTCCCAGTGGCGTTCCCTCTAAATAAGATGCGAATGCTCCGCATACCCAGGCTGTCTGAGAGAATGAGTTCACTGGCTAATTAATAACATGATTATACGTTGATCCTTTATCACTTAAGATGTAACTTAAAGTTTAATAAAGTGTTGGGAATAAGTATATGAAATTATTTATTTGAAAAACAATAGTAATTCTGTAAATCTACTGTCAGTCGCGGTTGTTTCCGGTATTCACGGGGAGGTCGTGGCCTAATGGTTAGAGAGTCGGACTCGTAATCCAAAGGTTGTGGGTTTGAGTCTCGGGCCGGCAGGGATTGTAGGTGGGGGGAGTGAATGTCCAGCGCTCTCTCCACCCTCAATACCACGACTGAGGTGCCCTTGAGCAAGGCACCGAACCCCCAACTGCTCCCCGTGCGCCACAGCATAAATGCTGCCCACTGCTCCGGGTGTGTGTTCACGGTGTGTGTGTGTGTGTGTGTGTGTGTGTGTGTGTGTGTGTGCATTTGTTCACTACTCACTGCTGTGTGTGTGCACTTGGATGGGTTAAACGCAGAGCACCAATTTCGAGTATGGGTCACCATACTTGACAATACGTCACGACTTTACTTTATTCTCCGCAGCTTTCTCGCCTCCGCTGTATTGCTATGAAACTCGTCAGGATTGTAGCACATACTCGGTGGTTTGCAGGCATGCAACTGATTTAATGCACGAGGTAAGCGCTCTTCTGAGCGGAAAAATGTGCTGTTGCTGCCAGATCTCGATTACATTGTGCATGAAGCAAAACTAACTCGACAAAATCAAATGAAAAAACAACAAAACAAAACTATGTAACTTTTCAAGCAAAGCAATTTTTGAAATTCTACTGAAAATATCTGGTCATAGACAATGTCGAAGATGTACATTATTGTCAATATGCTTAAGTGGTAAATACAATAAAAAATACAACTCATATAAACACTTTAAAAGAGACACGTTTTCTCTGTTTTGGAGGGATGATCATTTTTAAATCATACCCCATTAATTCAAAATCTACATTTGTTAATACTATAGTTAGGGGTGGATAATTTTTCAGTTTATTATTCATGCAACAATATATTACTGTTATAGTTTTTATTAATAACCATTGCTGTATAGCTGATAACTTTGTCTAGTGCTCTAATGAATGTTTATAACATGATTTGTGAAAATGTAACTACTACACTGAATGACACAGCATATTTCTTCATGGTTTGCGTATTTCATTTCATTATGTAACCTAGGCTCTACAGATCTGTGTAGGCTACTACTAGTGTTATACTGTTTTCGACAGCGTTGATAACGTTTCTGACAGATAATATCATGATATTTTTGCGTTTCCCTTACCGAATGCCTATCCTGTCAGCAATAACCTGTCCATGGGCTTTTTTTTATTTCTGTCAGTTTGAGTGCCGGCGATGCCATAGTGCTATTAAAAACCAAAAATAAATAAAAAATAAACTGAAATTATTTCAAATCTTTTGCAAACAAGATAAGATAAAGATATCGTTGATCCAGAACTGCAACTTCCTACTTTATTAACTTTCTAAAGCAGGGGGTCACCGAGTTTGGTCCTGGAGGGCAGTTTAGCTCCAACCAACGTCTTACTAGGTATACTTGAAACTTCCAAGCAGGTGTGTTGAGGCAAGCTGGAGCTAAACTCTGCAGGACACCGGCCCTCCAGGATCAAGTTTGATGACCCCTGTTCTAAAGTGTCAAATTAAGTGGAAAAGACAAGTCTAAAACGCTTATAATAGCATGATCTTGCAACACGTAGGCAACTCTCTCAAAGACACTTTCGTCAGCGTCTTGCAACAATAATTTTCTTACCACGGACGCTAAAATTCTTGCAAACTGTCTAAACTGGTTTATACATGTCATGCAGACAATCAAGAGTTTAACTGCAAATTAGTCATTCAGAGAACACATTTTATTTTTGAACGTGAGCGGGCCTGACCGCTCGCCACTGATATGTCCTCTCATATAAATAAATGACAGGGAGTCAAAATAAGATCACAAGTCAGTTTGTGTCTGAGGCGCAGGGCTGCAGGTGCAGTGTTAGCGCCCCCTGGCTGTGGAGCTGCAGAAGCCGCACAAACTCCTCCGGCATTTTATGCATGTAACGGTGCGGACTCAACTCGTCGTAATAATGATACGGAACCGGATTGTTCTGTAGGTCCGTTCCAAACGGCCAGAATCCATAAACATGCACGTGCTCACACAGTTCCAGCGCCGTGTTAATTAACATAAACCCAGATGAGAGGCGAATTGACTTCAGGCCACGCCCCTTCCAGAAACGGTCCAGTGTTCGTAGATAAGTGGGGCTGAAGAACACCACCGGCTGCTGAGGTCTGATTGGGTGGAGGACTTTGAGAGTTTTGATTGACTGACCAGTGCAGAAGGTGTAGGCAAAGGCAGCCATAGCGAGGGATGCGTTTCCGTACACACTGACCTGCTCCAGCAACGGATCCGGATTCCGCGCCACATTTTTGAATCTACAGACACACAGTTTGAAATAAACACTCTAAATCAATACAGACAGTCAGAGCTGGGTAGATTATTAAAAATTGTAACCCGTTACTGATTCCAAATTGCATGACCAAAATTGTAGTTAGTAATCTAACGTAATCCATTACACTTCACAAAATGTAATCAGACTACTTTTAGATTACTTTTGACCTAACTCGTTTTTCACATCAATTAAAACAATTTGAAAATTAATCAAACCTACATTTGTTTACCTGCGTGTTATGTGACCATGAAACAACATCAGAGAACCACGAACATGCAAATGTGATACTTCATTATTAAAATATTTATTCTAAAATCTCAGGGGTACTTCAGGTAAATATAGGCTTTAGGTGAAAGAGGAAGTAGTTGGTGAATTTGTGCATTTTAATGTGTTTGAAAGACAAACGCCTTCCATGCATAGTAAAATAGCCAACCAAGCTTTGTGTAAATGATTCGTGTAAATCATTGATTATGCTGTGTAGCACCTGACTATATGACTGATCTCTGAGGGAATGTTCACAAAACTGGTGACTTTCTGAGAGAACATAAGTGGCAGAATATTTTAGAAAGGACAATTCGAAAGATGAAAAAGAGGAATAAGACAGAATCAATAAATGATGGATAAATTATTGCTGTTGTGTGAATTTGCAATCACGTAATCGATAAAAAAGTAACTGTAGTCTGATTACGAGTATTTTAAAATGTAATTTAATCTAATAACAATAGCTTAATTTTTGGAATCTGGTTATGTTCCTACATGTAATCAGTTACTATCCAACAAAACACAGTAAATGTGTGTAATGTTTATTTGGTAGGCCTAACATTTTACAAAATGCTATCATTAATTGAAAATGTTTCTAGTATTTAACAATCCTGTATAGGCGTAATGTACCATAGTTTGATCTGACTTTGTGTACTGATTTCAGTTGTTTATAATAAAAATTTGAACATTCATGGATGACAGTAATTTTGCCAGTAGAAAGAGCTCATTAAGAGCTTTCATTTGGTATATATATATATATATATATATGGAAAATGTACATATACATGTCCATTTCACCAAAAATGTCACTTACACCCTTCTGGTTCTCACCCCTCGATTTATAAAAATGACAAGATGAATAAATTCTGTAAACTATTGCTCATTACTTCATGACTGCTAGATTGTGACCAATGACTGTACTACGGCGGTCGAGAGAGCTCAACTTAAGAAAACACATGCAAATAGAAAAACCAATAGCAAATTAAGAAAACATCATCAGTCTGACAGCACATGTGCTGCAAATACACACCTAACACAACCAAATTCACTGCAAATACTCACTACACAAATAAAAACGCTCTGCAAAAACAGAAAAAACACTGCAAACACACTGTAAAAAATGCACTGCATGTAGCACAAACCCCCAACAATGCTTATGAAAATTAACCATGATTTTATAGTAGTAAAAGTAACCATGTATTGATAGCCATTTGTATAACCACACTTGTACAAATACCATGGTTTAACTAGGTTAGTGTGGTTAATTTACCATGGTTTAACTAGTAGTAACCTTTTTTTTTTTATTTGTATGAATTTTTTATATAACAGTAAAATATATATAATATGTAGGCCATTTATAGGCTACTTATTGATGGTATTGATGGTTAATTTTTTAAGTTGTAAAAGTATCCAGCTTACATTTTACAGTTACAGTAATTGTGTAGTATTTTGCTTATTTAGGCTAATAATAGCCTAAAAAAAAAGCTAAGAAATAATATGATCAGGATGTTCAAATAAACAAAAATCTCACCTTCCGGAGTAGACACTGATAAGCATATCCCAGCCAGGTTTGTCACTTGTTGCAGTTCCCTTAAACATTTCCGTATTTGTTAGTGTTGTGAGTATTTACAGTGCGTTTCTGTTTTTGCAGAGCGTTTTTGGTTGTGTTGTAAGTATTTGCAGCACATGTGCTATCAAACAGATGAAGTTATTTTCTTAATTTGCAGGTGTTTTTTTCTATTTGCAGCACGTTGAGTGTTGAGCCACCGTACTATACTGTTAATATAATGTTGAACAACATTATGAGAACTAATTTGATCCAATCTGTTTGCCTGCATGTAGAGAATGGATTTATTAACATACTTGTTGTAAATGCTGTTTCTGTAATTATTTGAGAAATACAATGATTTTTCAGTGTGTCATTAGACCAGAAACACAGAATGTTTGTACTTTTTCCACCTTACTGTAATTGCCAATGAATAGAATAAGATTAAGGTATAAATGATATGTAACCAGAATACATCTTTAAATTTACAATACAGTCTGAGCAGGATTATACTGTATATGGTTATATATAGCTTCCAAAGTTTCCTGAACAAATTTTTTAAAAATAACCTTTAAAAATAAATGTTGCAAAAGTTTTTTAGTTTGTTTTTGCAGTGATTCCATAGAAGAACCTGTTTTGGTTCCTTTCAGTCAACATTTGTAACCATTCCATGTTTTTCTTAGTGTGAAGAACATTTAAATATTCTATAAATAACATTTTGTGCAGCTGAAAGATTCCAAGGATGCTAATCTAAATAAAATCTTTGGTTAGAATTATAAAAGACTCCATCTCACTGAGAGTTATATCCAAATCTAAAATGTCCTTATTTAAATGTTAAATAAACTTGTGTTTATGGACACTGACCGACTGATCTGACTGGGGTTGACGGTCACCAGATCCGTCTTCACCCCAACATCACTGTCATTAATTGTCGCCAAATTAAACCTGAAATAGAGAGAAAACTGTGTTAACAGGAAGGATGCATGAGCACTGATGGAAGTGTTGAGGAGCAAGGCATGATGGGATGTGTTTACCGTATGACGAAGTCTGCGCTGTCAATCTCACGTCCACAGCTGCTGTTCTTCAGAATCCCACCACTGCCGACCACAGCACACCGACCCAGACGACGACCTCTCCAGGGGAAATCCTGCACACACACACACACAAATATAAATACACACACACAGACACGCATATAAACACACAAATGCATGCATGCGCGCGTGCACACACAAATACACACACATACACAAATTCACTCAAACACACACACAAATACCCCCCCCCACACACACACACACACTTAAATACACACACACACAAATACACCCCCCCCCCACACACACACACACACACACATAAATACACACACACACACACACACAAATACCCCCCCCCCACACACACACACACAAATACCCCCCCCCCCCCCCCCCCCACACACACACACTTAAATACACACACACATACACACACACAAATACACCCCCCCCCCCCCCCCCCCCCACACACACACACATAAATACACACACACACACACACACACAGACACAAATACCATCCTTTAGAAGGATTTGGTCATTGAGTCATTAGTGGGTTACCATGATCTTCATTTCAGAATTAATTATACATTATGCATCATTCACATTAATTATGAAGCTGTATACAGTAGTTCTTAGTAGTTCTCCAGGATGGATAGATAGATATATATATATATAGATAGTAGTTATTGATTAGCTAATAGTGAACTACCAGTTTCAACGGAGCTCTATTACTTACTAAATCAATAATCAGAGTTTCTTGTTAGGTAATAGTAGTTACTACAATGTTAACAGTGCATTAGTCACTTGTTCCTGTAGTTATTCATTAACAAAGGATCAGTACTCTAAAGTGTTACCGTTTTGTGGTTCAGGGTCATATATTTGCATTGCTTTGAATGTTCTCTGTAGATCACATGCCATGATTGGTCGATTATATACCATGTCTACATGCTATTGCTCAAACTATTTTCAGTATGAAGCAAGTATGAAAACAAAAGGCAAAACCTGGACACTTTAGAAATACCAGCTGAACCATATCCAAGAATGTATAGTGAGCCTGCACACTTTGAAAACTCTCAGAAATAAAGATAAAGCTGTCACTGGGGGGGTACCTTTTCAAAAGGTACACTTTTGCACCTATTAGGTTTTAATATGCACACTTTGCACCTAAGGCCACGTACACACTGCAAGTTTCAGGCGTGACAACCGCACTTAAATGCGGGAGTGACTCATTCTGGTATCTGCCATTTTTTGGCTAAAGACTCTTTTTGTCCGTCGATTTTAATTAAACTACCGCTGATAGACGTGCTGTGTGTTGTAGGCTGCTTTTGAGAGCGCCGTTTTGCAGTGAAGCCATGTCCTCATATTTACAAGCGCTTTTAGGCATGTTGTTTGGTCTTAGCTCATAAAGCTAGGCATTTAATAAATTTAACAGGCAGTTAATAAAGTGGTATGTTGCGGATATGAGATATGATTTTTATTTTTTTTGGTGTTATTAAACAAAGCATTTGGGTGTTTTAGCGTGTTTTGTGCTTGGCCAAAAATATCAGCACCCTTGGTAAAATATGACCAAAGAAGGCTGTGAAAATTAATCTGCGTTGTTAATCCTTTTGATCATTTATTAAAAAATTCACAAAAATCTAACCTTTAATTGAATAAGGATTTAAAATGGGGGGGAAATATCATTATGAAATAAATGTTTTTCTCTAATACACATTGGCCACAATTAACGCCTTTTATTCAATACTTTTTGAAACCTCCATTTGCCAGTTTAACAGCTCTACATTTTCTCCTATAATGCCTGATGAGGTTAGAGAACACCTTTTTAAAGTTTAAGTTAAGTCTTTTTTCACTGTTATTTTCTTTCATCTCACATACAGACGAAGACACATTTCTGATGCGTTAAATTAGTCATTAACAACTAGTTGTTCAGTTCAGTTCTGTACACACGGTGTAGAATTTCTCTAAATGTGTTTGTCACTACCTGTATTTTTGGGAGTTAATACGGTTGTCACTCCCATATTTTAGTGAATTTTGTGTGTACAGAACGCAACTAAGGAGTAAAAGGTGAAGTGACAACCGAATTTAGCTGCAGTGTGTACGTGGCTAATATGTTCCTTTGAGGTACCAAAAATAGACCTTTTAGACACAAACATGTACATTTTGAAAAGGTACCATCCCAGTGACAGGTCTTTTATCTTTATTTGTGACAGTGTATAGGGATGGACTGGTTTGACAGGTTGTGTCACATTCAGAGGACAAATCCGGCCCCAAACGATAACAGAAACCTGCTTAAAGGTCTACTGGGTTTGTCTCTCACACAGACACACCTCAGGCAGCATGCTGTGAACGACTGCATTCATTTTGTATGTTTTAATTGTGCTCGTCTCATACGGGATGGTCTGATCGATGGCTGTGTTTTGTTTGGTGAGGAATAATGATCCTGTGGCGTTACAGCAAAACTGCAGCCTCATTCTGTCATAAACACACACAAAAAAGTTTTATCAGCATTCAGTAGCTTTATAAGCGTTAACTCTGTCAAACATTTACCACCTCAGTATTCAAAGAAGTATTGTTTTAAACAGCTTTTCATTTAACATGGACGCTGAACGATAATGACATGTTTTCTGACAAGTCTTGCAAATGAATCTAAAACATCACTAAATCAGACACACATACACAACTGATAAATCAGCACTCGCTCATGTCGTGCTCATTGTAAGGAAAAGTCATTATGCATCATGGATAAATTAAATATAGCATAATACTAAGTTTTGAAAACACAATTCTCACGCATCAAATCTGCCAAATTTTTCTGCATGAAATTGTGTTTGTAACCCATGTACCAACAATAACTGTAAGCAATGATGACACAGAATTGGTTCCCTTCAGTGAACATTTGTTAAAACAACCACTTCTTTCTTAGTGTAAAGAAAGAATTTCTGTGCAATGGAAAAATTCCATATTATCGTAAAGGTTCCATCAGTATTAATAAATAAGCTTAAATACAAAATACTGAATCTGCATTACTGACATTTCAGAATTAACCCTATTTAACTCTATTTATGTTTCAAATAACAGTGTTGCTTGACAACTTCACTGAAAGATGAAGATAGTAAAGGAATGTGCAACTTCTAAGTTATACATCACACATTGATACAATATTTCTGCCCAAGGCAAACAAATTAAAAAAGTCACACAAACCGGTTCAGCTCGCGCTCGGTTGTGTTTGATTTGTACGGGCAGCTCAAGAAATCTGACAGCTCCTGCGTGAAACTCTCCAGCTTTATACTGAGGAAAAAAACAAATACTTTCAGTCCCCTGAAACAATAAAAGCTGCTTGATCTTGATTCTCACGCACCTTTTGGTTGGTTTAATGATGGAAAACTTATGTTTGAGTTTAGCGCAGCGCAGCAGCTGAAGTGTGTCCGTCATCCCATCTCTGAAAGAAAACACAAAGTTTTCAAAGCCGTTGTATCATATTTGAAATTGATTGAAGTTCTAAGCCTCTAAATGATCCACATGATCAATCTTTGCTGCCACACTCAATCTCCTCATATCTTCTGTCTCTGGTTGATAGTTTAGTGTTTTATCCAGTGAAAGCTCTTTTAGTGTAATTGTTCAGCGGCTGCTTCAGAGTCAAATCTTGACTGATTTTGATCAAGTAAAGGTCAGAATAACTGCAGTCATATCTCCAGATGAACTCTTTCTGGACTGAAGCAGCTCAGCTTTACTTGATTCTCCATCAATCATTTTCTAGATAAATCAGTGCGTCTCAAATCTGATCATCAGGATCTTTTGAGGAGCGTTTGTTTCCAGAAGCTTTACTTTCTCTGTTCCTCAGCGGAGGAATGATCTTCATCTCACATCTTCTGAGGAGCGTTTATTTCTTCATCTCTCAATCAGCATTGCATTATATGTTTGGATCATTTACATCTCATCTTACTGAGACATATTACTGGAGATATAGACATATTACTGGAGATATAGACCTATTACTGGAGATGTAGACCTATTACTGGAGATGTAGACCTATTACTGGAGATGTAGACCTATTACTGGAGATATAGACCTATTACTGGAGATATAGACATATTACTGGAGCTATAGACATATTACTGGAGCTATAGACATATTACTGGAGATATAGACATATTACTGGAGATATAGCCATATTACTGGAGATATAGCCATATTACTGGAGAGATATAGACATATTACTGGAGCTATAGACATATTACTGGAGATATAGACATATTACTGGAGCTATAGACACATTACTGGAGATATAGACCTATTACTGGAGCTATAGACATATTACTGGAGATATAGACATATTACTGGAGCTATAGACATATTACTGGAGATATAGACATATTACTGGAGCTATAGCCATATTACTGGAGATATAGACCTATTACTGGAGATGTAGACCTATTACTGGAGATATAGACACATTACTGGAGATATAGACCTATTACTGGAGATATAGACATATTACTGGAGATATAGCCATATTACTGGAGAGATATAGACATATTACTGGAGATATAGACCTATTACTGGAGATATAGACATATTACTGGAGCTATAGACACATTACTGGAGATATAGACATATTACTGGAGATATAGACATATTACTGGAGATATAGCCATATTACTGGAGAGATATAGACATATTACTGGAGCTATAGACATATTACTGGAGATATAGACATATTACTGGAGCTATAGACACATTACTGGAGATATAGACACATTACTGGAGATATAGCCATATTACTGGAGAGATATAGACATATTACTGGAGCTATAGACATATTACTGGAGATATAGACATATTACTGGAGCTATAGACATATTACTGGAGCTATAGACATATTACTGGAGCTATAGACATATTACTGGAGATATAGACATATTACTGGAGATATAGACATATTACTGGAGATATAGAGTGATATTTAGATCATTTAATGTCAGTATCTGCTCTACTCTTATAAAGATCTCATTGATTTACATCACACGCATCAGAATCTCATCATAGAAATATCAGCATCTGCAGCAGATTCATATTTATTGCTCAGTTTGAGTCTCTAAATAAAACTGAACTGTTTTTTTCCCACCATGATAAACTATGATTTATCAGATACGATACAAAACAAAAACACATATGCAAACATTTGTCTTAGATGTTGTCTAAAAGTTCAATAAACAAGTTTAAAAAAAATAGATTTTTTCATTTTTTTCAGACGTCAGTCTTTAGGGATGCATGATTTCTAGTTGTGTCTGGTCCTGTGTTCCAGGTTCTGTCAGAGTTTTAAAGGTTTTTTCCTCTATTGAATAAGACTGAAGCACTTCTTTTGTTCTCTGTGATTTAGGTGGAACAGAGTTTGTTGAATAACAGGATGGGCAACTGTGTATCTGTTGATACGGTCCTCAATGCCTGATCCTGATAGAAATGTTGATTCAGTTACAAGTCAATGTTAAAATGTAAAGCATCACTGCTGCTGAATATCTCCTATAAATACACATCACAATGACATTTAAAAACAAACTTCATTCCAGCTGAACAGAAAAGCGATTGTTTCGTCAGTGCTCTGATTTACTGATAAAACAAGAATCCGTCCAGCGAATAGAAATTTTGTTTTGCTGACGTTCCCATTTATTTAGGAATGTTTTTTTTAAACGTCGAGTCAAATAGATGACTTGATTGCACATCGTGCAGACTTGCGGAATTAATTGAGGACAAATAGATTAAATATGGTATTTTCACAGCAGCAAACTGAAGGATTTCAGAAATGAAGCAGAGCTCTAGAGAAGGAAACACCTGCGAACAATCTTTACAATGAGCTTCTGAACTCTTATCTCTGACGCTCCAGTCCTGAAATCAATCTATTATTACATATACATCTAAAACACTGTCCTCATTAAAACTATAATGACGTTTCGACATTTAAAACGCAATATAAAAATAAAACCCCATCGAAAACAACTTAACAACTTTATATCTTTAATGGAATAATGAAGGCAACAAGAGCAACAAACAATAAATCACGTAAGAAGACTTAGAAACGATAAACTAGCGATTTAGATTGGATAAAAGTTAGACTTGAGGAACACCGAGTCTGATTTAAATTCGCAATAATTAATTAAATGTAAATGTTCACCTGGATGAGTGTGTGTTCCGTGTGTAATAAAACATCACACCCACACCTTGAAAGACGACCAGGACCATCAGGAGCCTGAAGATCCTCTGGAGAAACGCCAATGCCATCAGAAAAACACATGAACGAGAGAGTGTGTCTGAGTATGTGTGTGCGTGATTGAGGGAGTCTGTCCTCGCTGCAGCCTGTAGCACGATGACGTACTGGATCAGAACCAATACTTAGTGGATGTTTTACGCGCATGCGCAAAGTGGCCCTTACAAAAATGTCCTGTGGTACAGCAGCAGTACTATATACATTTACCACACAACAAATGAGCAGAGCTAAATATGACATGATTACCATAGCACTTTCTATATAGCATGAACTTACTACAGAAAATACTGTGTTGTATTGGTATGGTTTTTTGTATTGTTTTTGTGTGATATTTCCAAAACAATGACATCTAGCTGGCAGAAATATAATACAGGTGAGTGCAGTATGTCAAATAAAGTAATGTGATATTAAGGTTACTATAAGATCTCAATTAATATATGATAAAAATGCCAAGATGTAATCAACTGCTAAAGTATTTTTCAATATAAACAATTGTCTGATCTCACTTTATCATAATTGAAAATTTTATTAAACTACAAATTAATTCCCTAGCACAGATAGTACAGTCTCACAAAAATGTTCGTTATATGATTTAAATTTAATTTATGACAGTTATATTGTAACTATACCAGCTATAGCGTAATGACAACATCAATATTTCTAAGATATGAAATATAGTCCAGTATGTATTGTGTTTTATACATACATATATATATATATATACACACAAGTGCACAAGAAAACAGGCGAAATATAGTAGGCTAAATACTATCACATAACCAGTTCATTTAGATGTTACCACATAACCAGTTCATTTAGATGTTACCACATAACCAGTTCATTTAGATGTTACCACATAAAGTTCTCCAGTGAAGTGCAGACATGATGCAAATGTTGTAAATGACAGCTTCATTGATTACACAATCATTTTAAACATAGTCTAAAGTCTCTAGTATAATATATGTCTTTATAGAAAAAATTCAAAGCACCTTTTATATTTCTCTAAATTGTTTATAAGATAAAATAAATTGTTTATATAAAAAATAATTAGTTAAAATCTTGTTTCAGAGATTCCTGGATTCTCAATGAGCTGAGAAGGCTGAGGACAGAGGCACGACCTCAAACTGAAAGTGAGGTAAATAGAAAATTGTATTTAGAAAAAAATCTTAAGTATCAATCCTCAAATTTGATTGACCTGTTGGTGGTCCAAGACATTTCACTGTTTGTATTACTCTGTGTTCACAATATTCCAGATTATGTATGTGGTGCACAGTTCATTTTGTTCAGCGAAACTTGACGCTGAACAAAATGAACTGTGATTGGTTGTTTGACATGTCGGTCAAGAGGCCTCATGGGGCGGGCCTGCTGAGTAAAGAAAACGCTGTACTATTCAAACATCAGTTATTATTTATTTACCCTTGCATTGCGAAAAAGCGGAGATCTGTTTCCTCCAGGCTGTGCGCGGTGCTCAATCTGAAAGGAGGCGGGGTGGAGTTACGAGCTTTCGCTGAGAGCTTGAGGAGCCAATGGCGTCCATTTTTTTATTTTGCAGAAAAAGTGAGATGTGCTTTCCCTAGTCTCAGCCTCAGACGTCACGCCCACGGACCGTTGGCTCTCTCCACCCTCAATACCACGACTGAGGTGCCCTTGAGCAAGACACTGAACCCCCAACTGCTCCCCGGGCACCGCAGCATAAATGCTGCCCACTGCTCCGGGTGTGTGTTCACGGTGTGTGTGTGTGTGTGTGTGTGTTCACTGCTGTGTGTGTGTGTGTTCACTGCTGTGTGTGTGTGTTCACGGTGTGTGTGTGTGTGTGTGTGTGCACGTTGGATGGGTTAAATGCAGAGCACGAATTCCGAGTATGGGTCACCATACTTGGCTGAATGTCACTTCACTAAACGTCTGATGCATATGGCACACAAAACTGGAAACACTTCAGGAGTTTCGAAGTCATCATTGGATTGGTTGAATTATACAGGATTTCTGGGAGACGTGTGCATCGCGTTCTTTAACGTTCCACCTGGAAACAAAGATGCCGTGACGCCATACTCCTCACGAAAGGATCAACCAACCGCTGGATTTTTTAAAAGTATGTGAAATATTTAAAGTTTGTGGCATAGAATCTGTAAAACACGTCCCGAGAGTTTTACACACTGGTCTGTTATTGTGGTGACATTTCCAGGCCCCGAAACTTGACGCTGAACAAAATGAACTGTGATTGGTTGTTTGACATGTCGGTCAAGAGGCCTCATGGGCGGGCCTTGGGCAATGAAAGCTGCCATGGATTCCAGACCTTCAGCCGTCAGTCTGAAGCTCTAGCTACGTGAGACGATGCTTTCCCTAAAGTGGACACAAGATCCCTGAGAGAGGCTGCTCACAACAAATTATCAAATGAGCGAAAGCTTAATTGTGAGATGTTAATGTTTGAATACTGAGAATTAGCATTTTCATGCTTTGTTTAACTGTGCCTTATATTTTTCTATTGTGTCATATACCCTAGTTTGTAGTGTACACAGATGATGTTGTTACACATGCTGAATAAATGTTGAAATGTAATATGGCAGATGTAGTATGGTGTGTCACATTTTTGTATTTGTAACATTCTTAAGATTATGACAAGTATGCTAGTAATACCACAGGTTTATGGCAGAAAAACTATGGTTTTCTTGCAGGAATATCATAGCAAATTAAGTGTTACCATAAAAAACCCTGCAAAATCATTACAGGAACACCACAAAAATATAAGAAAAACGACCACAGGACTATTACAGGGAAGCCAGGTATTACTGCAGAAATATGACCGTAGTACCACAGGAATATCACAGATATATTACATACAGTGCAACAAAAATGCTGTGGTAAAGCGTCCCAAAAAACAACACAATTCCACAAATTATCACACAATTTTTATGCAGTACTTTTAATGTTTTACCACATGTAATACCACAGGTAATTGTAAGGGGTGGGGCTGTCATTGAAGCTAGTATTAAACGTAAATTAAACTGTAATTACGAGATATATAGGTGTCAGGTGCACACAGCAGGGAAGAACAAGGAACATGTCCTAACTCATAACATACTTTACTGAAGACAGGGCAGGGCAGGACAGGGCAAACACAGCCATCAGACACCGGGGAGTAACGAGTAGACCAGACCAAATAACACTGCACAGACAGGACTATAAATACAGGTAAATAACTACTAATGTCATAATGAGGACAGGAAACAAACCAAATATGGGCGTAGAAACACAACACACACACACACAACAGAGGACTGACAGGTGTGTTTCACAGGCTTACACAAATTATAGTATACTGTGATTTTAAACCAGTAGTGCAGGCTATTCAAACTTTTTTTAAGCAAGTTTTTAATGTACGAGTTTATTTTTTATTAGTTTGATTCGTTTTGGAAATACAAATCTACTAATTACAATTTTGTTTGTTCTTTATTAAAAAATGGGTTCTATTGTCGTTTTTTTTCCATAATAGTCTTATAGTTCTGTTAATAATTTGTTCATGAATCAAATATTATTGTTCGTTCTCACTCTCTGTGCTATAGATCTACGTGACAGAGAATAAAAGTTATAGGCCTACTAAAATATGCGGACATCATTTTTTATATCGTATAAAAATAAAAAGAATAAAAACAAACATGTCAGTCGGGGTTCCGTTAGCCAATAGACCCGTTATACCGGGCTTTTACACTCAATCCCGTGTCCTACAAATAAATACACACACCATCGGGGACAAGGTAACAAAGATGACAATTTAATTTTTTTGTGTGTTATTCATATGCAAGTTAAATCCCTGGAGATAGATCTAACGACTGAAGTACCATGCATTCCGTTACAGATCTCTCTCTATGGATCGCCATTCATTTTATATCCCCTATGAAATTTAAATAAACATGACGGATACAATCAAAAAGACTTTTAAGCTAACTCTGTCAGAGTGATGTATATCTTTATAATTAGCTATTTACAGTGCAACATCTGCATATGAAGAGTTAATTTGCAAAAAACGGATAACCATGTTTTTAACAATTCTTCAGTTTCTTCATTGTGCATTCCAATTATCTCAATCAAACTGCAGTTGGGTTATTTTGACTAGGTTAAAAATAACTAAAAAAAAGCGCAAGGCTCTAGGGGGGTTATAAGGTGTCAAAAGGTTTGTGAGGTACAATGGTGCCTGGCTGTTTAATGATTTATATACAAAGATTAAAATCTTGTATTTAACTCTAAAACACACAGGAAGCAGCGCAGGTTTGCAACTACAAGTGTAAAAATATGAGGACCTCTTGGATTGAGGGGTTAAAGGTAAAAAAAAAAAAAAAAGTTTTAAAGTCGTGACGTATTGTCAAGTATGGTGACCCATACTCGAAATTGGTGCTCTGCGTTTAACCCATCCAAGTGCACACACACAGCAGTGAGTAGTGAACAAATCCACACACACACACACACACAGTGAACACACACCTGGAGCAGTGGGCAGCCATGCTGCGGCGCCCGGGGAGCAATTGGGGGTTCGGTGCCTTGCTCAAGGGCACCTCAGTCGTGGTATTGAGGGTGGAGAGAGCGCTGGACATTCACTCCCCCCCACCTACAATCCCTGCCGGACTCGAACCCGCAACCTTTCGATTACGAGTCCGACTCTCTAACCATTAGGCCACGACTTCCCCCTAAAACACAATCTTGTGTGGTTTTATTTTATATAAGACGGTGGTTCTGTACCTTAGCTAACATAGAACGTTCTGGCAAGGCGGGTAGAGTACCCAAAAACTGTAGTCAAGTAAAAGTAATAATCTGAATAGTTACTTGAGTAAGAGTAAAAAAGTATGGGATAAAAAAAAAACTACTGAAGTAGTTAGTTACTATTCGCTTTGGATCATATACTGAATATAGTCTATTTTTATTTAGATAAATTTATACATGTATATATACGGTATACATATACCCCCCCCCCCCCCCCACACACACACACACAGCAGTTCAAAATACTTTTAATGTTTTTTTTTTATGTAATTTATTTCAGTTATCAAATCAGAATTTTTATTCAAATCAAGTTTATTTGTAAAGCGCTTTTTACAATATAAATTGTTGCAAAGCAGCTCTACAGGAATTTAAGTTTCCACAATATATTTATGTATTGCAGAACGTTAATATGTTTGATTTATGGCACAATTAGGTAATTGTGTATGTTGTCTGAGCGTTGGCATCCTCCGAGGTCCTCTGAGGGGTTGGCATCATCTTTTCTCAGGTGTTCGGTCATCTCAGATCATTTAAGGGTTGGATCCAGACTGAAGCTTCTGTCATTCCTAGTTACCACGGGATGTTAATCAACAGAGAAACAAATAGAGACATAATTAGCGTAGCTGCTGTTCCATCTAAGCAGAAATGATTTGTTCAACCCAAGCTAAAGAATAATAATAATGTACATTTGATCAGATATAACTGCAGTACAAGATTATAAGATGCATTATGTGAATGCTTGGCTAAAGAGATGTGTCTTTAATGTAGATTTAAACAGAGAGAGTGTGTCTGAACCCCGAACGTTATCAGGAAGGCTATTCCAGAGTTTGGGAGCCAAATGTGAAAAAGCTCTACCTCCTTTAGTGGACTTTGCTATCCTAGGTACTACCAAAAGTCCAGAGTTTTGCGTCCTTAGAGAGCGGGTTGGATTGTAGCGTGGTAGAAGACAAGTTAGGTACGCAGGAGCTAAACCATTTAGGGCCTTATAGGCAAGTAATAATATTTTGTAAATGATATGGAACTGAATAGGTAGCCAGTGCAGAGACTGTAAAATTGGGGTAATATGATCATATTTTCTTGACCTGGTAAGAACTCTAGCCGCTGCATTTTGGACTATCTGTAGCTTGTTTATTGAAGATGCAGGACAACCAGCTAGCAGTGCATTACAATAGTCCAGTCTAGAGGTCATGAATGCATCAACTAGCTTTTCTGCATCAGAAACAGGTAGCATGCTTCGAAGCTTGGCAATGTTTCTAAGATGGAAGAATGCTGTTTTTGTAACATGGGAAATATGATTTTCAAAGGACAAGTTGCTGTCTAATATAACACCCAGATTTTTGACTTTAGAGGACGTAACAGTACATCCGTCTAGTTGTAGATTGTAATCCACGAGATTCTGTGTACTGTTTTTAATGTAAATTTTAAATTTCCCTGATATAATCCAGATATTATAACTTCAAAAGTAACAATCTAACTACATTCAGCTGTCTCACATAAATCAACACAACCTAGAATTCGTAAACTAGGCCACAATGCACTGTATTAATATGAAGGCATTTTCCGTATTTATTTATTTTTACAGGATTTTTATCAATTGATGAAGGCTGAATGATTTTTTTACAGTATAAAAAGTTAAATTTATCCTTACAGTAGTAGCACTGATTTCTGCTGCCAGACTTTCAGAATCCTTCATCACTTGAATTAAGATCATAATCATTTCATTTTAAAGCACAGCCACCACAAAATCAGACTAGATACAATTTAATAGCTATGATACTGTCAAATCTGTGCATATAGCTATGACAGGAAACTGGCATCTAGCAAAAATAAATAAATAAAGCATATTCATAAACCCAAATAGGAAATAAAACAGTTATGGAATAAACATGTGCCCTAAACTCCTGAAATACTTGTGTCTCATATTATAGAGCCGTCACTGCGATCTGGGAAAGAAATCAATTAAACCTGTGTGTGTGGACAGATTCAGATAAGCCCCTTTGTAATCGTTCAATTTAAGGTCAAAACAGTGTAATTTGTGTCATTTAACTACACATTTTGGGGTGGTCATTCGTACCAATTCCTATGAATGTAAAATTTCACAAAACATACAAATTCATACATGCGTACAAATTAGCCACCTTGTAAAATATAGCCTATCGCTACAAATTGTGGTGAGATTGGGTTGGACTGAGTGGATCTCGCTAACGGCGATGAAGCGCGAGTGCCTGAAGCCCAATTAATTTGCATATAAATAATCGAATGTTTAGACTATAGGCCAGGGATCCTCAAATCTAGCCATTCCTGCAGAGTTTAGCTCTAACCCTAATCAAACACACCTGAGCTGCTAATCAGAGTCTTCAGGATCATCAGAGAATCACTTGATCAGGGTTGGAGCTAAACTCTGCAGCAGATTGGACCTCCAGGGAAAGATCTGAGGAACCCTGCTCTAGACCGTAGTCAGTAATCAGGATAGCCTCATTTTGCAAAACAAAAACAAGTCTGTGAGGGACAGAAATACAGTGCATTCAATGAATTGTATTGTACTGTTGTTTAACAACATACCGATTATTCAGCTGACGAAACGTCCTTCTGAAAAGATTTCAGGAAAAGTGTGAGTTGTGAAGATTGTGGCACTGTGAAGTCTGTCCCTCACAGATCGTTTTCATTACTCTCCATAACGTCTGAATTGCCAATCAATAGATTTTAATCAATTTATTAAGGTCTGTGCAAACTGTAATGCTAAATCATTAAATATAGGCCACTAATATACTGCATTTGAATGAGTGAATGAAACCAGTGAGGGGAAATCCTCAAACGTGTCTTAATGCAATAAAAGTGTTTTTAAAAGACCAAACTCAAGTTTGTCTGTACATAGTATGCTTTATTAATAATGTTTACTGAGTTTGTTCACTGTCTTAAAGCATTAAGCCACGTCAAGTGTTTTCCTAACGCGTCATTAAATGTGTTGCGTTTGTGTTATGGCTCATATGTGCTTGTCTGTACATTATTATTAATAGTGTGTTTACTGAATTTGGTCCTTAAAAACACAGTTTTAATGCATTAAACCACGTTAAGCGGTTTTCAAGTTAAGCGTGTCCCTGAGTGAGTAAATAGCAGTGAACACCATTTTCTGCTGATATGAAGCGTGACCCTCTCGTGGTATTTTCTAGCCGGTTGTTCACATCTGTGTCCCTGCAGCACAGAAGCAGTCATCAGTAACACAGGTATATCTGTAGCAATAGACAACAATACATTGTATGGATCAAAATTATACATTTCTCTTTTATGACAAAAATCATTAGGATATTAAGATCATGTTCCATAAAGATATTTTGTTAATTTCCTACCGTAAATATATCAAAACTTATTTGTGGTTAGTAATATGCATTGCTAAGAACTTCATTTGAACAACTTTAAAGGAGATTTTCTCAATATTTAGATTTTTTTGCTCCCTCAGATTCCAGATTTTCAAATAGTTGTATCTCAGACAAATATTGTCCTATCATAACAAACCATACATCAATGGAAATATTATTTATTCAGCTTTCAGATGGTGTATAAATCTCAGTTTTGAAGAATTGACACTTATGACTGGTTTTGTGGTCCTGGGTCATATATTGCTGTGCATTACTGGAGTGCACTCAATGTCCACTATGGTTTCGGACACAAGCAGCACACTTTAGAAGTTTGTGTCTGAGGCGCAGGGCTGCAGGTGCAGTGTTAGCGCCCCCTGGCTGTGAAGCTGCAGAAGCCGCACAAACTCCTCCGGCATTTTATGCATGTAACGGTGCGGACTCGACTTGTCGTAATAATGATACGGAACCGGATTGTTCTGTAGGTCCGTTCCAAACGGCCAGAATCCATAAACATGCACGTGCTCACACAGTTCCAGCGCCGTGTTAATTAACATAAACCCAGATGAGAGGCGAATTGACTTCAGGCCACGCCCCTTCCAGAAACGGTCCAGTGTTCGTAGATAAGTGGGGCTGAAGAACACCACCGGCTGCTGAGGTCTGATTGGGTGGAGGACTTTGAGAGTTTTGATTGACTGACCAGTGCAGAAGGTGTAGGCAAAGGCGGGCATAGCGAGGGATGCGTTTCCGTACACACTGACCCGCTCCAGCAACGGATCCGGATTCTGCGCCATATTTTTGTATCTACAGAAACAGATTCTAATAAAAACTACTGCACTGTTGGGAAAAAAGATCTGTATGCATGTATAAGTGTGTTGCAAATATGACAAAATGTGTGTGTGCGCGTGTGTGTGTGCGTGTGTGTGTGTGCGTGTGTGTGTGTGTGGACACTGACTCTCTCTGGATCTGACTGGGGTTGATGGTTATCAGATCCGTCTTCAGCCCAACATCACTGTCATTAATGTAAGCCAAATTAAACCTGAAATAGATTTTAAAAAAACTTTGATTTGACTATTGTACAAAACAGGTGCCACTTCCATCTTGTAAAAGTTAAATCTGCATGAAATTAAACATAAATGGCTTAATGCAACTTAAAATTTGTATATGTTGGGTTGTTACATTTAGCAGGTCATGACCTTTCCATGTGTTCATTAGAAAGAGAAGTTGATGCTGATGTTTATACAAACATCCCAGTTTCAATAATCAGTTTACTATATAAAACCATAATAGCGTTTCACAAAAAGCTGTCATTTAACTACTAAAACTTAACAATACTGCTAAAGCATTTATTCATTTCAGTTCATTTTCACATTTACTAATATATTATTAATAGCATTAATAGCATTATATTTGCAGTACAGCCATGAAATTTTAAATAAAATTAAAAACTCAGCCTGCCAAGAACAGCAGGATTGCTAGAGTTTTCCTATAGTAGCGTCCTGGTTGTTTGTATAGTATTTCTATTGTGATGTTCTTGTAGAGAGCACTGCTTGTGCCCCTGCTGTCGTCTTCTCCTGTACCCATGCAGATCATCCTCAGATACAGGTACATATCTCACATCTACTACATCATGCACATAGGGTTTCTGCAGGTTTGTAAGTTTTAAAATCTCTTCATTTACCCTTATACAAATTAATGGCTTAAGACAGTTTTAAATCAGAGCAGAAGGTCTTAAATTCATAAAATTGTCATTAAATGTTGGATGCAAAGCAAAAAGTGAATGAATCTCTTCCTCTGTATTCTGTTGTTTTCCAAAACAAATATCAAACATCTTTCTATCAAGATATGTTTATTTCAGATGCAAATGTACATGAAGTCTTGAAAAATGTAATAAAATTAAATGAGTTTAATCTTAAAACAATAACAACTATCTGTCAATGAGTTATCAAGACTTCCCTTTAAATTAAGGTCACTTTTCTGCCAAATGGCAGATATTAATTCTTGTTTTAATCACAAAATCACTTCAAGCAAGACTTTGTATTTCATGTAATTTTGTATTTCCAGTAAATGTATCTTTATTTAAGAATCTTTAGGCATTTGCACGGGAAAACAAGACAAAAATACTGATGAAGAACATCACTTTCTTTTGCAGCATGATCTGATGCTACAATAAAAGATATTTCCATATTATAGTGTCTGGGGCTCAAATTAATTGATAAATTATGAATATCTGTTAAGCTGTATTTTCAAACTGTAGTTAATAAAACTCATTGTGCTTCTCTCCAGACATTTACTTTCTGCAGAACATATGTGTTTTTCCTCATTTGTTACTCAAATTTGATTTACTTGGTCTTAAAAAGGTCTTAACTTTACCTTCATGAAACCTGCAGAAACTCTGTTTTCTTACACATTAAACTAAATATTCAGCTTGTTGCAGACACCACTGGTACACTGGCTGTGCCCTCGCTGTTTCCATGTCATGGTTCCCATGTGCAGCCTATATCAGAATTTTCAGAATGCAGAAATTCATTCATATTTTCCTCCTCTGTATAGGAACTACATACATATGCCACCTCTGCCTACACTGGCCTCACCTGCAGCCCGTACTGGACCTGTGAAGACTGCTGGCAGGGTGTTTGTACTGGACCACAAGCGTGAAGCCCACTAACAACTTGCTTAATAAACACCGTGGGAAGAAGGACATCCTCAGGAGTATGCAGCAATGGTCCACAATTCCTCTACTGATCCAAACAGCATGCTCCATTTAACCACAAAACTGCACATTTCACAGTATGTCAAGCACCTACTGAACACCAGATCTTCATTAAACAACTCCAGAGAAAGGTCTTTAAAGCGGGTAGTAACACAACCAGTGGTAACAGTGAAGCCTGCGGATGTAAACCCACCAGCACCTGCTCTGATCACACTCCTAACTCACGAGACCATTGAGACAATTGTATTATGGAGTGGCAGCAGCAGCTTGAGCAGGAGAAGAAGAAACAAACAAAGACTTGTCTTGCTTGTGGACAGCCAAAGATGGTTTCTCTATCCACTTTTTTCTTAATCAGCAAGGCCCTGTCAGGTACTTCTACTGTTCCACAAAGGTAATGCTTACAGTGATGAAGGACTAACAAACCCTGGAATGCCATTCCAAGACGTTATGGAAATGTAGTTCTTTGTAGTGAACTTGAGGACACAAAGAGACGGGTGGAGGAGAAAGGGCAGCAAAAATGCAAAAGGCCTGAGACTGGACACGTTGGACGGTTGTGCAGATTTTGGAAAATGGAACTGAAGCAGGGTCCAAACAGTCCTCACATACACACAGGCTTTCCTATGGTGTAGCAAATAAAATATGTTTATTCCCCTCCATTTACCCAACCTCAGGGCTTCAGAAAGAGATGACCGGGAGAGAGATTAAAGAGTCTGCATTTTACCAGATGGAAAAACAGAGATGGCTGGCAGAAAAAAAATATTTCTTAATATTTTGGCCCTTAGAAATATTTAACTCATGTATATACTGTATAGTTTGATTTGTTTATTTTTCAGTGTGAGATTGTAATATGTTTATATTGTTGGAAATTAATTTTCTTTCTACATTATTTTGGATCAATATTTTCTAATCTTGTTAGTAAATATCAAAATGTACTAATTACTAAAAAGTGCTTAAAGCATTTAATTAACAACTGAAATGTACAAATTGCTTCATGAGTGCTGTGTTCTACTTCATAGCACTTATATTTTACCGTTTCTATGGTTTCAGAAACACTACTTAAATGCTCATTTAACATAAGTTCGATTCAATTCAACTCAAGTTTATTTGTGCAGCGCTTTTTATGATACAAATCATTGCAAAGCAGCTCTACAGAAAATTAAGTTTCCACATATTTATATATTGCAGAACCTTAATATATTTAACTTATGGCAAAATTTTGTAATTCTATATGCTGTCTGAGCGTTGGCATCCTCTGAGGTCCGAAGTGCATCTTATATTATTCCATCACTCAATCAATACTTATTTATTACTAAGTTAGAGTTAAATTTAAATGCCTCTAATTTACATTTCAAAAGCCATTTAATATACCATTCATGTTTTTAATAACCATGGAATGTTATACTACTATTATTTTACTGTTTATGTTAATATTAATAATTTATTCATAATACTTTGCTTTGTAATCCAAAAAGGCAAGACACAAATTTAGTTTTTTATAATTTAGTTTTATAAAAAGCACAAAGCTGTGTGAAATAATGGTTTAGACCATTAATAGTAAATAAAAAATAAATGCATGAAAAAATCTGATTGGCTGTGACATCATTTCCACTCTTTGGCCAGCTGTTGAAATGCTTTAGTCTGATTGGCTGTCAGTGTATTACAACTATCCACGGCTGGCCCTAACAAGGAGTCTAAAGGCCACGGCCCCTAGCGTCAGTCGCCAGAGCGCCTCTTTTTGAGATCAGGGGAGTGAGGTTTACACGCACCAGCACTTACTTGCCTACGTCTGTTACACATTGATCTGTCGGCATCTTTTTCAGCGCTGTATCTTCAGCATCTGTTTTATTAGGCAAACTAGTTAAACATTCATGAGAGAATCTGCTCATTAAGACTTGTTTGTCTTATACTGTATTCATCAGTGGTAGCTCAGCCGAGTGAAGATAGTACAGCTCCTCAGCAGATAAGAGAAGGTTTAAGAGTGTAACTATAACACACTAAAACCATAAATGGTTTAAACTATTCAGACCGCAGGTGTTTCAGTGTTTCAGAGATACTGTGTGAGAAACAACTGAAAGCTCATCAGCTGAATTCTGTTGTAATAGATAGAGTTCAATGTCTCTGTGGATGAGCCTCGGGTTCCTCTTTCAATGTGCGTCTATGGGATTTTCTGGTCCACTGAAATCACTCTGTTAGAGCACATAATTGTGGTCAGTGAGGAGCAAGGCATGATGGGATGTGTTTACCGTATGACGAAGTCTGCGCTGTCAATCTCACGTCCACAGCTGCTGTTCTTCAGAATCCCACCACTGCCGACCACAGCACACCGACCCAGACGACGACCGCTCCAGGGGACATCCTGCACACACACACACACACACACACACACACACATAAACCCTGGTAAGTACATATGTACTCTTGACTGTCACTTTTATCTATTTAACACATCCTTGCTTAATGGAAGTATTCAAAAAAATAAAACATAAATTTGAACACACACACACCTCAGGCAGCATGCTGTGAACGACTGCATTCATTTTGTATGTTTTAATTGTGCTCGTCTCATACGGGATGGTCTGATCGATGGCTGTGTTTCGTTTGGTGAGGAATAACGATCCTGTGGCGTTACAGCAAAACTGCAGCCTCATTCTGTCATAAACACACACACAGTTTCTTATGAAAAGTTTGAGGACTCATTCCACAAGCATTCAGCTCTCAATGAACCCTAGCTATAAGAATGACGTTAAACATTATAAGATTACTGCTGCTGAACTTTGAGACACGCAGAACCACAATGACGGATGTGAGCAATGACAAAAGACAATTACTCAGAAATATTCCAGGTGTTTTCCTTCTTTTCTCCAATTGAAATACTGCGAACTAAACATGTTTTCTTGGGAACACTGTTTCAGCTGGGAATCGGTTTCCCTCTTGTTAAAATCCATTGAACTAACAAAAGCTGGCACAAGCATTCATTAATGAGACACAAACATGTTAACTGGAGATGAGGACACACACACCTGTTTATCTCCTGCTCGGTCGTGTTCGGTTTGTACGGACACTTTAAGAAATCGCTGAGTTCCTTGGGGAAACTCTTCATGTCTAGTCTGTATTGGAATAGAAATGTTTAAAAGAACATTGTCATCATTTATTCTCCCTCAGATGGGTTTGTAATGTTCATGAGTAAATGTACATGAGAAAATTAATCATGGTTTTATTATAATAAAAGGGTAGTGACCATGATTTTTGGTGGATTACCATTTGTATAACCACAGTTTTGCTACATATGCCATGGTTAAACGATGGTTAGTGTAGTAAAATCATGGTTAATTTGTGGTTTTATCTGTAGTTAAATCGTGGTTAATAAAAGTGAGTTCTGAGGACTTGTCAGGCAGCTCTTTTCCATACAAGGACAATTCATACTCTCTGATATCATAACAGTACTTCATATGACAATAAATAATTAACCAAAATGAAACATCAAGATTGAAGTCTTGAAAAGGCTTGAAGTCGGATTGAAAACCGGAACTCGTGATATACACAGTTAATGATAGGCTACTAAACAGATCTAAACCTGTTGGGCAAATGTTTGCTGAGACTTGTGCGTCAGGTACAATAAAATATCTTCTGACAATGAGGAACAAATCAAAACACTCGATCATTTACAAAGAGAAGCTTCATTGAACATTTGGAGAAAATTGAAATAGATAACCCTGCTAAAAAAAACAACAACAGAAGCCCAATAGAAACCATCACAGATATTCCAGTGGGTTCCATTAAAATACCATTATAAACCATTATTTTTTTCCAGTAAAACCATTACAAAATTCCTTTTTGTAGTGTGTTTTGGGCTTTTTTCCAAATAGAATCCATCACATACCAGTAGACATCGTTATAGTTTCCATTAAAACCAATACAATTCCCATCAGAACCATTAAATCCATTACATTTTCTATTGTGTTTTGGGCAGGGGTCTGTTGTTTTTTTCAGCAGGGGAAAGAAAGAAAGAAAGAAAGAAAGAAAGAAAGAAAGAAAGAAAGAAAGAAAGAAAGAAACGTATAGTTTATGCATTTTATGAAGGCGTGGTCATCCGCTTTGTTATTTTAGCTGTAAAAAAACCACCTGCAAATTAAGAAACAACTTCTTCAATGTGACAACACATGCTACAAATGCTCACAACACAAATACAAAAACGTACTGCAAATACTCACAGCACAACCAAACAAAGAAACGCGCTGCAAATTAAATTCTTTATTTGTTTGTGTTGTTAACATGTGCAGCACCTGCTGTCAATCTGATGAAGATGTTTTCTTTATTTGCTGGTGCTGCTTATATTTGCATGTGTTTTCTGAAGTTGCAGCGCGTTGAGCTCTCTCTGGCACCATAGAAAACAGATAGAATACAAAAAAAGAATAGAGCATGCTACTGTTAGAGGCCCTTTTTTGCTTTTTGTTAATTGTATAAAAATAAATAGAAAATAAATAGAATACAAAAATAATAGTGTTAGTTTTTTTAAGAAAACAAGCAGTTAGTAAATGAATAGAGTGCCTAAAAGGGGTAAGTTTTTTAAAATAATAGAATTAGAATATAGAGTAGCTACTAGATAATAAAGATTAAAATAAAGATAAAATGTATGAATAATAATAATATATGAATGAACTCTGTATCCATCCAGTAATCATAAACGGTTGCAACTGGTTTTCGATACAACGCCTTCACTATCGAATACTCCATGTGGCTAGATTATATGTATTTGCTAATCTCAATACTGTTACTCATATATGCTATACTAATATATAGTAACTGAGTAAAAGTAACAGGAGTGAGTAGTGCCATCAGATTTATAAAAAATAAGGGCTACATCCATATTAATCTAGATAAATTTGAAAATGCATCTTTTTCTCAAAGTTTTGGCCTTCTATCTACACTGAGACAATGCTTTTGCCCAGAGAAAACCTATGGTTGCTCATGCATTGATATTTTAATAATCTTTTTGACCCTGAAACCAACCATTTCTTTAAAAATAAACACCTGCCTGATGGGGAAATTAAGGAATTTTTTGACATATTTTTAAACATGCTTTTTAAAAGACGTTAGAGTTTTGGTAACAGGACAGAAAAATGAATCCATCTTCCACTTAAAAATTGTGTAAAATAAAATAAATAAAGTTGAGATGGACCAATACAGCTTTCGTGTATTACTAGATTTTTAAGAGTTTTGATAGCAAATGGCACCCTTTAACGCCTTATTCCTGGAGCGTCATCTGCTGAGCGTCGAGCAATCGAGCGACTCATATATATTGCACTTATAAATGTATAAGTGTATACTGTCATGAACTTTTATGATAATTTATGGTATTTATGGAGTTTTACAGCATCCTTCCCTTTTACAGCATGGAAAAGCGCAAATAGGGAGCGCTGGTTGACTCTGGCTCTAACCCGATCTCATTAAAGTGCGTTTCAATGGCACGATTTTCTATTTCTATTTGGCGTACTATTTATACGCAGAAATTGACTTTGGCGTGCATATGATACGCAATGGGCAGGATTAGGGTGCGAATGTAGGCTAGGTCTATGCCAGTTAATAGGCGTATCATATGCACGCCAACAAAACTGCGTATCTGCATGTCAAACAAGTGCAAAATACCAAAATAAAATCGTGTGATTGATTCGCATTTTCATGAGACCGGGCTCTGACTCTTGCGCACCTTTTGACGGACGTGATGACGGAGAACTTGCGTCTGAGTTTAGCGCAGCGCAGCCGCTGAAGCGCGTCCGTCATCGCCTCTCTGAAAGAGAGAGAGAGAGAGAGAAAACAGAGAATTCAGATTCTTCTTCTTAGATGACAGTTATCTCACACACACACCTCTTTACCACAGTACCTCCGAGTAAATCAGGTGGTCCGGACCAAATCCTATGTTGATTTTCTTTTTTTAGTGTTTAACTGTCTATTTACACAAAATGCAAATAGCCCGCCTTGTTGGCAAAAGCTTACACTAACTCCGCCCACCAACGTGTGATTGGGATAGTCAGCATTGCAAAAAGACACTCATTTAGCATCAGTTTCAGTGGCGTAGATGGTGGCATGCCCTTGAGATCGACCCGAGTTCGAAACCGCCTTATGCCGAACTTTTTTTTCTCCCTTTTCAAATCTCATATCGCATCGGAAAGGCATTTATTTACAATAAAAATGAAGGAAATAATCAAAAAGTTGAAAAGCTATCGGGTAGGTGTAGGGGCTTTATTGTTCCAATAAGGTGGCATCCATTTAATAGCCTAATTTGAATTACAACTATAATTTACACTCAATATGTTATTATTGGGTACTGTTTTATAATTATACCGAGGTGCTGATAATTGCCACTATCTGCAATAAGTAGAATAAATAGCAGAAAATCTTGGTGTAAACATGGTGTAAATAGAATCTATAGCTATATGCACTTAGTGTAAATAGCCTGCCGTTTTTATTTATTTATTTATTTTGGTACGGTTAGTTTTCACACTGCCCTTTTTGCAAGTGAACCAGTAATTGTAAACAAAACCACACGTGTGCTAAGGTCATCCATTCATCGGACAGAAATTCTCAAGCAGGGAAAACAGCAAGTGCAACACGGGCTAATCATGGAGATCTTTCGTAGTGCAGTTTTTATTCTTTTACTGATTTGGTGTTATCAGATAGGCCTACTAGATGAAGAAACTCATGAGCATCATATGAGACAATGTTATACGATGTTATTACGACTTGCCGAAGATAAAATCTATAGATATAAAGCATACCACAATGTTAGTTACATTTAACCTGAATAGATGTGCATTAGGACATCAGTGGAAACCAATTAAATACGCCGTAATTGTTGCTCATAAAGGTAAGAATACTGTAAAGGGTCTGTTTTTATTTGTGTGCACTCGCAATATCAACAAAAAACAGGAGCGCTTCATGAAAATGCACAGAAACTCAGCGAATATTTTCCTTACAGACATGATGAATATATCTATAGAACGCTTTAAATGACTACAAAACGAAATAATACAAATCCAAAGCAAAAACTCTTTCATTATGTGGCTCGTTCTAGAATTCTGGGTACATTTCAAGCTGAGAAAGAAAACAAAAAAATAGGATTTTTATTTTCATATAACACACTTTAAATGTAATATTTTCTATATTTGCTGATCTTAAACTTGTAAGATTTTAAATATTTATTCTGAGTATTCAATACTAACAGAAAAATCTGTCAACTCTGTTGTAGACAAATCGAGTCAAACATATACAGTTAACAAATGTAACAATTTAAAACCCTGTCCTGCCTAAAGAACATCTGTCTCTTAATCCATTCATTTAACATTAAACCTACGAAATATATACACTTTTTGTTTTAGAGTAAAAATATCAACCTGTTTAACTGAAAAGTTGCCAACATGGTGTGTATTTTCTCTAAATAGCTTTAAAAATGAATGAAATTCTTTAAATTTTCATGTAGCAGTAGTACTATTAGGCTAATTAGCTTCTAAGCAATTTGTTAACAATAAAACACATATAATTATCATTTTTAAAGCAAAACTTTAAACAGAGTTGACATTGATGTAACGGAGTTGACCACCTGTAGTTAAAAGACCAAAAACAGCAACATTTTCTGCCAGATTCTGAAACAGAAACCATTTTAAATGTAACAACTATATGATTTGATCAAATACATGTGAATTATAGATCTTTCATGTAATTGTAAATTAACTGCATGTGTCTCATGCTTTACAGATCTGGAAAATAAAAGGCATGCAAATCAGTTACTGGCCATTTCTGCCCATATGTCTTTATTTAGTGTTTAAATGTGCACTACGCAAGCTTTTATAGACAAAGAGCTCTTGATTCAAGGAATAGCAGTTTGCAAGAATTTTAGATTTACTTTGAAGCCATATGTTTGCATTAGTATTCTTAAACATTAGAGCAAATCATTTATTTTGAGTAGTGGTGCTTTTGTCCTTTAGTGCGTCTATCTCTGTCTGTTTCCTGCCTTCCTTATAGCATGTCCCTTGGCTTTCTGCTGCTGAGAGGTTAATTCACCTGTAATTCTATTTCTTTAGCCTGTAATGATATAAAACAAATGCATAATTTACAGTAAAATGACCCAGAATCCAAAAAAAACATAATAATAATGCAAAATGCTTAAATGTGATTAGGAATATTTGACTCATTGTCAACTGTTGTCATTAAACTTTCTAAAAAACTAACAATAACAGAGTTGAGAATGTTTTTGAGTTTTCCACCATTTTATCCTTTAGCTCAAGATGCTAACCTCAAACCAGATACCACATGGCACGTCTAAAACTGAATTTTATGGATTGCCATCATATTATTGTTTTTAAAAAGTGAATGAGAGATTCACTGCAAAATCACAGTAACAGATTTGACAAATAATTAATCTACTATTGGTGTATCCTACATATTTTGTACAAATGAATGAGAGTACAGAATAAAGACAAACATCAATGCCTTCCAAAGACTCCTACCAGAGGAAGTGACATCACTTGGTGCAAGCCACATGTTTTTTCTATGAATGCTTTAAAGATTTGTATGCCTTTTTATAACTGAGGTAACAGAGTTGACCAGGGAGAGACACAAAATGTATTTTTTTTTTATTAATGAAATTACGAATATTCCAAAAATTAGATATTTCATGCAATTGTTTATGTAATGTAATAGAGTAAACACACAAATATGAAAATTAAACTGAATTCAAGCTGAATGCATGAATCAGGAGGCGCAGTCTTCAACTTATTATTATCAAGACAAAGTGTTCCTTAATATACATAAAAGCATTGTTTTTGGTGATAGCTTAATATAAATTGTGTTATTATTCAAAACTGATTCAGAGACATTTTTGTTTTTGAAAAATACCAGAAGGTTTACCTGGGAGACATGTAGCCCGAATTCTAATTACCCAAAGAATCCTTAAAGAGCATTTCTATCAAGACGCTCCAAGAGGAGATGGCCAGTCAGGATCATCCTTTTCATCTTTGGGACACTGACTCAGAAAACACTAGTTTATTCATAAATGATTCAAATATCTCCGTACCTTTTCCCCCAACATCGTAACTTTTGCGGCAAGCTTTAGCCTAATTATCTCGCTGACGTCACTGCTGCGCGCGCAATGGAAGGGAAACTCATCATTTGCATGCATTTTTAAGCATTGTGGTTTAAAAACAAATGATTGAAACGCAAAAAACAGCACGTGCAAGCTGTCTGTTTCTGAGCATGATTTCTTCAATTGGGTCGGATCATATTCACACCTTAAACGAGTTCGTTTGGTTTGGAAGACCCCCTCTTCAGCTGGTCGGTTGTTTGCTCCGCACCCTAGTGCTATGCTTTATTGCCCCCTGCCCAAAACATCCGCTCCAAGAGGGGAAACGAACTAGAGTTTGAATCATTCGAACCAAACATGACAGGTGTGAACCCGGTATCATCTGCTCAAGGAAATTAGACAGGACTGTTTGAATGAATATTGATATTGGAACATTTCCATATCCATATGCAAATTACAACAGAGCTATATTTAACATGACAAAAGCATCACTGCAGGAAACGCAGGGAAAAAGTCAATATTTGCTTACAGAAAGACTAGAATGCAATCAAGATCAAAATCATCGTCATAAAAAAAAGACTAACAAGAGGAATGTGATGTACAGCGGGGGGGGGTTAAACATCTATGGTTTTTGTTTACTTTTACTCTCATTTGAAATGAATTTGCACTTCAAATAAACATGAGGGTACTTGCAGTTGAACTGCAGAGCGACTTTTTTTCTATTTTGCTCTAAACAGAAAATAGTAATAGTCTACTGCAGTTTTGAAGCCTATAACTTTATATGCTCCCAGAATGAATGGTAACACCAACAATGGTCTGCCATTAGATTTATGCATGCAACACTTTTTTGTATTGTGCCACCCTAACATTTTATACTGGCCCCTTTCGGCCACCCTATCAAAAACATCCTGGAAGTCACATTGACTGTAAGAAGAATAAACATATTTACAGTTGTAGTCGGAAATGCAAAACGTGTGCTGTACATGAAGCACGATTTTCTTTGTGTTTAGTGGATCATTTTCATAATATGAGGAACTAAGTTGTTCCTCTTCTAGAGCACCTGAATTCAGGTCAAATGTATTTGTGCTTTATGTTTTTCTTTACAGAGCTAACCCTGGATTTGTATTTTATTTAGTAAATTTTCTTTACAAAATGTTTTGCGATAATTAGGCCTATAATTTACAGAAAGCGCTGTTGTGGCTGTTACATTTATGAGGCTGCTGTTAGAAAGCCACTTCATAAAATAGCCAAAGATGACTGGATACATCCACAAAAACGGGGGAAAAACTCTCGTTTACATTAAATCGGTCCTGACATGATTCTGAGCGCTTTAAGACACTTGTTTAAACTTAGTAAATACATTTGAAAAATGAAATGCGTAATTAGAGAGTTGTGTATCATCATATCAGGCGTTTTAAAATACTGTTTTAAAATACTTCAGAAAAACATTGAGTATCTTGAGTATCATGAATATCTTAACTGACACTCCGTGCGTCTCTTAAACGACAAGAAGAATGATTATCATCATCATATTAGAGTCATGGAAAATGTAAATATACGGCATTCACTTAAATTATGTATCTTTGGTATTCCTTCAAAGCTGAGCACTTATTAAATAACATTTTGAATTTCAGAAGGAAAACCCATCGCAGTGACATGACAGATGACCAGAGAAGAAGCTGAAGAGTTCATGCGCTCACCTGGATGAGTGTGTGTCAGGTGTGTAATACAATATCACACACACACAGTGAGAGATGATCAGGACCGTCAGGAGCCTAAAGATCCACCGGAGAAAAGCCAATTCCATCAGATACACCGGTGCTGGAGGGAGTGTGTGTGTGTGTGCCGGTGATGGAGAACATAAAAATGAGACACACACACACACACGTCAATAACTCCGCCCCTCTCTTCTGATTAAACATATCGCTGCAGTAAATCTGTGATCGCGTGCAATCCCTTTTCAAAAATTTCACTTTGGAAATCGCTCACATTCAGCAAGGGGGGGAGAGGATGGAAAGTGGGGGGTACAGTACCTCGTTTGTTGGGGGGGGGGGGGGGGGGGGGGGTCGAATGCCCCTCCTTTGCGCCGGCCCTGAGTGACTGACAGTCTGTTGTGACGCCAATGAAGTACAATTAACTGGCTGTGACATGCGGAGTCCCACAAGGCTCAATTCTTGCTCCACTCTTGTTTAGCCTGTATATGCTCCCACTAAGTTAAATAATGAGAAAGAGCCAAATTTCCTATCACAGCTATGCTGATGATATCCAGGTTTACTTAGCCTCATCTCCAAATGACTACAGCCCTATTGACTCCCTCTGCCAATGCATTGATGAAATTAACAGTTGGATGTGCCAGAACTTCCTTCAGTTAAACAAGGAGAAAACTGAAGTCATTGTATTTGGAAACAAAGATGAAATTCTGAAGGTGAATTAGATGTTTTGTTTTCAGTCAAGACTTGAATAAACTCGTTCATGCCTTTATCACCAGCAGGATGGATTATTGTAATGGTCCAAAGAAGACCATTAGACAGCTGCAGCTCATCCAGAACACTGCTGCCAGGATTCTGACTAGAACCAGAAAATCTGAGCATATCACACCAGTCCTCAGGTCCTTACACTGGCTTCCAGTTACATTTAGGATTGATTTTAAAGTACTTTTACTCGTTTATAAGTCACTCAATGGTCTAGGACCTAAATATATTGCTGATATGCTCACTGAATATAAACCGAACAGACCACTCAGATCATTAGGATCGAGTCAGTTAGAAACACCAAGGGTTCACACAAAACAAGAGGAGTCTGCGTTTAGCTATTATGCGGCCCGCAGTTGGAACCAGCTTCCAGAAGAGATCAGATGTGCTAAAACATTAGCCACATTTAAATCAAGACTCAAAACTCATCTGTTTAACTGTGCATTTGTTGAATGAGCTGTGCTACGTCTGAACGGACTGCACTGTATTTCATGTATAATCATTCTCTATCCTTAACTGTTTTATATTCATTTTAAAAGTTTTTATGTTCCCTGTTTTATTGTTGTGATTTTTTATTATTTTACTTTTATGTGAAGCACTTTGAATTACCACTGTGTATGAAATGTGCTATATAAATAAACTTGCCTTGCCTTGGAAGTCATTTTTACCCTCCTATAATTCAGGGGAAATCTGACACTCAGTCATTAGTTTCCTAAGAATTCCTGATTAAATCCGACAAGTTTTCTTACCTTGCAGCAGCAGCACTATTTACCGAAGTAGGAGGGAAGCGTCACTAAAACTCATTAACATTTTATGACAAGAGGAAATGAGTTTTATGTTGATTCAACATTGTGCAATATTTCTTCCTGCAGCGACACATTTGATATATGACACTTTACATATGATCATGCCATGTTAATGCGATTTCATTCAGTCACGATATGATCAATTAACTGCTCAATTTGTGCTTTAAATTACATATGATTCTGGAAAAATTATAAAAAGATATATATACTATTGGAACCTAAAGTCACAATAGAGTGAATGACACCAGCTTCTGTTTCCAATATTTATTTTCAAAAGGCAACAAATAATTTAAAGCGGTTTGTACAAAGCTTGAGTACAAAAGCTAACGGAGGACTAAAGCTCTTTAAAAAAAAACATCTGTGATTCGATTATTCTATAAAATCAAGTAAAAATACTCTTCTCATCAAGCTTTACGGTTGATTTGTGCTGAAGGAGTGAATGTCTGGCCTCGGATCTTTGATGAGCCGCTGATATGTAACATCTTGTTTGTTAATTTACAGAGAGAGAAACACACACACACACACACACACACACACACACAAACACACACACACAGAGTTTCAAGGGTCAACGAAAGACACCATGATGTATCGCGTTCCTTGTGTGACGGGAAGCCCCTCATGATAGTGTGTCAAACGGCCCGGATGCATGAACGACCAGCCCTTCCTGGGAGACTCGACCGTACAGTCGTAACGCAGAAACCGGCAGCCTCCGCCCTGACACACACACACACACACACACACACACACACACACACACACACACACAGAGAGAGACGAGTGTATTATGTGTTTAAGGGTAGAAACACTCTAAATAACACAATGGAAAGTTTATTTACCTCATAATCAATGTTTTTACTGTTGAGCGCGATGTTAATGGTGAACGTGGAGGAATCGTGATGTGGACGGAGTGACGGCTGCTCATCAGGACGATAACGAACCACAAAATTCATCACAGCCTGAGCCTGTAACACACACACACACACACACACGCCGCTCAATTATTTTAATTTACCATAGTGCTCAATAGTTTGGGATTAATAGGATTTAATGTTTTTGAAGGATACTCTTCTGCTCACCAAGGCTGCATTTATTTGATCAAAAATATAGTAAAAATAAGAAATATTATTAGAATTTAAAATAACTGTTCTCTGTGAATGTTAAACTGTAATGTATTTCTGTGATCTGCAGCTGTATTTTCAGCATCATTACTCCAGTCTTCAGTGTCACATGATCTTCAGAAATCATTATAATATACTGATTTACTGCTCAACAAACATTTCTGATTATTATAATGTTGAACACAGTTGTGCTGCTCAATATTTTCGTGGAAACTGTGACATTTTATTTTTCAGGATTCACAGATTAATAGAAAGTTCAAAAGAACAGCGTTTATTTTAAACCTTAAATATTTAGTAACATAACTGGCACTTTTGAGCAATCCAAAGGTAATCGTAATCCAAAGGTTGTGGGTTCGAGTCTCGGGCCGGCAGGGATTGTAGGTGGGGGGAGTGAATGTCCAGCGCTCTCTCCACCCTCAATACCACGACTGAGGTGCCCTTGAGCAAGACACCGAACCCCCAACTGCTCCCCGGGCGCCGCAGCATAAATGCCCACTGCTCCGGGTGTGTGTTCACGGTGTGTGTGTGTGTGTGTGTGTGTGCACGGTGTGTGTGTGTGTTCACTGCTGTGTGTGTGTGTGTGTGTGTGTTCACTGCTGTGTGTGTTCACTGCTGTGTGTGTGTGTTCACGGTGTGTGTGTGTGTTCACTGCTGTGTGTGTGTGTTCACTGCTGTGTGTGTGTGTTCACTGCTGTGTGTGTGTGTTCACTGCTGTGTGTGTGTGTTCACTGCTGTGTGTGTGTGTTCACTGCTGTGTGTGTGTGTTCACTGCGTGTGTGTGTGTGTGTGCACTTTAGATGGGATAAATGCAGAGCACGAATTCTGAGCATGGGTCACCATACTTGGTTGTATATCACGTCACTTTCATTTTAGATCATTTACCACAAAAATATGAAAATATGAATTGATAATAATCAGAAATGTTTGTTGATCAGTAAATCAGTATATTATTATGATTTCTGAAGATCATGTGACACTGAAGACTGGAGTAATGATGCTGGAAATACAGCTGCAGATCACAGAAATAAATTACAGTTTAACACATATTCACATAGAAAACAGATGTTTCACATTTTTACAGTATTTTTGATCAAATAAATACAGCCCTGCTGAGCAGAAGAGACTTAATTCAGAAACACAAAAAGTCTTAATTATTGCAAAGTTTTGACTGGTACACTAAAATAAACATTTCAATACATACATGAGCAGTGATGCAAACAAACGTGTTGATGATCCTAAACATTAATGGCCTGTCGCCTCACCTTCGGATAGTATCCTGGGTAGAGTTTCTCCGTCACAGGAACGATGTAGTCTTTCAGGAACTTTAGCCACTCTTTCTCAAACTGGATCTGATTCATGTGAATATCGACTGTAGGAACATTCTCATAACCTCCAGCTAACCGTTCATCCTGAGAGAGAAACACACACATGAGCTGCTGATTTAAACACACACACACACACACACACACACACACTCGACACACACACACACGCTGAGGTCACTGACATTGTGTCTTCCTCCAGACCATCCACCGAAATCCTCCATGGTCTCCACAAGCTCATCACACATTCTTTCAGAGAACGCTGGAAACCAGTAGACGTCTGGACAGGGCTGAAACACACACACACTCTCCAGTTTAACTCTGTGAAGCCTGACATAGAAAGTCTAATGTCTTCAAATTGAACAGTTTATTGAACCTTTAGACAAATATTTAAAAAAAAAATGAAAAGCAAAAGTTTGCGAATGTGTTTTATGTTTAATATTCAATCAGTCAGGCTTTTATGGCTCAAACTGAGCAATAAATATGAATCTGCTGCAGATGCTGATATTTCTATGATGAGATTCTGATGCTTGTGATGTAAATCAATGAGATCTTTATAACAGTAGAGCAGATACTGACATTAAATGATCTAAATATCACTCTATATCTCCAGTAATATGTCTATATCTCCAGTAATATGTCTATATCTCCAGTAATATGTCTATATCTCCAGTAATATGTCTATATCTCCAGTAATATGTCTATATCTCCAGTAATGTGTCTATATCTCCAGTAATGTGTCTATATCTCCAGTAATATGTCTATATCTCTCCAGTAATGTGTCTATATCTCCAGTAATAGGGCTATATCTCCAGTAATGTGTCTATATCTCCAGTAATAGGTCTATATCTCCAGTAATAGGTCTATATCTCCAGTAATAGGTCTATATCTCCAGTAATAGGTCTATATCTCCAGTAATGTGTCTATATCTCCAGTAATAGATCTATATCTCCAGTAATAGGTCTATATCTCCAGTAATGTGTCTATATCTCCAGTAATGTGTCTATATCTCTCCAGTAATGTGTCTATATCTCTCCAGTAATGTGTCTATATCTCTCCAGTAATATGTCTATATCTCTCCAGTAATGTGTCTATATCTCCAGTAATAGGTCTATAGCTCCAGTAATAGGTCTATATCTCCAGTAATAGGTCTATAGCTCCAGTAATGTGTCTATATCTCCAGTCATATGTCTATATCTCTCCAGTAATGTGTCTATATCTCCAGTAATGTGTCTATATCTCCAGTAATATGTCTATAGCTCCAGTAATAGGTCTATATCTCCAGTAATATGTCTATATCTCCAGTAATATGTCTCAGTAAGATGAGATGTAAATGATCCAAACATATAATGCAATGCTGATTGAGAGATGGAGAAATAAACGCTCCTCAGAAGATATGAGATGAAGATCATTCCTCCGCTGAGGAACAGAGAAAGTAAAGCTTCTGGAAACAAACGCTCCTCAAAAGATCCTGATGATCAGATTTGAGACGCACTGATTTATCTAGAAAATGATTGATGGAGAATCAAGTAAAGCTGAGCTGCTTCAGTCCAGTAAGAGTTCATCTGGAGATATGACTGCAGTTATTCTGACCTTTACTTGATCAAAATCAGTCAAGATTTGACTCTGAAGCAGCCGCTGAACAATTACACTAAAAGAGCTTTCACTGGATAAAACACTAAACTATCAACCAGAGACAGAAGATATGAGGAGATTGAGTGTGGCAGCAGAGTTTTGATCATTTACACATCAGATCTTCAGTCTCACCTGCTCAACGACCTTCTCATCCTCATCAAAAATCTTGGAGTAATTCTCATGGATGTATTTCTCTCTCCAGTCCTGAGATCACACACACACACACACACACACACAGGGTTAGTCTGCGCTCATGTGTGTGTCTCTGCACTCGTGTTTCACGTGTCAATCTCTCACCACTGGGTTGTCGAATATCTGCCACATGTCCGGATGAAGACGGCTGATGTTGTAATTCGTGGAGGAGATCAGACGGCCGAACTCATCCCTGTTGGACAAGAACATGAAGATGCCCTGCAGGACGAAACACACAAACAACTGACTCCATATGATGACGGTCATCAGTGCATCTGTAGTAATCTGTAGATCTGTGTAATCATTAGTAATCTGTCCTCACACACTTAAGAGACTGAGGTCAACAAGGTCACAATTTTTGTATTACATGTTTTCAAAAATGCTGCATTTAAATATGCAAATGAAGACTTGCGTAAATATGCACTAATTTGCATACATTTCCAGAACACAAATCTGAATCCAAGTTCATAATTCTTGTTGATTTTGTTTTTATATCAGAGTTTAAATCAGTTTCACCATGTTTTTAGGAGGGAAATGTTGTATAAATCAGTGTGAATTAAATATGAACAAACCTCCAGAATACAGAGAGGAATAAAACTTAAGTCTGCTATCTGTAAAAGAAAAACTGATTAACTCTTGACTCTCAACTGTGCGATACTCCTAATAATAATAATATATTAACATTAATATATTAATATAATAATAATAGTAATTACTTTAAGAAGTATATTCTACTGTAGAATAGTAATATCATAATTTCTTTCAGTTAAGCTGATCTGTTTTTCAGTAATGTTATCTCCACAGACACTAGTCCATACAATGATTTGATGTACAGCTCTAATGTTGATTTGTTTATTAAAATTTCAGTCGCTGGGGTATATCTGTAGCAATAGATAACAATACATTGTATGGGTCAAAATTATACATTTTTCTCTTATGCCAAAAATCATTAGGATATTAAGATCATGTTCCATGAAGATATTTAGTAAACTTCCTACCATAAATATATCAAAACTTCATTTTTGATTAGTAATATGCATTGCTAAGAACTTCATTTGAACAACTTTAAAGGAGATTTTCTCAATATTTAGATTTTTTTGCTCCCTCAGATTCCAGATTTTCAGATAGTTGTATCTCAGACAAATATTGTCCTATCATAACAAACCATACATCCATGGAAATATTATTTATTCAGCTTCAGATGATGTAGAAATCTCAATTTTGAAAATTTGACACTTAAGACTGGTTTTGTGGTCCATTTGACTTTCTCGTCCTTTAATAAATGTATATTTTTGATAGCGCATCTGACGCGTGGTCTCCTTCTTTGTCACGGCTTGTGAGCCGACTGTGACACAGTTTTCAGACCCCCTTCTTGAATCAGTCGAGTAACTGGCTAAAGACAAAAAGAATGATTTCTGAAGATCATGTGACACTGAAGACTGGAGGAATGATGCTGAAAATACAGCTGCAGATCACAGAAATACATTACACTTTAACACATATTCACATAGAAAACAGCTGTTTAAAATTGTAATAATATTTCACAATTTTACGGTTTAGTATTTTTTACTGTACAAAAATGCAGCCTTGACTTTTTTTAAAACAGAAAATATTACAGATTACACTGTGTGAATGTTGTAATAAACGTAGCTGCTGTAATTATCTATTCTCGTCTTACCATTTTATTTTACAGAGCAACAGTAAAATTTACAGTACTATCATGAAGTTATGAACGTTGATGGAGCTTTTATTTTGGAGGAAACCCACAGGAAGACCTCAGTGCTTCTTTTGCTGACAACAGCAGATTTCGAAATGATTCTCATTACGATTTTGGGAAGATGTTTGTTGCACGTATCGCATTGTCACATCAATGCCTTGTAAAAATCATAAAAATGTAACCGAGCAACTGACGAGTAACACTGTTTAGCGCCGCGAGCTCGTCATCGCTGTCAGAATACATGCAATTCATGCGTGTATTACAAAACATAACATTTATTTACTGTTTAACGCCATTTTGTGTACAGTAACCAGCATCAACCACCCTTCCTCTTCTCATCGGAGACATGCGATGCAGTGCTAAACAGTCTCTCACCGTCAGTGCTTGTAATGATTCTTGCATCTTCAGACACTTTTAACTGCTTCCATACTGCCGTTATGTTTGCTGCATTATAAAGAGTGCGCACCTCTCACTCTACGCAGGTTGCTATTTGATTGCATCACCAAAAATATAATTGTTCGGTACAATTTAATCAGTCTTTTCACTTATTCGGCCGGGCACTAAAAGACTTTTTTTTTTTGGGGGGCATTCCTAATATTCATGCCGCAGCTTCATTTTCTAATGTTAAATAAAGTGAAATCAAGCTGACAGGTGTAGAAAGAGAAGATATTTTCCATGCACGCTCACCTGCTCGCGGACGCTCTTGCAGAAGCTCATGTCTGGATCCATGCCCTCCTGCTGGTAGAGAGAAACGGCGGCCAGACGAGTGCGCAGAGTCTCTCCACGGATCAGATAGACCTGAGTGATGTAGGGAACGTTCCACAGTCCGCTGGAGGACAGGAGGAGACGTCAGGCTGCTGTACTGATACATACACACACACAGTGGCTGAAACTCACACTCTCTTGCTCTGCACGATGTCAATGTAGTCCTCCGAGCGCGAGTAAAAGCCCTCCGGACTCAGAGCGCCCCAGAAGTTGGACCAGAGCTTCCCGTGTCGAGACAGCATGGGCGCAATCACACCCCTGCCAACATCAGACAGAGAACATCAGGAGGGATGTTTATGATGAAATAGCAGCAGTGAGGAAACAAGACAGTTTGACTCCTGAATAAATCCTGAAGTCATGACTAGAGCCATGAAATTCATTTCTCTCTGTAAATTTTAATTTATTTTTTCCCCATAAATATGTTTAAAATTTTCTTGATTCTGTTTTAAAAGGTAAAATATTTTTTACCTATCAAATGAGTATCAATTTAATAATTTATTGAAATTGTAACAATAATAGGGACCTATGAAATCAGTTTTTCCACCTCAAAATCCATTAGATTTTTTCCTAAATTCTGTTTTGATGTTTTTGTTTGTTTTTAAAAGTTAATTCAATTTTAACCATGAAAAATAAACTATTTAATGTATAAAAATAATAGGGTCCTATGAAATCTGTTTTTCCCTACAAATTCCATTTTACAATTTGTTTTAACTCTGTGTTTTCCATTTATTTATAATTTTTAAATGCATTTATTTTTTTCTGGTTTTAAAGATTCATTAAATTTTAACCATCAACTGAGTTTGTAAAACTGTTACAATGTAATAAATAATTAAAATGTAACAATAATAAGGCACTATGATTTGTTTTTCCAAATAAAATTATTTTATTTTTACTTCCTAAATTCTGCATTTTCCGTTTTATTTTGATTCTGTTTTTAAAGGAAAAAAAAAATAAAAATCAACGCTTTAACTTTATGAAACCTTCACAATGTAATAATTTATTGAAATGTAACAACAATAGGGGCCTATGAAATCTGTTTTATTTTTCCCCCAAAATTCTGTGTTGTCTGTTTGAAATTTTCTGGATTGTGTTTTACAATTTAATACAAAAATTATTTAATTCATAATTTTATTAAAAAAAAGAAAATTTTAAATAATAAAACTATAAAATGTAATTTCAAAATGCAGTCATAAGAAAATGTAAAAATTCCTTTATAACAAAGAATTTAATTTTAATTTGTAAAATAAAAGTGCTGCACACTAGAAGTTTAATACATTTTATTAATACCTTTTTTCATAAATTAAAACATGAATGTTGGCAGTGAGGACCTTTGAGCTACAAGTTTTATAAGGTGAATGTTTTTAAAGTTTTAATAAAATGATGAAATGCTTGAAAAGTCATCATGGAGAAAATCATAATGAGCTACATGATACTGTAGAAATAAGTGACTCATAATGTGGCACGTCTGCTCATGTTCACTCACTTGTTCTCTTCAATAAGAATCCGCAAAATATCTGGATTGGTCAGAGCAACATCAGAGTCGATGCTGAAGAAATAATCGCAGGAGACGTCCTTCTTACACGCCTCGCTGAAACACAAACACACAGTCAATGGAATCATGGGAAAGATCCATACATTCAATACACTCACTCATCAGGACTGTTCATCTCTAACGTGTGTGTGTGTGTGTGTGTATTTACACTGCCATGTTTCTAGCCTGGTCTTGTTTGAGGTTTTCTTCTGGTCCGACAATTCTCGCCCCAGGGAAGAGCGAGCGATGCCGCGTCCAGAACCGCTCCACGTGCTGCTCGTGATACACAACCTGCACAAACACACAGTTAGTGTGTGTGTGTGTGTGTGTGTGTGAACACGTGACTCATGTGTTTCACCAGCACATGTGTGGACATGTATTTCACATAGCAAGAAAAACATGTATGAAGGGCCATAAGAGTGTGTGTGTGCTAGAGATCAACCGATAATCGGTTTTACCGATATTTAAGCATTTTTCAATAATTGGATACTAGTATGACTATATCAGATCTACCGATGAATAATATTATAAAACATGCAATGTTTTCACTGAAGATGTATTATGAAGATTAAATCTTGTATTTTACATTTTAACATGAATACAATCTAACTTTTTTAACCTTTTTATTTTTTATCATTTATCTATTTTTGAGATGACAAATTAGGATTAACTAAAGTTTTATAGATTAAACAGTTTGTTAATTTCAGTGATGTTGTTTTCAGTGTGTCAAGAACAAAAGTAAAACACTAAAATATACAAATATTGGTTTTGTATATCGATTCAGATTACCTGGCACATAAACATGCAAATAATCTGCATTGATATCGGTTGTAAAAAAGATAAATTTCGGTCGGATCGATCGCTAGTGTGTACTTGCATTTGTTATGAATAAAAATGAAATAAAAACAATTTATTAATTTAAAATGTACGTTGTTGTCATTGAGTACACAAGTTGTATATGAAAAATGAAATAACAATTAAATCATTTTATTTACTAATTTAAAAAGTACATTGTTGTCGTTGTGTTCGTACAAATGTTGGTTTTACATATCGGTTACCTGGCACATAAATATGCAAATGATTTGTATCGATATCGGTTATTTACAAAAAGCAATATTGCTCAATCTCTAGTGTTTACTTACGTTCCTATGTATGAAAATGAAATGTAATAATTTAACAATTTAATAATGTAAAATGTACGTTGTCATTGTGTACATACGTTGTTGTGTATGAAGAGTCGTAAGCGTGTGTGTGGGTAGTTCAAAGTTGCGAGCCTCTCCAGAAATTCTTCCAGAAACGGTGTTGCCTGCTCGATAAACACAGCGATATGCACCAGCGGCATCTCCTCGTCCTACACAAACACACACACACACACACAATCTCATCCTCCTAAAGCACATGACGCAGATTTGCCAGACTGTGTTTGTGTCGGCCACTCACAGACAGACCGCTCAGGTCCAGAAAATCATCGTCACAGATCCCGCATCCGTGTTCATACGTCCACGCCGTCGGCACGTAGTTACCCAGATAATTCAACTGGAGCTACACACACACACACAAACACAAACAAAACAACAACGAGTTAATAATATGTTACCGGTGATCCAAAGCAAATCACATAAATAATGACTCTTTTCAAACAGGTTTCCTGACGACTGTCATTGGTCAGATAAACAATTAGTCCCGCCCCCAAACTAACTAGTCAGAAGTTGACTTACTCATGATATTGTGATGTCTTTGCCTATTAAACTAAGATATTTTCACATCCCAAAAAAATCGAAAAGCTTTAAATAATCATGTTAAAATCTTTGCTTGGATATTTAAATGATTTAAATGTGAAAAATGAAAAGTGCTATAAAATACAAAAAAAATAATAATAATTTAATTAAGTTTAAATTGAGTTTTTTTTAATCAAATATCTTGAATTTTTTTTTATATAATTTGTTTACCTATATATTTAAAATTCATTTTTATGTTTATATATTTTTATACGTTTACATTATTATAATTCATTATTATTAATATTACAATTTAAATGAAATATTCTAAAGAAATGCAACATCATGCAGATTCAACACCACAGACTCTGGAGCTCTAAATGTTGTTCCTCTCCACGCAATTTTAATAAATATGATTTAAATAGCAATTTGCTGATTTGCTGCTCAACAAACATTTCTGATTATTATCAATGATTAAAACAGTTGTGCTGCACAATATTTTTGTAGAAACCATCATACATGTTCTTTTTCAGGATTCACAGATGAATAGAAAGTTTGAAAAAAAAAAACATTTATTTGAAACAAATCTTTTGTAAACATTATAAACATCTTTACTGTCACTTTTCATCAATTTAAAGCATCACTGAACAATTTAATTTTTAAAACATCTTTTCATTAGTGTGCATGTCTGTCACAGCAAATATCTGATGTGAATGTCTGGAGGTTACATGACGGCGCAGCGGTAATAGAGCGATTATTGTATAGAATGTTTACCTTAGTCGGACCGTTGCCATGGATAACGACAGGAAGTGTGTCATAGGCCACGTTCCGAGCTCTGACTCTGGATTTCTCAAACTTCAGGACCACTTCCTCTGGAAAAACACACATGCATCAGACAAAATCACAAGAACACAGGCAGAATTACACCAGGACTACAGGGCACAACACAGAAGTGTGTGTGTGTGTGTGTGTGTGAGAGAGAGAGAGAGTGAGTGTGAGAGTGAGAGAGTGAGTGTGAGAGTGAGTGTGAGAGAGTGTGAGTGTGAGAGAGTGAGTGAGTGTGAGAGTGAGAGAGAGTGTGTGTGTGAGAGAGAGTGTGAGAGAGAGAGAGTGTGTGTGAGAGAGAGTGTGTGTGAGAGAGAGTGTGTGTGAGAGAGAGTGTGTGTGAGAGAGTGAGTGAGAGAGAGACAGTGCGTGAGAGAGAGTGTGCGTGAGAGAGTGTGTGCGTGAGAGAGTGTGTGCGTGAGAGAGAGTGTGCGTGAGAGAGAGTGTGCGTGAGAGAGTGTGTGCGTGAGAGAGTGTGTGCGTGAGAGAGTGTGTGCGTGAGAGAGAGTGTGTGCGTGAGAGAGAGTGTGTGCGTGAGAGAGAGTGTGCGTGAGAGAGAGTGTGCGTGAGAGAGTGTGTGCGTGAGAGAGTGTGTGCGTGAGAGAGTGTGTGCGTGAGAGAGAGTGTGCGTGAGAGAGAGTGTGCGTGAGAGAGAGTGTGCGTGAGAGAGTGTGTGCGTGAGAGAGTGTGTGCGTGAGAGAGTGTGTGCGTGAGAGAGTGTGTGCGTGAGAGAGTGTGTGCGTGAGAGAGAGTGTGTGAGAGAGTGTGTGTGAGAGAGTGTGTGTGTGAGAGAGTGTGTACCTATGGCTCCATTGAGATTCTGAAAAATGTGGGATTTGTGGTCCAGCGTGATGTTAAACTTCCTCTGGAAAAGAGAAACTGTATTTAGCATGAACAGCTATCCGTATCATTCACTCAAAGAACTGTTGACTCATGAAAGTCTTAAGAAAAATGATTTCTTATTTGTTAAAGTTATTAAGATCAATTATTTGAGATGTTTATAACCCCAGATTTTAAAGTCTTGAAATAATTGCCTTTTTTTTTTTTTAGATATTACAGGCTCTTTGTTCTAAGACATCTTGGAAGGTTATATTAATTATATTTAATTACATTTTTTAACATAACTGTTGTAATGAATTAATATGATGTTAATTGTTGGTTTATGTATATATTTTGGAGCTTTTTTATATTAACATTTAGATTTATTTATTTATTTATTTGATTTATTTTCAGTTTTCATTTTACTTTTGAATTTAATAATTTATTTTTTTCATCTTTTTTTTTACCGTTTTCTATATTACCATGTAAGTATAATTGATCTTTTTTAGGCTTTATTCATCTTTTAGTTAATTTTTTTGTATTTTATTCTTCAAGTTATTTTATTTTTTACCATCTTTATTTCAATTAACAAAATATTTTTTATAATTAAAGGAATAATTTAAGGATAATAGCTGTGCTTGCTGCAGCATAAAGGCACAGTAAAGGTGATCTCAGTCCTTCATTGTGTGTTAATAACTGCACACACACACACACCCTCTGCTCTTTATCCAGGTAGATGCGTGTGTAGAACAGCTGGTCGTCATCGTCGTCCTTGTATTTCCACTGCTTCACTAAAGCATGAATCTCAGGAGCGTATCCGATGAAACCTACACATACACACACACACACACACAAACAATAACATGGGCGTCAGATGCCATGGCAGTTGGTTTCACTGCACACTCACACACACTCTCATACACACACACACACACTCTCTCTCACACACACACACACTCTCTCACACACACACACACTCTCACACAACATACACACTGTCTCACACACACACACACCTCCAGAGTTGAGGTAGCGTTTGCCGTGATGCACTACTGGATATTTGGACGCCAGTCTCTGGTCCGGCCAGCAGAAGCTCTCGGTGGAGAAAACCACGCGATGAGAGAAACGAGAAAACTTCCTGAGCAGCTCCTCTGGACCGCTGGCTAAAATCACATCATAACTACACACACACACACACACACACAAAACATTCACGTCAACATCACAGAAACACTGTACAGTGTTTAGTTTCCAAAAAACGCTGCCTGCTTTGTACTTTACATTAGTCCATGTGTACAGTCATTGATGTGCATGTTGTTTGTTAAAGCTGCAGTCTGTAAGTTTTGCCTTTTTGTCGCCATCTCTGTTTGAAAACCTGGATCTGCAGCTTTTTGCGGAATTATCTTGCTTGCGTGGGATTGTGCTCCGCCACGGCTTCAGCGCGGATGAATCTAATGTTTTGAGGTGAATGTGTTGCAGTCAGTCACTGCACCGGTGTGGATACTGTACTCAGGAATCACAGATTCTAGCCTGTGTCTTGAAATGTCTGGAATTTTCACCGTATACTGTTATCTGAACAAGTAAGTAACAAGTCCGCCACGTTTGTTCTGACCAACTGAGGAAAAAAGCATCACAATAAATCGCGCTACCAATGGTGATTAAATCTATCGGTTAGCTCACATCACATCAAACCGTGCAAATTATTATTACTGTAATACTTTATTCTCAAATTATTAATGTTAACAACATCAGCATTGTATAACTATGCGTATAGTGAGTATTAGCGTGTAGATTTTAATTTCTGTACAGTCTAATCTAATTGTCATACCATTCAAATTTCATATTAAGAAATTCTTTTAACCTAAAAAGCAAATTATGCTCCCTTCGAACTGGTTTTCTTTAAAACAAAAAATCGTGTGTAATCCCAGGCTATCTGTAATCAGAAGCACATTTAAAACTGGAATAGAATTTAATTTCAGTCACATGTTTTTCACAAACGCATAATCCTTTCTGGATTACAATCCGCCATCAAAATGATATATTTAATTATTCCAGCTGCTGTGAGAAAAGCCTATAAACGATCCGTCACCTGCAGGATCACATGTTAATATTTTAAATAAGATTTAATTTTTATATTTTCTGTTTTCGATCAATTTCAGTTAAAGTTTTAGTCATTTGGTTGCATGAATTTATCGCTTTTATTCGTTTTTTTTCTTTTCTTTTTTTTTTTGGGGGGGGGGGGGGGGGTTAGTTTATTTAATTATAGTTATTTTAGTGCTAAACTAAATGAAAATAAGAATATTTAAATAAAATAAGTTTAAAATAATAAAGAATAACTAACATTTTAGTTTAATAATATAGTTTTTAATAATAATTTGAATTAACTTTTTATTTTTTCAGTTTTAATTGTAATTTTAGTTAAGTTCCTAGTAACTTTGTTCAATTTCAGTTTGTTTTTGTTTATATTTCAGTTTTTGGTTTGATTAAATTCAGTTAATTTCAGTGCTTCAACTAAAAATAAAATTAGTAATTTTTTTCTATTAACGTATATTTTAATTCAAGTAATGTTGTTTTCTAGTTTCAGTTACCAATATTAACACTAGTTTGTTGCCTACAAGATGTGAAGTTACCTACGAGCAAATATATGTTACTGTTCGACTGTAACATCATCTGTACACATTTTTGGAAACCATAAAGAACCGAACAACACATCAATCTTACACCATGACTGCTGACAGGACTAATGAATACATTACAAAGCAGTCGACTGTTTTTTTGCACAAATGAAACTTCATACACACCAGGGTTAGGAAATCAAATTACATAAATAAAGAAACCATTATTAAAGAGAAACCAGGTCATGCCATTGTGTTCTCACCTGTCCACAAACACGATGACCGTGTTTTGTTTGTCTTTGTGTTTCTCTAGTTCTTTCTTCAGCCATCGAACCTTCTGACCTCCGCCGACGGTCCGGGCCACATCTCCACCCTTCCACTCCTCACCCAGACCCAGAACCTACATAACAGCATAAACACATCATTACGCACACATATAACTTATGCAATGGATGCCATATTAACTACAGAATCATATTTGGAGGGAATGAGCAGATGCCACACCTGAATGGTGTAGTTGAACTGTCGGATGGTGCGCATGAACCTCAGGTAGCCATCGGTCACTTCAGTCGCGGCGGTGATCACCAACAGCTCACCTGAACACAGACAGATTGTGTTATAAAACATCACTGACTTCACAGCTGGATATTTATAATGGCTCTGTCTACAGTGAAGGGTGGACCATATATTTGAACCCTTCTGTTGTATTGGGGTTGATGTGACCTAAACTGCTTAAAATACTGGTTAAACTATTTATTTCTACTTGGAATTTGGTGGATATTTTTCATTTAGGCTCATGAACGTGCATGCAAAGTTTCAACGTATAGAAGTGTTTTGGAAAGGCTGTTCAAATTTTGTTACAGTTTTTAGTCAACTTGAGCCATATTCAATATTGAAATACTGGTTAAGCTGATTATTTTCTTTTTAAATTTGGTGGATATTATTCATTAAGCATCAAGAATATGCAGGCAAAGTTTCGACATAGATGTGTTTTGGAAAGGCTGTTCAAATTTTGTTAGAGTTTTTATATTGCAGTAATGCAGTCAATTTATATTGAAGTCAAACAATCTATTTCTTCTTGAAATTTGGTGGATATTTTTCACTTAGCATCATAAATGTGCATGCAAAGTTTCATCACATGCATGCGTCTTGAAAAGGCTGTACAAAAATTGTTAGGACCTTTGTGTTGGGGTCAAACAGAGCCCTGATAGTTTCCGTGCAATTTGCCAAAACTCAACCCTTTAAAAAACATTAGTTAGTTACAAAGACTAAAATATGGCTTACATGAGAACTTCACGACTCAAAGTTTACTCAAAAATAACACGTTTGAATCTTACACGAGAAATTCAATGCTTCTTTGTCTATTTGAGATCTAGGGTAATTTTAGTGGTAAGTTTGTTTTAATATCTCAGTTACTAGTCTGATGCAGCACTGAAAGGAAGGGCTAGAAACGCTTTATACCCTCGCAAGAGTTTGACAAAATCACACAACTAGCAATGAATTCTACTTACACTAACTACAAATAAAGCCAGATAACATTAATAATTGTAGTTATTTGCTCCTTAGTGTAAAACTTTACAAATAATCATGTTTTAATTCATTTTGTGAACAAAATATGTGACCTCAACACAATAGAAATAACAATAAAATAGATGGGAATTGTCTCACATTTTTTATGTAATGTTTAATAATTACATCGTTTATCAATTAAATCGACTAACATCGTGTATTTGTATAGAAATGATCTAATCCATGTCTAATTCCTTAAGAACTGAAAAACACACTTAAACATAAAAAAGCATGATACTCTGCAGAATATAGTTCACTGGTGGAACTGTAGGATGTTTACTCCTCAGAAACCCAAACACGGGTTCTTCTGGAGAAGCTTCTGGAGAACCACAGAACCACAGCTGATCTGATTTAAAGAATGTTTTGAGTTCCTCTTTACAAATGACCATGGTAAACAGAGTTTCTGGGTCAAAACACCTCAGTAAGGTTTCTGAATCGAAGTAAACGTATATTATTCAAACAGTGTCTGAACATTCCTGCCGTTTTTGATGAATTCCGGAGCTCGTTTCGATTTACCACAACTCTACAACCAACCCATGGTATTGGACAATAACAATAGTGACCACGATGACCTTTTGTTAGGTTCCGAACTGGTTTTGTTTTGGCTGAGACTGTGGATTCGGATTCGCTCGAGCGCGGTTACATTACATTCAGATCTGACCGGAGATTTAAAGCAAGACGTGACAGAAATCGATTTAACGGTTCTTACTGGGTTTCCCGGGCCTTGGTTCGGTTCGGCAGAGCTGGACGGTGACCAGAATCAGGGTCAGGATCAGGCGCACCGCAGTCATCTCGCTCGGCTTCGGTTCGGTCCGGTTTTCCTGTCGCTCCCGGGAAGAACTCTCCCGAAGTTCGCGAACGTAGGGCAGGAATTTTACCGTTAGCTTGAAGAAACCGCCTCTCTTCCGCTCGGACAGCCAATGACCGCGGAGCAGAAGATGACGGACAGGGAAGCAGCCAATAAGGAGAAAGAACGCGACGGCATACAACCAATCAGAGTCAGACAAATGGAACGCTACTGGTCTAAAAATCAACCCTTTGGGCTACAGAGTGATTGAGGAAGGAGTGCCACGTTTTAGGAATAATTTAACGGGTGTCTGTATATAACGTTTCTAAAAATACATATATGTAAATCCTATATATGAATATAATGTTTTAACATTGTCAAAACATTAATAAATATAATGTCGTTCTATATTATTTGTTATTATATTTTATTAATTTAAAAAATAAAAATATGTACATGCATTTGATTTGGAACAGTGATTTTTTTTAATAGTTTAAAAAATATTAAATTCATGAAAACTATGTAATATTTTAAATGGATCTACAGGAATGATATAATGAGAAACCCAAGCAGCTGGGTTAGTTTACCTGACATGTGTTAACTAATAGAGCAATGCCATAAATACATGCTGCTGCTGACAATCAACCTCTTCCTTCTAGATCATTTATAATGCTTGATTCTAATGTGTTTTGTTTCTTTGTTTGTTTTTTATATATATATTAAAATATACTGAATATATTCTCATTTGTTTCTTTATCAGATTTGTTTAATCAGTGTCTCAGTAATGGATGCTCAGCAGTGAATGGGTGCCGTCAGAATGAGAGTCCAAACAGCTGATAAAAACATCACAATAATCCACACCACTCCAGTCCATCAGTTAACCTCTGGAGAAGACAAAAGATGAAACACGAAATAACTCTTCCTCCAGTTAAAAAAGTGTTCTGGTCTGAATTAGGAGAGAAATCTGCAGATCAAGCAGCGTTTACAAGACAAAACAGATCTAAACCAGTCTGTGGCTGGATTTTGATTGAGAGACAACAGCAGATGCACTTTATCACTGGAGGAAGAGTTATTATGGATTATAGACTCTATGTATTTTAGTTCAAAACATCTTAATGCTGGATGTGTTTGAGCTTTAGTCTTCTCCAGATGTTAACTGATGGACTGGAGTGGTGTGGATTATTGTGATGTTTTTATCAGCTGTTTGGACTCTCATTCTGACGGCACCCATTCACTGCAGAGCATCCATTGCTGAGACACTGATTGTATCTCATTATCATGTTCTGACTTACAGTGAAGAGAAACATAAAAACAACTGGAATCACAACTTTAATGCTGAACCTCTGAAAAATCCCCCAACTAAACACACACACACACACACACACACACACACACACACACACATCTGTACCGTGTTCATCTGTGCTCATGTTTACTGCACACAAAGTAAATATTCTTCAATTCAAACACAAGCTCAAAGTACAGATTCACACACACACACACACACACAGCAGGATTTCATTTCTCACGCAGGAGGTAAGTGAAATGATTTCCGAATTAAATCCATAAGTATGTCATGAATTATTAATAATGTAGCAATAATCTGAATCCGAGAGAGACTGACGGTCTGATCTAGATTGGTTTAGTTTGTTTTATATCACAGATGAATCTGATTAACAATCTAGTTTAACCTTGAGTGAGAAACACTGATCCGTTACAGTATTGCAAGTTCAGAAGCATTTTGTGTTATTCTTATCATATCAATATGTCTGGCTTTTTTTGTTTTAGAGTTACTTTAGACGTTAATAAACTTGTTGATGTGTCATTATATGTTTTCAATGTTTTGGTTTCTGTGTAGAAATGTATGAACAGAGCTACAGAATTAAAAGCTATAAATGTTCTTTTATATTTAAAAATGTGAAAAAAATAACAGGGACTTTTATTTTGTCAGTGTCTTTGAAAGTCTAAATCCTTTTTAATATGATAAGGAGTCATTGAGTGACGGAGCTAAATGTCCAAATGATCTTTTAATTATTTTCTCTGTACTAAAAACGCTTTTCAACCTCTTTTTCTGGAGTAATCGGCTGGTAAATAAGCACTTACATAGGTGTCAAACCTTCAGAGTTTCAATACTCTTGAATTCTTGTCATCATTAAACAGATAAAGGTGAATCTGCTCTAACACCGGTGAAAATGAACTTCCTAACTAACTCGCGGTCACACACTCATGTGAAGAAGCTTCATCTTCTGCTGCGTATCAAAGTTCAGGTTTGCTGAATTTGCATCGTGCAAAAGCATTCGGCCAATAGAAGCTCTGAACACCTCAGACTGAGCTCAGACTGGCTGGAGGAACCGTTTCATTGGTCTGGAAGCCAGATTGAAGCCATTTTCTGACCGTCATCTCAATATGAGGAGGTCGTCTCTGCTGTGACATCACTTCCTGCAGAAGAATGAATGATTAATGGCATGATCATGTGTGTTTGCAGGTCCAGTCATCATGAGGGCCGTCATGTCCGAAAGCGGCTCTGGAAACGAATATACAGACGAGTCTGAGAATCAAGAGGCCAGTGACGACACCGAGTTCTGGAGGAAAGGTGTGAGAGAACAAAAACCTGAAAACAGATGAATGCACATGATAGACAATGTGTTAATTCATATGAGTAAATGCAGAAAGGTTTGTGTGAGGGTTATGAGATATATAACATCATTAGTTCAGTAGAAAAACAATGGAAGTCAATGGAAAGACCCCAGAGAGAGAGAGAGAGAGACAAACAACCATGTGTGTGTGTGTGTGTGTGTGTGTGTGTGTGTTCTTTCTCCAGCATTCCTCTACTAGTTGACTGACTGTAGTTTATTCAGCTGCTTAAACTCCTTTGACCTTTGACACACACACACTGAGTTCTTCCCCTAGCAACATCCTAGCAACCACTCAGATTCAGAAGACTCGCACAGCAACAAGTGAAAAATTCCATTTGTAACATCTTAGCAACCATATATCAACGCCCTGGCAACAAGAACACTTCAGTTTTTCACAGACAAACATCACTCACAGTTTCCTTCATAAAATATCATAATGCAGTTTTAGAATATTAAATCATTAAAATAAAAAATAAAATAAAAAAAACAAACAAACAAACAAAAAACAATAAAATGTAGGCTGTCAGTGTATACTAAGAACAAAAATGATGTGGAAACATTTTTCAATGAAATTGATGCATTTCACAAATAATTAAAGATTCAGCAAGCGACACTGAATTAAGTAGTAGAAAGACCGAAAAACTATTTTCTTGTAAAACACACTCCAATGATAGTTATTTACAACATATTTGTTTTTTACAGTATATAACAAATGAGATGGAACAAAGTTTATAGTGAACGGAAACTACATTAAATGTGTCCCTGCAGCACAAAAGCAGTCATGAGTAACACAGGTATATCTGTAGCAATAACCAACAATACATTGTATGGGTCAAAATTATACATTTCTCTTTTATGCCAAAAATCATTAGGATATTAAGATCATGTTCCATGAAGATATTTTGTACGTTTCCTATCATAAATATATCAAAACTTCATTTTTGATTAGTAATATGCATTGCTAAGAACTTCATTTGAACAACTTTAAAGGAGATTTTCTCAATATTTAGATTTTTTTGCACCCTCAGATTCCAGATTTTCAAATAGTTGTATCTCAGACAAATATTATCCTATCATAACAAACCATACATCAATGGAAAGATTATTTATTCAGCTTCAGATGATGTAGAAATCTCAATTTCGAAAAATTGACCCTTATGACTGGTTTTGTGGTCCAGGATCACAAATATAATTTTCGCGTTCACATTTGCTCCAATAGCAAAAGATAAAACTCCACTGCATTTCTATGACTTTCCAAAAGACTGTCACAAAGCAGCTAGTTGTCAGCATAGTTTTCTAAGGTAATGAATACAACACACAAAAAATATATTATATCATTATTCAGATCAGGACTTTGGAGCACAGATCACAAATCATTCGATTTATATATATATAAATATAAATAAGAAAATATCATATTCACAATACGTGATCCAATTGGAGGGATTCAAATCTGATGTGACTTTTCTAAAAGCTTCGTTTCTCCTATCACTACGTGCTTTTAAAATCATTACAAGAGTATAAAATCGCTTTTGATTTGTTTTTTTGATAGTGAATCTAGTTTGAGTTTGAATCAATCAGAGCGGTTCCAACATAAATTCAACTCACTCAATTGAATCGCTTTGTCCTTTACTCCGCTTTTGTGCCTTCAGCCGTGTTCACACTACATTATCAATACTACTGGCTTTGCTACTGATTTCTATGTCTTTCCAAAAGACTTTCACACAGCAGTGTTAAGTAGTTTTCTGAAACCAAGATAATGAATGCAACACAGAATAATAGGTGGGCATGCCTGACCAATGCACTGGGCAAAAACTGGCTTACAGCTAAATGCACAAACACCGTTTTAGATAAACTAACTGTAATAGGCTACTGTGATTTCCATTTGAACTGAAAGAATAAATCTAGGCTATTTATTACTTTACTTAAAAAACAAGTGATATAATACTTTTATTACTATTATTAATTATTTTATTACATTTAGTCATTTAGCAAGCACTTTTATCCAAAGCGACTTACAAATGAGGGCAATGGAATCAATCAAAATCAACAAAAGAGCAATAATATGCAAGTGCTATAACAAGTCTCAGTTAGCTTTTTATAGTTAGTTATTTTATTTTATTCTATTATTTTTGTTATATTTATTGAACACACTATGTGCAGTGTGAGCACCAAACCAAATCTCCAGGTGCTCCAGACTGAGAAACCTATCTGCTTATAAATATACTATGCATTTCATTTAATAAAAAAATAAAATAAAATAAAATATATATAAAAAAAATGTTTCCGCCTTCATATACCAAAATATATTTCACAATGTATTGTAGGGGCAAAAAGATACATTTCCAATTTTACAGTATATATTTAGTAAAATATATTAATGTTTTTAAATATACGATAAGACTATTCCTACTGGTAGAACAGGACTAAAAGTAAAAAGTAAAGACCATCGACTCTACCGTGCGACTCCACCGGGCTAGGACACCGGCAAAGGATATTAGTATCGCTTTTTATTTTATTTATTTTTTTCCTTTATGTGTTTACTATTGAAATGTTATTGTTGTATGCATTTGTCAATTTGATTTAATTTCTGTATTTTCTTAAATGGGTGTGTATAGAGTATTTACAGAGTGTTAACTTTTAGTTTTAGTTACTTTTTCTTATTTGTAAGTCGCTTTGGATAAAAGCGTCTGCTAAATGACAAAAAAAAAAAAAGTAAAAGAAAATAAATTTACGCAAATGCATTTAGAAAGATATTTTAGCAAATTATATTTTGGCCATTTTTATATGTTTTGAAAATATAAATATTTAAAAAATATTGATAGATTGAGTGATTGATAGATTGATAGATGGTACGGCTCCAGAATAAATGTGTGTGTGTGTGTGTGTGTGTGTGTTAGAGTCGTCTCTGCGCAGGATCGTAGCGGCGCCCTCTGTCGGTCGCTGGCGGTGGCAGGTGTTTGCCGCGATCAGTGTAACGGCTCTGATTCTGCTGCTGCTGATCATCACTGTATCTGTGAGCAGTGAGTAAAACACACCGAAAAACATCATCATATCATACTGACAACATGTTATGTCCTATTTGTCTTCATTAATTTCTAAATAACTGTTTTTATATTGCCAGAGGAGTGCAATGGTTGGTTCAAGTTGGTTTTAGTGCTGTCAAACGATTAATCGCGATTAATCGCATCCAAAATAAAAGTTTTTGCTTAAATAATATATGTGTGTGTACTGTGTATATGTATTATGTATATATAAAGACACACACATACAGCATATATTTTGAAAATATGTATTTATTTAGTATTTATGTGTATATATTTATATTCATATATATTATACCATATATAAATATATTTCATATAGAAATGTAGCATATTTTTCTTAAATATATACATGCATGTGTGTGTATTTATGTATGCATAATAAATATACACAGTACACACACATATATTATGTAAACAAAAACTTTTATTTTGGATGCGATTAATCACGATTAATCGTTTGACAGCACTACAATTCCCCCAATCCGACTACCACAGTTTGATCACAGTTTCATGTCATCTAAAGTCTTTATTTATAGCCATGGAAGCTATAACATATTCTTAACTCATAAAAAGAGCTTTTTATGTTAACATCATAAGACCATAATTACACTATAAAACATATAACATAAAACCAAGAACATTACAGCAGCCGTTTTAAAGATGTTTTCTTTGGATTCTCAAAAGAGAATCTATCAAAATTTAACCTAATTAGCCTAATTTGTGTTTCCTGCAAGCTAAATTTCACATAAACAAAAATCTAGCTATAAATCGCTCTTTTATTCAAAGTTGGGGGAAAAAAAACACAAATTCCTAACCACAAATTAACCATGATTTTGCTACAGTGAACATAGTTTAACATAGTATTTTATAACATAGTATTAGAACATAGTATTTGTAGTAAAACCGGTTATACAAATGGTAATCAATACATTTTTACTATAATAAAACTGTGGTTAATTTTATTAAGGGATTTGTATCTGTGCATACTTTTAATTTTTGTTTTGTTTATGGTTTGATGATTTGCACTGTTTAATAAAGATAATTCAGAAAAAAAACATTTGCATTACGGACTCCGAAGACCCGATCTGAATCAACTGATTCATGAACCGACTCCGAAGTCCCGATCTGAATCAAATGATTCATGAACCGACTCAGAAGTCCCGATCTGAATCAAATGATTCACGATACAAGCTCCGAAAACCCGATCTGAATAATGATTCACGATACAAGCTCAGAAGACCCGATCTGAATAATGATTCACGATACAAGCTCAGAAGTCCCGATCTGAATCAAATGATTCACAATACAAGCTCCGAAGACCCGATCTGAATCAAATGATTCACGATACAAGCTCCGAAAACCCGATCTGAATCAAATGATTCACGATACAAGCTCAGAAGACCCGATCTGAATAATGATTCACAAATCCTCTCCGAAGTGCTGATCTAATTCAAATTATTCGCGATATGCACTCTGAAGTTCCAATCTGAATCAAAAGATTCGTGAACCCCCTCCGAAGTGCTGATCTAAATCAAATGATTCACGAACCGGCTCCAAAGTTCCGATCTTCCCGACCATCATTTCAGGTTGGGATTTCTGGAGCACGTATCACAAATCATTCAATTCGCAAAATGATTCATGAACCCACTCCAAGTATGGAGCGAATTTTGTGGCAATATTCATCAAACAAATCCAGTGTTTTGCAAATAAACACAATCTGCTTTGCAAAGAAAGACTCGACTTTCAAACAAATGCAAAGTGATTTGCAAATGCAAAACTCTATTTGAGAGAGAATGCAGACATATGGGCAAATATATGTATTGTGTGTTACAACTGTGAGACTCATTGCCTTTTTATAAGGAAACTTGGCTTGGCTCACAAATGCGTGCGGGCTGATTTTCTCACAAATGCGTGCGGGCTGATTTTCTCACAAATGCGTGCGGGCTGATTTTCTCACAAATGCGACAGGCTGATTTTCTCACACGAGCAATTGAACAACTTTCTTTTCCAAAAACAGCATGGCATTGTTGGTCAATTTACGCTAATCTCCCGAGACCCAAAACACCTCTTTACCTTTTCAGACCAATATGAGTGGGGATCAGGTGAGTTTCTGTCTTACTGTCTCTATAATTAACCATTTAGATGTTTTCACAAAGCAACCCTACTATAGTGTCAGTGAAATCACAACAAGTGCTGTAAAGTTGTTAACATGATTGATTAGTTCAAAAATAAGGAGTGACCTGGCTAAACATTTAACTAGTCTGTCTTTCCCTATAAAAACTGATCCATTCTCCGTACCTCTTATCCTCTGTTCGATCGATATAGAATATGCATATATATTGATACAATTGTTCAACATTCAAAACAATGCAGGGGTACTTCTCAGGTAATAAACAATTTTATATATATATATATATATATATATATATATATATATATATATATATATATATATATATATATACAACACTGGAATTTAAAGGGTTAAAATAAAAAATGCATGCAGTTTTGCTAGTTATGATAAAAAACAAACAAACAAAAACTGTATCAGTGAAAGCAAAAAAAATAAAAATACCTTTAACATTTTTATGACCTTGTTTTTTTGGACATTTTTGTCCTCTAAGGATTTCTAAGTAACTTCTTAAACAGTCACAAGGGTTAAAAAAAAAAAAAACGACTTTTTTTTTTAACTTTTAAAAACGTTTGGTAGAAAAGGTACATCTGCATTGTAACTACTTCCCAACTCGTAAATACAAACTTGACTAAAACGTAATGAGGAACATGCACACGAATAAGTGCAAATTTTCATACATTTTACAAAGTTCAAACTAGAGTTATCAAAAAAAATAAATGCTTGATTTTTTCATAAGTGTAACTGTGTTTTGTTAGATGTGAAGTTTGACAGGAAGTTCTCAACTACAGAGATGAACATAGAGAATCTGACGCAAACGCTTGTGAGCGTTATAACCAGAACACGTGACCTAGAGGAACACGGTAATGTAGACTTCATGCATCTTTCATCCAAATTAAATGACTTTCTCATCTGACATCATCAATTGCTCTTATTTATTAACTAGTAAATCCACTAGAAAACCAAGAAAATTGTACACCTACCTACTTTCGCTGAATGTCACAGTATAGAAGTAAAATGTGTTTTAAAATGATGTGTGTTCAGGACATAAACTGCTTTTGGAGATCAGTAATCTGGAGCTTAATCAAGAGATGATGCAAAGCATGATTAATGATAGTAAGTAACTCACAAATACACATGCAGACAAACTAATGTAAATCCACCGCAGATCTTAATATATGTGTGGTTGTTTAGTGTCGGATTCAGCACAGACACTCCGTGACAGAGTTTCAGATCTGAAATGCCAGATAAACAAGATAAAGGACAACAGTAAGTGAGGCTATAGTAGCGTGTCCTCATGTCTCGTGCAGAGACTGACACATGTGTGTATGTTCAGACACGCAGGAGCTGTGCTGTCCTGATGGATGGCTTCCCTTCTCCTCACACTGTTATTTCTTCTCTGATGATGGGATGCCTTGGAATGCGGCCAGAGACGAGTGTAAGAAGAAGAGAGCAGAGTTGCTCGTCTTAAAAAGCAAACAGGAAAAGGTCAGAGTTGATTCGTACTGTACAACCTAACCAAAACAACTAAACCAACACAAATAAACCAACAGAACGTAACCAGCAGCACCAGCCACAGAACTAAACCAAGAGAACTATTTAACACAACTTAACCAGAACAAATAAACCAATACAGAACTAAACCAGCTCAACTTAATCAAGAGCATGACTTGGTGCCCAGCTTGGTGCCTCAAGCTCCCTGTTGGGCCATGGACCCCTGGACTGTCGGCTCCGCCATGGCCTCCCTGCTTTGCCGTCACTTTTTCTCCCCATTGTTCCTTCCATGCCATAGTTTTCTCCCTCCGTGTCCATATTTGGTTTTCCTGATCTCCTTTGGTTCCCATTTAGTTCTATTGGTTTCAGCTGTGTTCTATTAATTATCTCATTTGCTCCTGTGTTCTCAAGCCCTCTGTTTCCCAATCTCCAGCGTCCGATGTCTTATGTCATTCAGTGTTCTCCATGTTCCATGCTTTTGGATTTATCATTAAAGTCTATTGAGTTTACTTCTGCGTTTCCTCGTTCCCAGTGATGTATATGACAACCATCACTAAACACACAACTTCCTGGTTGTCCGTTATCTTTTTCGCCATCACCTCACCAATTAGTAGCACTTCTATTCGTTTTGGTCTAATTTGCTCACCTTGCTGTGTGCACTGTGCTAGACTAAATGAGACTTATCACAGCACTTCTGTATTGTTACTCTCTCGTTGGTCTGATTGCTTCTACTTTGTAAGCTGCTTTGGATAAAAGCGTCTGCTAAATGACAATGTAAATGCAATGTTATTCATACTGAATCAGTGCTTTAGTAATTGTGTGTGTGTGTGTGTGTTCAGAGTTTCGTGGTCAGTAATACCAGGCCTCTGTACTACTGGTTGGGTTTGACTGACGGCCGCACCGGTGAGTGGGAATGGCTGGATGGGACGCCGCTCACGATCATCAGAAGGTGAGTGTGTGTCTGGCGTCAGGAGCCTCATTCACACTCCAGCATTCATCACGTGTGTGTGTGTGTGTGTGTGTGTGCAGTGAATGGATGCCCGGTCAGCCGGATGACTGGAAGGCTCACGGTTTGGGAGGCGGTGAAGACTGCGCTCACTTTCATCATGACGGACGCTATAATGACGACCACTGCTCTCGCCGCTACCGCTACGTCTGCAAAGCTCACACCTCCTCCATCTGAGACACCAACGACCTTCACAGCGTTGACAATTCACAACAAAAGTACATCAAACCAACAAACAACACCAGTGTGGATATAAACACTAATAATGTTTAATATTTCAACGTTTCTGATTCTTATATTTACTGCACTATTAAAAAAAAATTCTTCACGATGCCATAGAAAATTATTTTTGTCGAAATGGTTTCACAAAATATTGTTTGTGGCAAAAGAAGGTACTTCAGATTATAAAAAATGTTTTTTTGTGGAACCAAAAATGGTTCTTCTATGGCATCACTGTGAAGAACCTTTCAAGCAACTTTATTTTTAAGAGTGTGTTTATAAAGAACAAAAACTCTTATGTTTAATTTTTTTATTTTATATTGATTCTGGAGGCATGACAAGGTATTTAAGTTTAGTAAGTCATGTTTTAGTTTAGTTTCTCACATTACTGTGCTACAAAAAATGCCCTGGATGAACCACTAAATGAATAAATGTAATGCTGTACTTCTGATGCTACTGTCCATTAAAAATGAACATTAACTGAAAGTAGATGAATTTGTTTCTTCATTAGATTTAGAGAAATGGATCCTTTGCAGTGAATGGGTGCCGTGAAAATGAGAGTCCAAATAGTTGATAAAAACATCACAATAATCTGTCACTATGGATCATAGACTAGCCAGAAGCAACGGATTGAAGTTAAACAGGTCTTAATACTGGATTGTTTCAGCTTTTGTCTTCTCCAGATGTTAACTGATGGACTGGAGTGGTGTGGATTATTGTGATGTTTTTATCAGCTGTTTGGACTCTCATTCTGACGGCACCCATTCACTGCAGAGCATCCATTGCTGAGACACTGATGCAGAGACACATTTCTACAAACCTGATGAAGAAACACACTCATCCTGATCTCGGTTGGACTGAGAGTGAGGACACTTTCAGTTAATGTAAATTTTTGTGTTACAGTAATGTTGCTGTGTACCAATGTAGCAGTGCTGTACTATGTTTAAATCATTTCTAAGAAGGCTGAGAATCTAGTACTATTGTAATGTGAATGTAAAGTGAATATACAAATGATACATCAAAATGTTTCACAGATTACTGAGAATTTGAAAAGAAAATAGCTAATTGTTGGCAAGTTTATTAATAAACATTTATTTGCTTCAGATAAGTTATGTATATAAATCATCTATATTGTCCCTTTTTGTTAACAAGTTTGTTCAAGTTTTGAAAAAAATCCAATGTACAATTTTTCAATGCAATATCTCAATAAGTAATTAAGAGCATAAATTATACAATTACTATTTAGGGTATAAATATATAAGCTTTTTTCACAAAATATGATTCCTAATTATGCTACTGTTCAGACGTTTGGCATCAGTAAGGTTTTATTAATACTTTTATTCATCAAGGATGCATTAAACTGATCTAAAAACTGTCAGTTTTAGGTTTTGCGTCTTCAAACTGTGGGGAAGTCGTGGCCTAATGGTTAGAGAGTCGGACTTGTAATCCAAAGGTTGTGGGTTCGAGTCTCGGGCCGGCAGGGATTGTAGGTGGGGGGAGTGAATGTCCAGCGCTCTCTCCACCCTCAATACCACGACTGAGCACGAATTCCGAGTATGGGTCACCACACTTGGCTGAATGTCACTTCACTAAAGACATTTATAATGTTACAAATGATTTCTGTTTCAAATAATAGCGGTAGTTCTAGCAGGCCATGTTAGTCAAGCTCGCATCAGCTGACACTCAGCTCTATCTATAGAATCACGAAGCCAATCATAATTCCCTTCATAAGGTCCCTCAGTCATTATTCAGCAGCTATCGCTTCGCTCAGGAACTAATCACCCACCTCCATCCCCAGCTCCTCCTCTCGTCCAGTCAGGACTTGGCAGTGAATATAGCATTGAGTCAGACCACTGAATCATGTTGTTAAAATAATCACGTAGAACATTAATGGTATCTGCTACATTTATCATTGATGTTGGTTCTGTTCTGTTACCCTGGGGGGGGGGGGATTCTGCTCTCCCTGCTCCTATCAATGCTAGGCTGTGTGGATGGGCAGGGAGTGTTTGCCCAGAACAGAACCAGCCCCTCAACCTAAAATGTATGCTAATCATAAGTTATATTGACTATAGTGGTCCTGACAGAAATGCTGTTCTTTTGAACTTTCTATTCATCTGTGAATCCTGGAAAATAAAATGTATCACGGTTTCCACAAAAATATTGTGCAGCACAACTGTTTTCAACATTGATAATAATCAGAAATGTTTCTTGAGCAGCAAATCAGCATATTATTATGATTTCTGAAGATCATGTGACACTGAAGACTGGAGTAATAGATATTCACATAGGAAACAGCTGTTTTAAGTTCTAATCATATTTCACTGTTTTACTGTATTTTTGATCTAATAAATGCAGCCTTAATGAGCAGAAGAGACTCTTTCAAAAACATTTAAAAACCCCAAACTTTTGAACAGTACTAGCATAACTTTCTGTCTACCTCCACGTGGGTTTGACATTTTTATCACGTGACCCGCGAATAAACACTGAGCTTTCAGAGGCGGCGCTGCTGCTCTTCCTCAGGCGTCCAGCAGGGGGTGACGGGCGAACAGTTTCTGCAGGCGTCTGCGTCGGCTTGAGGACCTGAGAGTGCCTTAGTGAAGCTGCGCGGGTCAGTGCAGGCACTTTAGCCTGGTTTCCAGGAGTGGTGGTGTGGCGTGTCGTTGATGCCACGGTGTTGCGAGCGAAGCTGGGCGGTTTGACTGTGGAATTGCATGCTGAGGTTTGAGGACTGGGACGGTCGAGGGTGCGGAGTGTAACGCGACACATCTTCTCGTCCGGACGAAACACTTGCGTCTTCTTTGGGCGGCTGAGGACGCTTCCACCGGGTCGCTCCTGAATTTGCGCAGAAGAACTATGGGGCTGCCGGAGAGGAACGAGCTTCCTCAAACTCGCAGTTTCAGAGGCGGACACACATTTAGGAGATGATGATGGTTTAATGGAAGATGAAGGCGATTTCGCAGAAAGAGATGCTCTGTTTTTAGAGCTGAAGGTTCGTTTGCTCATTGCTTGTTTCGCTCCAGCGCTGGTTTTGATTGACTCTTTTGTAGGTTGGACTTTATCTATCACCTTTCTCTCTGATTCATCATTAATAACCTCTGGTTCTACCACTAAACTGATTTGTGAAGGGTCAGAGGTCACATCTGGAGTCACCTCTGTATTTCCCGATGTTTCCAGAATTTGTGTTTGAAGGTTATTGTTCTGCGATTCCTGTATGGAAAGAGTCTTATTTTGGATCTCGAGCTCCTCTGTTGTGTTTGTGATGGAAAGCGAGTGTATTGGAGGAAGTGCAAGTGTATCTGATCCACAGGGGTCAAAGGTCACTCTCTTCTGTTGCGGTGAGCGACGTGGACTGTGACAGCTCTTCTTGAGCAGCTCCAGAAGCCCCTCCCTCTTTAACGCCGCCGTCACATCTGCTTCACTATTGGACCGCAAGCCAGAGACTCCACCCATATCCTCATGCCCCGCCCACGAGTGCCGCTTGTCCTCCGACTCCTTCAGACGCTTGCGCCGAGACTCCTCCCACATTCCTCGCTCTGTGTTCTCCTGAGGAGAGAAAAGAGTGCTGATGATTAACCAAATGAGTTTAAGTTCAGAGCCTGAATTAAAGAACATATAAAAGACTAGTGGGCTTCAATGGAGTGCTAGAGGATTCATGGAAACATTGAGAAAATGCAAATATAAATACGTAATATAAACAAATAAATAATTCAAATATATTACAATAAATAAATAATAAAATTAGATTAAATAAATAATTCTTATATGTAAATAAATAAGTGAACAATAAAATTAGATTAAATAAAGAAATACAATTATATTAAATTAAATAATACAATAATTGAAATAAATAAATTAATACATTTACATTACAGTACTATAATGAGTTGAAAAAGTTCATTCTAATTTGCTAACTGGGTCTTTAAACTAAAATATTAGTAAGTAAACAATATAGATTATATTAAATGAATAAATAAATAAATTAACAAATTAATCACATATTTAAAAGTACAGTACTATTCTAGTAGGAAGAAGTTTTTTACAAATGCTTTTTTTCCCAATATTTTGATATTTTAAATAGAGATGCACCGATACTGAATATCTCTGCCGATTATTCAGAATGATATCGGCCGATACGATAGTTATGATGTGGTCGCATTTGTGCCAGTGCATGGTCTGCGCTGCTCCAAAACGTCTGCTCTGCTCCATGCATAAAGCACACCTGCAGAGCCGCACAGTGCAGCAGGAGTAAGATTTCTGATCACGTGACGAGAGTGAGAGAGGCGCTTTCAATGAGTGCACTTTGGGAGCAGAGTCTGGTTTGTACTCGCCGCATCAGCACCAGTGGCAAAAATGACCGCGGCACCGTCCCCCACCATCGTTTAGATTTTTTTTATAGTAATAAAATTAATTTAGTTCAGTTAGAGGACACTATTAAAACTGAACACGGCTGCTCAATGCAGCGCACCGAACGAACAATCGCGTATCACAGATCAGATTTCATTTATCACCTGAGTTGAGCTGACTGACAAGAAGAGTGAGGGGAAAAAGACAAGACAATGTCTATAATGACAATATTTTCAGTTGCGTTTTCCACGTGGGCACAAAATTGTGACAATCCAAATGCAATTGCAAATCTTGCATTAGGCTATCGTTTACATTTTCGCTTTCACGAACGCACAGTGACTGCCACATTTCAAATGAAAAAGCAAAGTCCATTTGTAACTGTTTTTACCCTGTCTTACGAGATATGAGCCTGTCATATTTAAATAGCAATATTAATTACCACATTTGCCTTTCACTTTCTCTGCTTCTTGCATGTAACCTGCCAAAACTCAAATGGAATCGCAATACCTTTTGCATTTGAATTTCCTATGTCTTCACAGAAAGCTGTCAATCAATGTGAGTGGGTGGGACTATACTAGGGGGCGTGTTTGTATTGGGAGGTGACGTCACTCACAGACGACCGTTTGTCTCTCACTGTGTACAGCCACCGGACACCACGATTGAAGCACATCATTTTTAATATTACTTCACCTTGGCTGTGGCTTGTTCTGTGACAGCTGTGCCTATCGTTGGTGTAAAGTCTCATCTAGGGCAGGCAGAGTAGGAGTAGCAGCATTTTCTGTTTTGTCAAGTGCATCAATTGGAGTGTAAACAGACAGAGATCTTGAGGCAGGTGCTCTATTATAAGATAGGAATAAGATATAGGTGGCAAATAGGTAAATACGTGCAGATTTGCACTGTTTGTTTGCTTATGTGCCTCAATCAGAGTGCAAACAGTAAAAGATCTTGAAGCAGGTGAGGCTCTCTCTATTACGGAAGTTCTAAGCGGCCATGAAGTTTTTTTCTCGTGATCACAACTTTATTTTTCTGGCGATCTCAACATAACAAAAGTTGTTCTCTTAGTTACACAACTGCAGTATAGAACTACTGATTGTATACTGTATCAACTATAGCCTATTGTACTAGTTTGGGACAGAGAACCTTCTTCGTGATCGCTATAATTTATGCAGTTCATTACTGACATTTAATTAAATATAAATGTTAAATGCTTGAATAAATATGCTAATTTTGCTTGCAATTGTATATGCTATTGTTACGTTATTACTGCTGCACGACTCGTCACAGTTTCTCATTTACAAGGACTATTTGTAATGTGCATCTTTCTTATTTTTAATCTTTATTGTTAATAAATGTATATTAATAAGAAATGTGATTTGCATATGTGTATAATTTAGTTCAGTGATGTTATACCGTGTTGTAGCCTAATTGTTAAAAATAAATGTATTTTCTACATTTCTTTGTAAGAAACCATAAGTGTAGAATTGCACTGTCTGTTTACTCATGTGCATCAATCAGAGTGAGAGAAACAGTGAGAGATGTTGAGACAGCTGAAAAGCGTTTGGGTAATAGTGAATATTGACCTATTGTGCGTACCGTTGTTGCTCCTACTGTTAGCAGGGTATAACCGCTGTAAATTAGTCTAAAGGAGCTTTGAACATTAAATTGATTATGATTATTAAAATTTGATGAATAAAAATAATATATTTAACAAGACTGTACAATTGTAAGTAGAGAAAATTCTAATATGCTCTTTAAACTTGGTCTTTAAACATGAACATTATAATTAAGTAAAATAAAAATTTTATTAAATAAATAATGAATATCATATCATATAATATATAATATATGAATAGAAAATATATACGAGTAGGAAAAGAAGTTAATTCATTATGCTTATTTACCCAATATGTTAATATTTAAAATCTGTGTAGTAGTACAGTATACATTAGTAAATTAGTCTAAACTGAGTGTTTAAACATGGAAAATATATAGCAGCCATGCTTGGCAAGTACATTTTTATTTTATTTTTTTTACCTGAACTGCTTTTTTGAATTTGGAGCAGAAATTCTGGAAAATTTGGAGGCACTCATCCAGTTTGAAGACGTCTCTGTCCTCACAGAAGAAATCGATCAGAGCATCTCCTTCCCTCTGAACCTCATCAGTACTGATCCTTAAATCCTCCAGAGCTCCAGCAGCGCTCTGAAACACACCGACACACACAATCAGACATGACTGTGGCATACATGAAACGTTGCATTTAAAATCAGACAGGCCACAGGTCAGAGGTCATAGGTCACCTGTAGGAAGGGCTGCAGCTGTGTCAGGAGCTCATCATCTGTGTGGATCTTCTGCTGTAACTGATGAACTCTTCTGGTCAGAGTGTGAAACTCATCAAGGATGCTGTCAACACACATTCTAGACACACACACACACACAGGTTTGTACAGTAGACGTCCATTTTTAATATCAGGGAATGATATTTTCTCCTAACCCCCTACACATAACCTTCACAGAAACCTTTGCAAAAATAAAAAAATAAACTAGATGTAAATTGAAACATGATTGGGAGCAGTATTTTAGTATGATTGCTACATCAGTGTTTCATCAGTGAAATGAGTGTTAGATCAGATGATTGTTTTCTCACCGCGCTGCTTGCTGAACATGCTGAAGTTTCTCTGGAAACATGAGCAGATCTTTCTTCTGAGCTTCCTGAAACCAGACAGACACATTTCACTGCATTCAGATGCTTTCTGACCTCTGTGTTACAGAAAAGAACAAGTGTATATTCTGTTTACTGCATTACAGACCACCTCAGACTGACAGAGACCAGCTTAAACTGATAGAGACCAACTCAGACTGATAGAGACCACCAGAGACCAGCTTAGACTGACTGAAACCAGCAGAAACCAGCTCAGACTGATAGAGATCAGCTCAGACAGAGAGACACCAGCACAGACTGACAGGGACCAGCACAGACAAAGACCAGCTCAGACTGATAGAGACCAGCACAGACTGATAGAGACCAGCTCAGACTGATATAGACTAGCTCAGACTGACAGGGACCAGCACAGACTGATAGAGACCAGCACAGACTGACAGGGACCAGCACTGACAGAGACCAGCTCAGACTGATAGAGACCAGCTCAGACTGACAGGGACCAGCTCAGACAGAGACCAGCTCAGACTGTCAGGGACCAGCACAGACAGAGACCAGCACAGACTGACAGAGACCAGCTCAGACTGATAAAGACCAGCACAGACAGAGACCAGTTCAGACTGATAGAGACCAGCTCAGACTGACAGGGACCAGGACAGACAGAGACCAGCTCAGACTGACAGGGACCAGGACAGACAGAGACCAGCTCAGACTGATAGAGACCAGCTCAGACTGACAGGGACCAGCACAGACAGAGACCAGCTCAGACTGACAGGGACCAGCACAGACAGAGACCAGCTCAGACTGATAGAGACCAGCTCAGACTGATAGAGACCAGCTCAGACTGATAGAGACCAGCACAGACTGACAGGGACCAGCACAGACAGAGACCAGCTCAGACTGATAGAGACCAGCTCAGACTGACAGGGACCAGCACAGACAGAGACCAGCTCAGACTGATAGAGACCAGCACAAACTGACAGGGACAAGCACAGACAGAGACCAGCTCAGACTGATAGAGACCAGTTCAGACTGATAGAGACCAGCTCAGACTGATAGAGGCCAGCACAGACAGAGACCAGCTCAGACTGATAGAGACCAGCTCAGACTGATATAGACTAGCTCAGACTGACAGGGACCAGCTCAGACTGATAGAGACCAGCTCAGACTGACAGGGACCAGCACAGACAGAGACCAGCTCAGACTGTCAGGGACCAGCACAGACAGAGACCAGCACAGACTGACAGGGACCAGCACAGACTGATAGAGACTAGCTCAGACTGACAGGGACCAGTACAGACTGATAGAGACCAGCACAGACTGACAGGGACCAGCACTGACAGAGACCAGCTCAGACTGATAGAGACTAGCTCAGACTGACAGGGACCAGCACAGACAGAGACCAGCTCAGACTGATAGAGACTAGCTCAGACTGACAGGGACCAGCACATACTGATAGAGACCAGCTCAGACTGATAGAGACCAGCTCAGACTGACAGGGACCAGCACAGACAGAGACCAGCTCAGACTGTCAGGGACCAGCACAGACAGAGACCAGCACAGACTGACAGGGACCAGCACAGACTGATAGAGATCAGCACAGACTGATAGAGACCAGCACAGACTGACAGGGACCAGCACTGACAGAGACCAGCTCAGACTGATAGAGACCAGCACAGACTGATAGAGACCAGCACAGACTGACAGGGACCAGCACAGACTGATAGAGACCAGTTCAGACTGATAGAGACCAGCACAGACTGATAGAGACCAGCTCAGACTGACAGGGACCAGCACAGACAGAGACCAGCTCAGACTGATAGAGACCAGCACAGACTGTCAGGGACCAGCACAGACAGAGACCAGTTCAGACTGATAGAGACCAGCACAGACTGTCAGGGACCAGCACAGACAGAGACCAGCTCAGACTGACAGAGACCAGCTCAGACAGAGACCAGCTCAGACTGATAGAGACCAGCACAGACTGACAGAGACCAGCTCAGACAGAGACCAGCTCAGACTGATAGAGACCTGCACAGACTGACAGGGACCAGCACAGATAGAGACCAGCTCAGACTGACAGAGACCAGCTCAGACAGAGACCAGCTCAGACTGATAGAGACCAGCACAGACTGACAGAGACCAGCTCAGACAGAGACCAGCTCAGACTGATAGAGACCAGCACAGACTGACACACTCACCAGAGCGACAAAGTGCAGCAGGTTGATTCCAGGTTTGTTGGCTTTAGTATCAGCCAATGACAGCAGAGATGAGAGTTTGAAGCCCACAGCGTTACCAGCAGATCCACCCTGACACACAAACAGAGACAGAGAGAGACAGAATTGGAATCAAAACTGGAAACAAAAGAACAGAATATTTTCTTCAGAGACGTGGAGTGAGACAGAGATACAGTTTAAGCCCCACCCTCTTCAACATTTACATCAATCAGTTGGCTAATACACTAGAGCAGTCTCCTACTCAAGGTCTCACTCTACATGACACAGAAATAACGTGTCTTCTTCACGCAGACGACCTGGTTCTCCTGTCACCTACTAAAGAGGGGCTTCAGGACAGCCTAAATCTGCTGGAGGATTACTGTCAGACCTGGGCCCTGACTGTCAACCCCCAAAAAACTAAAGTCATGATCTTCCAGAAACGCTCCAGACTTAAGGGACTAACACACACGTTCACGCTATCACACAGAACCATTGAAAACACAAAAACATACTCTTACCTCGGCCTAAAAATCACCTCAACCGGTAACTTTACTTTGGCTGTGAAGGAGCTCAAAGGGCTTTCTACGCCATTAAAAGATCAATTAAAATCAACATCCCAATCCAAATCTGGTTCAAACTTTTCAAAGCAGTAATTGAACCAATTGCATTATATGGCAGTGAGGTGTGGGGTCTATCTATAAAATATGACTTTGTAAATTGTGAAAAACATCCAATTGAAACTCTACATCTAGATTTCTGTAAAAGAATACTCAGTCCAAAGAAAACACCAAACAATGGATGCAGGGCAGAATTAGGCCAATACTCTCTGCTTCTAAACATCCAAAAAAGAGCCCTGAAATTCTGGAAACACCTAAAAACAAATGACCCCAACACATACCATTACAAAGCCCTAAAACACCAAGAGCTGAGCGTAAGTAAGAGTCCCCTCCTTCAGCTGGTGCTGAGACTGACTCAGGACTCACACACACTCTCAACCATTCGGCCCACACAGATCATCAACACAGAGAAACACAAGTACATCACCCACTGGACAAACACCATCAAAAACCAACATAAATCGAGAGAACACCATGGCAAGCTACCTGAGCACAGTGACCGATGTGAAACATTGACGATGTACAGACTCAGCAAGCACAGTCTGGCACACACACACACACACAGCGAGCACAGTCTGGCACACACACACACACACACACACATACCACACACACATACACACACACACACTCAGTGAGCACAGTCTGGCACACATACACACACACACACTCAGCGAGCACAGTCTGGCACACATACACACACACACACTCAGCGAGCACAGTCTGGCACACACACACACACACACACACACACATACCACACACACACACACACACTCAGCGAGCACAGTCTGGCTGTAGAGACGGGCCGGCGCAGACAGATATGGCTCTCCCGTGAGGAGAGAATCTGCTCCCAGTGCAGTCTGGGAGAGACTGAAACAGAGCTGCACTTCCTCATAGAGTGCCCAAAGTACCTAAACATTAGAGACCACTTTTACCCCAAAATTAATCATATATTTCCCCAATTTAACATTTGTAGCCCAACCGAAAAAGCAAAATGTGCAATTATTGCTGCAAAATTTGTAGCATCGTGCATCACCTGAAACACAATCCAGAAACAAACAGCCAATAGACATCTGAATAATGCTCCAGTTCTCAGTCCAGTAGTTACTACATGACTTTCTGTATTATAATGTTGTTTTGCCCCTACACGTATCTGTGTGTGAAAATTACATTTCCATATTAGTTATAATATATAAATAAATGTTCAGAAGTTCTAATGTAAATGTTCATGTTATAAACCATTTTCCTTGTTGTCTTAATGCTTTGGCAATGCAAAATGTATTTTTGTCATGCCAATAAAGCTATTTGAACTGAATTGAATTGAATTGAGAGAGAAAGAGAGAGAGAGAGAGACGACCAGACACAGAGAGAGAGAGAGGTTCATCTGGATGGTTCACATGAAACCAATGAAAAGTGATCTACCAGTTCGTTAAGAGTCTCAACTGAACATCTTCAGGTTTGGGTTTTTGTCTGTAAATCTAAACTAAACAAATCAGTTCCAAAGTTTTGACCAGCAGTGTATGAAATGTGTTATGTCAGTTTCTCAGCTGCATTCTGAGGGTATTTACATTTATGCAAAAACAAAAAACAAAAAAAAGCAAACTAACAATTAAATTAAAATAAAAAAATCTAAATGTTAAATAAAAAAAAAACATTGAATATTGTTCATATTTTTCACATCACAAAAAAGTTTACAATACCTCTTTTAAATACAGTTTTAAAAATCATATATTTTCTTGCTTGATTTTGTAATGAGTGAGAATTTTTATTGTTGAATTTTCAGTTTTTAGATTATTTGCTTTTTTGTTTTTCAGCGTTTTTGTGATTAAATCAATCAAATTAGGGTCAGAATTACATCAAGAATTTTTAAATAATACCAAAAAAGATCTTTTATATATTTATATTTGTAGCATTTCTGTAGTTTGAGCAGTACATCATTATGCTTGCAACGCCAAGGTCACGGGTTCGAGCACCAGAAAAAGCATGAACTGATTTAATGTATATCTTCAATGCAACTCACTCAGGATAAACACATCAGCACAATCCATTACAGGAAGTGTGCTTTGATGTAGTCTTCATTAGTAGCTTGTTATTTAGTTAATTATTTACTTGTTCAATTTAAATTTATGTATATGAATATGCATGTATTTGTAAATGTGTAAGAGAACCAGACTTACAGCATTCATGATGTTCCCAGCCTGCAGCACTAAATGAAGGACATTGTGAAGCTCCTCACAGCTCAACAGCTCTATAAACAACGGTTCAGCAGATGAATGTGAAGCTGAAGGTGTTTACACACAAATCTGAAAGTAATGATGGAACACAACACTGGACAGGTGGAATCAGACACAGACTGAGATCACTTGATCACCTTTGATGGCACTCAGGATGACGCTCATGTTGTGTTTCATGGCGGTGCATGAAGGGAAAAACTCTTCCTTTAACAGCAGAGCCTCGAGACGGACCTCATACCTGCAGAAACGCAGAAGAACCAGCTCAAGTTAGATCTGGACCAGACCAGACCGGATCACAAACCGTTTCCATCGGAGTGTACCTGGGTAAATGGATCAGTTTGTGTATGAAGGCATCAGGCGGTGCCAGGTCTTTAGGATTCCCATTGAACATCTGAAGATTCTTCACCTGTCAATCAATCAATCAATAAAGCAATCATGAAGCAATCCTCTGCTCAAGAGTCAGTCGAGTCTTTACCTCGTCCTCCTCCGGCAGGAGCTTCAGCAGCTCTCTGAGAGACTCCACTCTGAAGACACCTGTGTTTCCATGAAGAATATCATCCAGAAGACTCTCACTGGACCTGGCCATACAGAGAATCAATGAGAGCAAACAAACAACACACACACACACACACACACACACACACACACATGATCCAATCTTACCTTTTGAAGTGTTTCAGAAAAATGCAGATATTCAGGCTTCTCTTGGAGTTCAGGATGGTGATCTACGGAGAAATACACACACACACACACACACACACACACACACACACACACACACACACACACACACACTTACTTATAAATGTTGTCGTATAATTCTCATTACTAACATCATGAAACCAGTGTTGTTTTACTATCATTAATATATTACATTCTATGAATTAGATCTATTTTCATATTTTCTATTTTTATTATTTTTTTTTCACAGTTGTTTCATGTTTTGTCAGTTTTAATATTTTATCATTAATATTTTGAATATTTATTTTTATATTTCCCATTTTAATTATGAAGATTTAGTAGTTTTGTTGTGATTTTGTTGTTTGTATTAGTTTTTGTTAGTTTTAGTAGTTTTTTATTAATATTTTGATTATTCATTTTCATTTTAGTTAGTTTCAGTAATTTTTTTGTGTTTTTGTCCATTTTCTTTTTTTTTGGTTTTTAATATATAGATATGGACATTTAAAATTAGTTTTATATATTTTCAACTTTAATTTTACTTTTAGGTGAAGTTTCAGCAGTTTGTAGTTTTTTTTTATTACTTTTTTTATTGTTTTAATTTTAGTTAATGTTTTAGTAATTTTGTTTGTTGTGTCAGTTTTAAATTTCTTTGATCAACATTTACATTTATTATTATACATGCAGTTATTAATGTTTTACATTTTTATTTAGTAGTGTTGTTTGTCATTTTAATAGCTTTCTATACAGTTTTTACTAATATTTTGAATATTTTTTTTCCTTTTCTTTTGAATTGAACCTTTTTGTCATTTTGTTGTGTTTTGTCAGTTTTTTTATTTAATATGTCTATATATACTGTAGTTTTTAAATAATAATTTGAGTTTGTTTTTTATATGTTCTGTTTATGATAATATTAGTGGGATTGCTGTTAATGGTTTTAGTTTGATGTTTTGTGACTGATCTCAGTAGATCTCACCTGCGGTCTGAGATGTCTGACAGAAGCGTGTCTTCGTGCGATCGTGCCGCTGGTGATTGAGGGTGTGTCCTCGTGTCCAAACAGCTCCTCGATGGCTCTGATGTCGATGTGGAACAGATCCCTGCTGCTCCACAGGTTTGGTCCGTTCTGCTGCTTGATGCGGTCTTCAGGAATCGGCTTCCAGTAGAAGCTCCTCACTCTCCTCGTTCTCTCCGCAGGGTTTCTCACAGGAAGGGGCGGGGGAAGGGGAGGAGCCATAGGTGGGATGCTGCGAAGGGCGTGGTCATATAATGAGGGAGGGGATGCAATAGCCCCGCCCTCTTTCTCAAAACTGCTGCTCATAGTAGAAGGGGATGTGGGTGGGGTCAGAAGATGATTGACAGCAGCACTGGCTGACTGCATGACATCATCATAGAGTTTTCTAAAGCCACGCCCCCCACAAATGGACGCTTGAACACCAACATGAAGATGAGCTCAAACAACAGACAGAAGCTTCTGTAATGCAAGAAAAACAAAACAACTCAAACTGTACTTAGAAGCACCTTCTAAATGAATAAAATGCATAAAAGCATCTTGGTTGATCTAGATATTGGCTGTTGAAACACCTTCAGTTCAGGCTTGTTTCTATGTTCTTTTAGAAATGAGTAGAATATCGCATGTGCAAACGCTCAGGTGCCATTAAACGACATAATGAACCTGCTGGCATCATTCACACACACTCAAACACACTTCAGTGCAGATACAAACCCAAACATAACAAAAATATGTTCTAAGAACGTTCTGCTAAGGTTCCTATTAAGGTAAACATGTATTACAATTATTCCATTCCATTTGATTATTTTGCAAACATTATGGGAATGTTACTTTTGAGTGTTCTGAAAATATATTTAGTCTTGTTTCCAGGTAAAAAAGAAGAAAAGTTAAGTGCATTTTGCTTAAAACCAGTCAAATGATGTTAAATATTCTTAAAACGAGAGTATTTTACTTAACCCACTGGCAGATCATTTTACTTGTTTATAGCTAAATGCATTTAATAAATGTGTTCCTCCCTGGAAACAAGACTAAATATCTTACGTAATTTTGATTATCTAGTAAAAGTATCTTGATTTAAGAATTTTTAGATATTTTTACTAGATAATCCATTTTTTGCTGTGAAAAAACATCCAATGAATGATGTATATATAAACGTTTTTGTGCTAATGATTTGAAAACATTATTAAACACCAGAGGCATTTGAAAGAATGTTCTATTAATGTTACTGGAAGAACACTTGTTCATAACTTTGAGCAAACCTTGCCAGATCGTTCCCTGTTAGCTGGAAACACAGAGATCCTCTCTGGACCGAATGAATGAAGGCTAAATTCATCCTTATCATGCATGAGCAGTTACAGTACATAAGGAAGCGCAATGAACATTTATGTGCTATTATTTTCAATCATTCCCAAATGAAAGAAATTACAAGTGTTATGAACTAAAGCAATCTTTTAACAGACACCTTTTGGGATATTCAGAGTTTAATTCAGATATTTAGTCACATTTCGTCACAAGCTGTCATCATGTGACCTTTATGCTTGTAATATATATAGCCTAGTTAATAATACTTTGCATTAAACTGAATTTAATATTTAATTGTATAAATCTGTAAACTTGCATGATATATTATTAATGTTTTGTGTTAGTTTTTATTTTTATATTTTCTGTTTTCATTTGAATTCTAATCTTTATTTTTGCATGAGATATATGCTAATTAGTTTTTATTTATGAGTTAACTTGTTATGTAGTTAGATCAACTATAGGGGGCTAGTTCAAAACACTATTGAAGTATCAGCATATTTCATAGTGCTAGCCATAACCTCTGACTAATGATCAGACTGGAGGGTTTGCAGTCCTGGCCAGTCACGGACTCATCACGGTCCAGGACCCCTTGGTCTTTAGTCTCTAAAATTTCAATCTGGATCTTAAAACAAATAATATTGCTGCATTATAAGCTCAAAAATGAACAAAAATACATGTATGACAATTATCTTTCTTAATGCACATTTTATCAATTGGATAACATAGTATATTTGACTGTCCCACATTAGTCAAAACTCAAAAAAAATTCTTTTTCTAAAGTGGGACGACGACGACTGTTTCAAACAGAAAATTAACACATTTTAACAATATTATTGCAAAATTTGATGTACAAATACATCACAAATATAATTTGATTGCAATTTAGAACATTGTTTTATTTATAACAGATTTATATCCTTAATATAAATTTAGTATAAATCCTGTCACTGTCAGTGAACTTTACAAGAGGTACTTCCTGTTTAATGATTTTCATAGCCACATTTCTGACATCATTTCCAGAAAGTCAAGTGATTTCAATAACTTGAGACCCCTGCTTCACTTTCATTTAGTAAAAGAAGAGAAACACACTGAAGCTTGGGTGTCCCACATTACACTAATCCACCCTATATAGTTCAAATATTGCACATTTATCATGTTTCAGGAAAACTTAATAAAGAAACCAGTCTTAATGTATTGTGATTAATCAGTTGGGTGAATGGTGATATCTGTTAGTTCATATCTTTTCTCATCATGTTCACCTGAAGTGTCTTAAACTGAGAAATCACACAGGTTAACCAAACACCTAACCACAAATAACCACCTCAGAACAACTAACCAGTAACACACCTAACCAGCTGAACGCTGGAGATAACACGCCTCTTTGTATTCGCTTGTTACACACTAATATTTCATCTATTAGATCCTCGTGAAGACGATACTAACATAGTAGTGTGATATATTAACACATGAAGAAAATCAACTCACCTTTGTGTTAATTATCATTAATGATGTTCTGCAGACTGCTTCAGTCACAGCACGATCCAAGCGCTCCTGTGACACAAATCATCTGAATTATGAAAGGATATTATAGTTTCATAACTATACGATGAATGATATTACATTACCTTTCAAATCCGAGGCGTGTGAACGAAGATCCGGTGAGTCTGACAGGAGCTCTTATATCTTATATCAATACAGAACCATCTACTGCTAAGTTGTCGACATCTACAGCAATCATCAAGTAGAAATAATGCGAACTGAATGTGATGTTAAAGTACTCATGTGTGTGTGTGTGTGTGTGTGTGTGTGTGAGACTGATAAGAGCTCCGCCAGTCACACCCAACATAAACGGTCAGTCCTGTCATTTTCAGTGGATTTTATTATTTGCATGACTTTTACACGCGTTACTGCTGAGAATCATTATGAGCAAATACACAAACAAGAAAACCATATTTACCTTTATGTATACTAAATTTAGCTAAAAGAAGTAGCAGCTTAATTAAATAGTATCCCATATAAGACAAGCCATTCTCAATTTCTAGGTCAGTTTCACACTGCACTTCAAGCCTTCAGATAACCTTCTTGACAAACTATACTTTTCAAGTTTACGTTTTAGGCCAAAAATACTTCAACTTTATTTATAAAGCACTTTCAAGGACACAATGTGGAGACCAAAGTGCTTTACAGGAAGACTAAAACATAAACATAAAACATTATAAACATATACCACACATCAAGAAAAATAACAAATTATGAAACATTTTCAAATGCTAATGAAAACAAATGAGTTTGAAGTGCTCTCTGAAAAATACAAGAAGTGTAGGAGAACATTTCACAGACAAATGAAAGGCCATCTCAAAGCCTTGGAGCAGCAACAGAAAAGGCTGATCACCTTTGCATTTTAAATTAGATTTAGGAACCATCAGATGTAATTGATCATTAGAACGCTAACACCTATTGGATTGATGCAAACTAATTAAATCAGAAATATACTTGGGTGCTAAACTATGCAAAGCTTTAAAAACATATAATAGCACTTTATAATGAATCCTGTATCGTACAGGAACCCAGTGTAATTTGATAAGCACAGAAGTAATATGCTCTCTCTTATTGGTACCCATTAAAAGCCTAGCTGCTGAATTCTGAACAAGCTGCAGGCGAGAGAGAGAGGCCAGACTCGCACCTAGATACAATGCATTACAATAATCCAAATGAGATGACACAAAATCATTCACAACTTTCTCCAAGTCCTCAAAAGAAAGAATAGGCTTCAACTTAGATATAGATCTAAGATGAAAAGAAAAACTAAAAATTTTAACGATGGCATTGATTTGTTGAGTCAAAAATGACAGCATGGGTTTTCACTCTAGAAAGATTTTTCCTAGGAAATAACCCCAGACACTCAGTGATATCCTCCACACATCCCTTTTTACCAAATAAAATAAACTCAGACTTATTCTCATTTGGTTGGAGAAAATTGTTAGCCAACCAACTTCAGCCAAACGTTCATACAGAGATTGAATATATAAATGATCCTTGTGTTTCAATGGTAAATAAACTTGCGAGTCATCAGCATACAAATGATCATGAATGCCACGTTTTTCAAAAATTGATCTTAGAGGGAGAATATAAAGGGAGAACAAAACCGGACCCAAGATTGAGCCCTGAGGAACCCCACACATGAGAGGCCCACAGATGAAGAGTAATTCCCTAAACTGACTTACTGACTCTTCTGTCTTTAGCAGCAAACCATTCCTCATATCTGAGATCAGGACAGACAAACATTTGAAATGCTTTATTATCTCACGCTAGACCGAACCAGAGCTCAGCGCTCATTTATCATTTATAACAGCGTAATGTGTTTATTCTGCTCACTAAACACAATAACACACTGACTCAAACTCACATGTAGAATCTATACTACACCTGCACTAAACAACTGTTCCTCCTCAGTATATTCATCTTCTTGTTTTCCAACAAGACAAAGAATATGAGAACATAACCCATAATAACACTTCCTCCAGTGAAAATAACCCATAATAACACTTCCTCCAGGGAAAATTTTGAAAATGTTATGGATTGTAGACTATATTTTATAGAAGCAAGGGTTTTAAGTTAAAAACATCTTTTTAACATCTTTTGAGAATTTGTTTCTTCTCAAGATGTTAACTGATGGACTGGAGTGGTGTGGATTACTTGTGGATTATTGTGATGTTTATATCAGTTTCTGTGAGGATATGTGCATTCCTAACAGGACTCATCTAACTTATAACAACGACAAACCGTGGTTCACTGCAAAACTCAGCTCCATCAGGCCAAAGATGTTTACAGGAATGGGGACAGAGTCTTGTTTAAACAGGCCAAATACACACTGGAAAAGGAGATCAGAGTGGCAAAGAGAAATTATTTCAATAAGCTAAGGATCCAATTCTCTTCCAGTGACACGGCTTCAGTGTGGAAAGGTCTGATAGACATAACCAATTACAAGACACCATCCCCCAGCACTGCGGAGAATCAACTGGCAGACAATCTGAATGAGTACTACTGCAGGTTTCAAAAAACACCATTCACACCTCCTGCAACCCCCCTCTCCCCAACACCTGCACTGCAGATAAGTGAAGATGACGTGCGTCAGGTCTTCAAAAAGAACAAGAGAAGGAAGGCACCAGGCCCAGACGGTGTGACACCAGCCTATCTGAAATCCTGTGCTGACCAGCTGGCGCCCATCTTCACACAGATCTTCAACAGATCACTGGAGCTGTGTGAAGACCCCTCATGCTTCAAACGCTCCACCATCATCCCCGTCCCAAAGAAACCCAAGATTACAGGACTTAACGACTACAGACCCGTGGCTCTAACATCTGTGGTCATGAAGTCATTTGAAAAACTGGTTTTGGCTTATCTGAAGGACATCACTGGACCCTTACTGGACCCCCTGCAGTTTGCCTACAGAGCAAACAGGTCTGTGGACGATGCAGTCAACATGGGACTGCATTACATACTGCAACACCAGGACCAACCAGTGCCTTATGTGAGGATCCTGTTTGTGGACTTCAGCACGGCCATAAAAACACTATCATTCCAAACCTCCTCCTGGCAGGGCAGGAGACCTCCACGGCGGAGCAGACAAAGCAGGATCCCACCAGTGCGGAGAACACAGGGCAGGAGACCTCCACGGCGGAGCAGACAAAGCAGGATCCCACCAGTGCGGAGAACACAGGGCAGAAGACCTCCACGGCGGAGCAGACAGAGCAGGAGCCCACCAGTGCGGAGCAGACAGAGCAGGATCCCACCAGTGCGGAGCAGACAGAGCAGGATCCCACCAGTGCGGAGCAGACAGAGCAGGATCCCACCAGTGCGGAGCAGACAGGGCAGGATCCCACCAGTGCGGAGCAGACAGGGCAGGATCCCACCAGTGCGGAGCAGACAGGGCAGGATCCCACCAGTGCGGAGCAGACAGAGCAGGATCCCACCAGTGCGGAGCAGACAGGGCAGGATCCCACCAGTGCGGAGCAGACAGGGCAGGATCCCACCAGTGCGGAGCAGACAGAGCAGGATCCCACCAGTGCGGAGCAGACAGAGCAGGATCCCACCAGTGCGGAGCAGACAGGGCAGGATCCCACCAGTGCGGAGCAGACAGGGCAGGAGCCCACCAGTGTGGAGCAGACAGAGCAGGATCCCACCAGTGCGGAGCAGACAGGGCAGGATCCCACCAGTGCGGAGCAGACAGGGCAGGATCCCACCAGTGCGGAGAAGACAGAGCAGGATCCCACCAGTGCGGAGCAGACAGAGCAGGATCCCACCAGTGCGGAGCAGACAGGGCAGGAGCCCACCAGTGCGGAGCAGACAGAGCAGGATCCCACCAGTGTGGAGCAGACAGAGCAGGATCCCACCAGTGCGGAGCAGACAGGGCAGGAGCCCACCAGTGCGGAGCAGACAGGGCAGGAGACCTCCACGGCGGAGCAGACAGAGCAGGAGCCCACCAGTGTGGAGCAGACAGGGCAGGAGAGCACCACGACAGATCAGAGGAGCGCCACGGCGGAACAGGAGAACACCACGACGGAGCAGGAACCCACAGCAGAGATTGGAGTCTAGGGAAAACTGAGACACAAGAGACAGACATAGCATTTACGGTCTCAAAGACCGAGGCAGGGAATACAAGAAGTACATCAACAGTTTCCCTGGAGCCCACTGAACAAACAGACAGTTCAATGATAGAAACTGGCAAGACAGACAGTTTAAAATCAGACTCATTGACTGGAACTGAACAGGAAGACAGTTTAAAGGCGGGTTGACTGACTGAGACGGAACAGATAGGCAGTTCATAATCAGGCTCATTAAGGGAAACTGAACAGATGGATGGTTCAACAACAGACTCAATCACTAAATCAGGACCGACAGATCAAAACCAGAAGCATTGGCAGGTACTGGATAGACAGATAATTCACCAGTGGTCTCTTTGGCAAAGACAGAAGTAAAGGAGCAAATAGAGATTTCATTCATGGTTTCAGAGTTCATAGTAGGCAGGGTTAAGTGTTCAAAGGTTACCTTTTTGGCTGTGACAAGGTTACTAGGGCACATAGCAAGTTCATTAGTAACAGGACAGTCATAACATTCGCAGACAGAGTCCTTGGCTGTGATTGACAAGACTGAGAGTTCATAGGTAGCCTCCTTGGCTGGATCAGGACAGGAGAAAAGTTCATAAGTGCCCTCTGTGGCCGATTCAGGGCTGGACAACAGTTCACAGACAGCCTTCGTGGCCGTGACAGGACAGGACGAGGATTTACAGACGGTTACCACTGACACCTCTGAAGGTTCTGCAGCAGACGCCGCCACCTCTGGAGGTTCTACAGTGGTCGCATCAGGAAACAGTTCTGTCGAGTTCCGCGACTGTCAAGAGCGAGTCGATGTGTTTAGAGTCCCGCAGCAGCAGCGAGCCGTCAGCGCAGCTGAAGAGTTCTACATTCAAATGCACGCAATAGGCTGAAGCTTGCTGCAAAGCCCCAGCAAAAGTAATTACCATGAATGTGTTGGGGTGAAATAGTAAGGAGATATTTGAATTATTTACTAATAAACTAGTGTTTTCTGTGTCAGTGTCGCAAAGATGAAGATGATGATCCTGACTCACCATCTCCGCATTTTGACGTGCCTTTAGAGAGAAGTGCATCTTCACGGATTATAATGAAAGACTTTTTGTTTTCGATTTGATTTATTTCATTAAGTAGTAATTTAAAGTAAATGTTTCTATAGATATATTTATCATGTCTGTGAGGCATATATTTGCCGACTTTCGGTTCATTTTTGGGATGCGCTCCTGTTCAAGACGAGTCGGCGCATCATTGTTTTCTTTATTTTATCAAATTATTTTATATATTTTATAAAAAGTTTAGTTGATATTGTGAGTGCACACAAATAAAAGTAGACCCTTTAGAGTTACGAATGATATATTACTCTTACTTTTATGAGCAAAAATTACGGCGTAAGTTGTAAAAAAAAAAAAAAATGCAATTGATTACGCTGGCGCCTCCATGTCCTGAGCTTCCACTCTCCGCACAAACTACTGGATGCAGAGCCAAAACACCCAAAACAGAAAAACTTTTGAAATGTTTTACTTTACATGTAATGAATCTAAAATATATGAAAGTTTCACTTTTTGAAATAAGTTACAAGAAAAAATTAACTTTTTCATGATATTCTAATTTTTTTGAGATGCAACTATGGGTGGCCCTTATTTTTGGAGATTTGAAATCTTCTGCTCTCACCCTTCCAGCCAACTCTCCTTAATGAGAAATGGAAACAAACCAAATTTTGCTGAGATTGGACTACATTTAGGGTGTGCTCAACAAAGTTTAAATTCTATATAATATATATAATCACAATAACAACAGGTAATTAGTAATTATACAAAACATTAGTAAACTGGGTATTATGTGTTGACAGTGTTAGTCTTAAAATTACATTGGCTCCGATATCCTTATGGACTGTGCGCTGACATGTAGCACTGTTGCACATCATGTGTCCCGAGTTCGAGTCCCAGCTTGTGGACCTAGGAATGAACACTCATTATGAAGAAGTTAAGAGTGTTCTGCCATTGACGTGACATGTTGCCAAGTATAGTAACCCATACTCAGATTTTGTGCTCTGCATTTAACCCATTCAAGCGCACACATACAGCAGTGAGTAGTAAAAAGCTCACACATTAACCATGAACAATCACCCGGAGGACCAACTGGAGCAGTTAGGGGTTCAGTGCCTTGTTCAAGGGCACCTAGTCCTGTTATTGAAGGTGGAAGACAGTGCTGGTCATTCACTCCCCCAACCTATAATACATGCTGGTACTTAGACTCGAACACATGACCTTCAGGTTGCAAGTCTGACTCTGTAACCTTTAGGCCATAACTGCCCCTCATCACTGGCATCAGAAACAGTCAACATTTTATGAGTGAACAAAAACTTATATCACCAATCAGCTCTTGAAGTATCTGTTGACGGTGGTGATGTCGAGGGTGTTGATGGCGCAGTGGATAAGACACATGCCTTTGGTGTGAGAGACCCGGGTTCGAATCCACTGTGAGACACCAATGTGTCCCTGAGCAAGACACTTAACCCCTAGTTGCTCCAGAGGCGTGCGACCTCTGACATATATAGCAATTGTAAGTCGCTTTGGATAAAAGTGTCAGCTAAATGAATAAATGTAAATTAAATGTTGATAAAAAGATACCTTCATTGAGCACACCCTAAATGACAAATTATCTGGATGGAATTTTGCATACATTACTAACTTCTAGTGGAGAAACAAATGAGGGGGTGAGAGGTTAACATTTCCAAAATAAAATATTATGGGGGGGGGGGGGGGGGGGGGGGGGTATGGTTTTAGTTTTGATAGCCTTGCTTCTAACTACATTTTTAACCAGAATTGATCAACAAAAATAAAAAAGACAAAACACAAGAGACAAAACTGTTATTCTGCCGATGTAGCATTGTACCTGATAAGCGCTCTTGGTTTCCTGGTTAAACTGTTTGTTTGTTTTTGTCCTTGAATAGCGACGGCACACATTCAAATTCTGTCCCGTATCTGATTATTCATCCCTGAGGGACACTGGGACATTCATGACAATCAGCTGCATAAAAAAATACATAACAATATGTAAATTAAAATGGAAAAAATTTGAATGTCACACAATGCTGGAGTATAGCAAGTTATAAATATTATAACCTACCACTAACCTACACTCTAACCCTAACACACAACTTCCTGCATTTTATACTGTTTTAACAAATGAGGATGTCTCCAAATGGAGGTTTTGTCAGGTTTAACTCTCATCTGGTTACAAATCTGTCCCACAATATGGTTAAAGCAAGACAGTACTAGTGAATAAGGTAAAAAATATGAACTAACAGACATAACCATATCTCCAATTAAACACCATACAACTGTTTTGCATTACAAGTGTTCTGCAATGTCAGGTTTAAATATGAAAATAAGGCCTTTTCTAATTAAATATGCAGTAATCTCCTTACATTTCCAGTAAATAGATCTGAACATGGGATAAAGTCAGGTTCAAAAGTGCTGTAAGTGCTGCTGAAATGGAGGAAAAAAAGCTTTCGAAGATACGTATAGGAATCGATATCTAAGGACAAATAGATCAAGTGTAATAGAATAAACAGAGTGTATTTAGTTTTCTTTCCACCAGTATAAACACACACACTGTCTCTTGTTCAGTGCTGTTGTCTTTGGGCAAGAAAGATGCTAAAGAAATAAAGAAGGGAGTTGTTCTGTCCAGGAAAAGCAAAGATGGGAGGAGCAGAAAGAGAGACGATCGATGATATCACTCTGTTCTGATAGAAGAAGAAACACAAACACACCTGACTCACATCATATACAGGTAAGAAGTCTTAACTTTACACTGATTACAATATGATTGATTTATCAGTGTTTTATAATACATTATACTCAGCTGATCACTGTGTAACGAGTGAATGTGTGGATTTTGCACATTTTATCTGTTGGTATCTGGATATAAATTACAGAAAAAATAAACAAATACATTTAAAAAATGAACTTAATATCCAGAGATTGATCCAAAGGTGATGGTAATAATAACTCCATAAAGGTTTCCTCACGTTTAATTTCCCAAGCGTGTCCTAAATGTATTTATTTATTAAATAAATTATAGCCTACGTTATTACATGAGCAAAACACGCTTACAACAGCAATGCAATACCAGATCTCAGTGTGTGTGTGAATTTCATTCTGGAGACTGTAAAAGCAGAAATTTACAAATGTAAAAAATCATCATAATACTTAAAAAATATCTACAGTAAAAATCTAACTAACTAAACCATGCAGTATATAACTGTAGCAAGATATTTTGTGTAATTTTATAGTATTCATGAAGCAATTGGATTCATTATGTGGTTTTGTCTTTTTAACTATAGCACAATCTGTTTTTAAGGTGGTTGTCTGTGAATTAAAGATGTTAGTATTTACTAGGTTGGTGTATTAACATTATATCTGGTAATGAAATATGTTTTACTGTGAATTTAACTTAAATCTGTCAAACCTAAAATATTGCAGCTGTATTTTTACTGAAAGGTTCAGGCAAACACAGCTGCTTTTCCTGTAAGTGTTATGTATTTTCAGTGTACTTCAGGAGCTTCGTGTGTGTGTTTATAACTGATGTAGAATCTAATAAGCAATGATGAAGCAGAAATGAGATGATCTGATGTTCTGGATCTGGTCAGATGTTCATCATTTATTGAGACTGATTTCTGTTTTTCCCTCAGAAATGGAGAGAATCACATTGATGTCTCTTCTGCTCACAGGTGAGTGAGTGCTTGACTAGTACTAGTGTTGATAGTTAGTGTTCAGGAGATTGAGCTGCTACTGTAATAAACCACAAAACATCGTCAGTGTTTCCCATGAGTCCTCTAGACTGTGGAGGCCTGTAGATTTCAGTCTCAATTAAAGTTGGAGCGTTTAACCCTTGCAAGTGAAGATACTAAGACATAAGTATTAAAAATGTTCTACTCTAAAATAACACACACACACACACACACACCACACACACACGCCACACACACACACACGCCACACACACCGCACCACACCACACACACACCGCACCACACCACACACACACACACACACACACACACACACACCACACACACACCACACACACACACACACACACACCACACACACACACCACACACACACACACACACACACACACACACACACAGACACACACACACACACACACACACACACACACACACCACACACACACACACACACCACACACACACACACACACACACACACACACACACACCACACACACACACACACACACACACACACACCACACACACACACACACACACACACACACACACCACACACACACACAGTTGTATTTCAATAGACTTTAAAAACAATTAAAAAATGTTTTAAGTCATACAATACAACATTGCAGTACATTTTACAAGAAAATATTATTTAAGTCTTTGTTTAAATTCCACATTTAATTCTATGTAATACTTTCTGATTCTCTGTAATTAATAAAATTAAAAAAATTGTTTATATATTAAATTGTTAATTGTTTAAAAATAGTTTCTGAGAATGTAATTCCATAATTATTTTTATTATATTCAAATATAATAAATTTGGCTTGTGAATGTGATAGCATTTCTATCACAACTAAAAGAGATTTGAGTCGACCTTCAAGTTCAAGTCGACGCAAGAATTCACTTCAGTCACTGAAAAGGGGTTGGAGCTCTTGATTTTTCTCTGGAAATGCACCACATTCATGAGTTTAACCTTAAGATGCACTCAGTTTTCTCCACTAGAGGTCCACAGTGTCACCAAATCCTGTGGAAACACTGAACGTACAAAAGCAGCATTCAGAGCACTTTATCAAACACATACTGAAACACAGTGTGGATATAATGAGTCTGAGATCTGTGTGAATGTGTCTCTCCTCAGCCGTGGTCAGTTCATCTCTGCGTCAGTATCACTTTGTGAATCAGAAGATGAACTGGACTGAAGCTCAGAGTTACTGCAGAGAGAAACACACAGATCTGGTCACTATCAATGACACACAAGAACAGAATGACATAAAACAGGCCATCCAGAGAGTGAACAGCGGTGCTGACCGTGTCTGGATTGGGCTGAAGGACGCATGGATTTGGTCTCTGAGTGACTCTGACTTCTACAGAGGAGATGAGTCTCAGTATAGGAACTGGGGACCAGGACAACCAAATGGAAATGGAGACTGTGTTTATATGGAACATGATGGACGATGGCATGATATAGACTGTAAAACACCAAATCCTTTCATCTGCTATAACGGTGAGATCAGCTGCATGTTTCATATTTGATGAACTTTGCACTATTGCTAATCAACCAACCAATCTTCTGTAGAGCTGCTTATAACTAATTATTTTTATAACAAATAACTGATTTAAGTTTGAACATTGATAATTATTATATTACTGTGATGCCGTTTTGAAACATGTATTTTGTATAAAGTGCTATAAAAACGTGATCAGAAAACAGATAAATGTGCTAAATTACATACTGAGTACTTCATGTCCAAAAAAAAAGAAAACACTTTTAGTTTTTAAGATAAAAGCACAATTGCATTTGTATATACAGTATGTCTTCAGCAGATTTTTTTTAAGTACTAAATTAATATTAGGCAAATGTCTTTCTCTTTTAAAGGCAGCAGTAAAGGATTCGTCCGTGAGCAGGTGCAAAAGAACTGGACCGACGCTCAGAAACACTGCAGAGAGCAACACACAGATCTGGCCAGTGTGAGGAATCAGAGTGAGAATACAGAGATTAATAACACAGCACATAATCAAGCCTGGATCGGTCTGTACAGATCCTGGGTTTGGTCAGATAACAGCAACTTCATATTCAAACACTGGAAACAAGATGAACCCAATAACAAAGCTGATGGAAAAAGCATCTGCGCATTAACTGGTGTCAGTGATGAAGGACGATGGGCAGACGAGTACTGTACAGAACAGCATCCCTTTGTGTGTTATGATGGTGAGTAGATCAATCATCTGATCTCCTGAACATCTACACGTCAAACTACAGAAACGCTCTCATCATTACAGGAGAAGTTCAACGAGCACATTATAACTTCACATGTTCCTGACTGGGTTATTACAGTTAAAGCGTTAGGGCCCGTTCACATATCGCGTCTTTTGCGCGCTCAAGCTCGTTATTTCAAATGTAGACGCGCGGTATGCGCGCTCATAATGGATCATTTTTTCCAGGCGCGTCCGCGCGCATCCGCATCAAGATAAAAACATCTCAACTTTTCAGAACGCCGCAAGCGCACAGCGAGTCGTGACAAGAACCAACCAATCAGCTTCCTCACCTTTTCCGTTACTTTGAAACCTCAGCAGCTTTTTTGAAGTATGGGGTGCGAAACACTGCGGCGTTTTTTACTTAATGGTTTCTCGGTCTTGTTGTAACGGAGAGCGCAGCTGATGGTTGCTTAGCAACGACAGACGCCTCTGGAGCGCGTTTTTAGGCGAGATATGTGAACGGCCCCTTAGTCCACCCAAAAACGTGAATTCGCATTTTCTCACCTTTATCTTGTTCCAAACCTGTAAGACTTTGGTTAATCTTTGTAACACAATTGAAGATATTTTTTAAAGAATCCTAGAGATCTGAAAATCCAGGTAACCAAAACTTAAAAGAGCTGATTTATAGCTTGATTTAACCCTCTGTGTTCGGACTCCGGTCACGCCCGTGGTGTTCCACCGGACTCCAAACAACTGCTTATAAATCTGTCATTATGCTATATTATCACCAAATATTGGATTCAATCTTTTTGTCAACTTGTTTTCTTTCATTTAGGACTGGTTTTGTGTTTCTATTTGCATCCGATTAATCATAAGCCTCATTTATCTGAAAGTAGGCACCTCATTTTTTGAGTGAAAAAATCATTTTTTATGAATAATGTTCACAGTATGAGAGAAACAATTATGAAAATTTGCACTGTTTCTCACACTAGTGTACTTTAATGTTAAATCAGGAAGTTTGCTTTTAAATGCTTTTATTTTGTACAAAATTGCAAAAAGTCACACTTGTCAAAAATGGCCGGCCATTGAAAGTGTATGGGGAAGAATGAAAGAAACAACTAGTGTTCAGGAGCATGTTGTGCTTGCAAACATAAATGCCTTGGACCAGTGAATGCATGTATACTCGCGCTATCACACACACACACACACACACAGACTTGTTTCGCTATCCTTGTGGGGACTTCCATAGGTGTAATGGTTTTCTGCTGTACAGACCGTATATTCTATTGCCCTACACCAACCCTACACCTAAACTTAGCCCTCACAGGAGACTTTGTGCATTTTTAGATTTTCAAAAAACTTCATTCTGTGTGATTTATAAGCTTGTTTACCCGTGAGGACCTCAATTTAGGTCCCCACCGTGACACAAGTCCCCATGAGTCTGTGTGTATTCAGGTTTAAGTCCCCACCGGTATGTAAAAACAAACAGACACACACACACACACAAACATCTATGCATACAAACTATTGTATTACACCTATTTCATCCTATTAAATTTTCACACATATCAGTTCAAAACATCGGTTATCGGTCTACTTGGTCTGTAATAATCGGTATCGGGCCTGAAAAACACATATCGGTCAAACCCCTAGCTAACAGTGCTTGAAAATAACAATTAATCTTTAAAATAAAGCACATACATAAACCCAAATAGGAAATAATAGTTATGCGTGTCCTATTCTACGTCCTAAACTCCTGAAACATTGGTGTCTCATATTTCAGAGCAGTCAATGCAATTTATAAAAGAAGTCAATTAAATCTCTATGTGTGTGTGAGAGGGAAAAAAAGTCAGATGTAACTTTTTTGTAATCATTAAATTTTTTTTATATGTAACTGATTACAATTACATTTATTTTGTAATTAAATTCCGTAACTAGTTACTGCCCAACACTGTCTATGCATGTGTGTCAATTAGTGTTTGGATGTAAATAAAGCCTCAAATACTGTTTGATTCATAAAGATTCATTTTTTGACGCCTTTATGACCTTTTTGGATCTTATACGTGTTTGTTACCTGGACTTTCAATGGAGGGATAGAAACCTCACAGGTTTCATTAAAAATATGTGTTTCATCTTTGTTTTGTAGATTGACCAAAGTCTGACGGTTTGGAACACCATAAGTACAGAAAACATACAGAACTTTCATTTTTGGGTGAACTATTCCTTAAAAAAAAGTGAATAATAATAATGATAGTATATTATTAAAAGCATAATAAAAATTAAAATTTAATAAAAAGTATTGATAAAAAGTATAATATTATTTCAGTGATAATAAAATGGCACTGGCTCCTCTATTTAAAAGTGAAATGTTATGTATCCTGATTTTCTTGCTCATTTGTTTGTTTGCAGATAAACTGGTTCTGATCCGAGAGAATAAGACGTGGCCTGAAGCTCTGAGATACTGCAGAGACAGAGACATGGACCTGGTGTCGGTGGATTCGGAGCAGATGCAGCGGCGGGTGATGAATGTGACCTCGAGCGCCTCCTCTCCTCACGTGTGGCTGGGTCTGCGTCACTCCTGCACAGTGGGGATCTGGTTCTGGGTCAGCGGTCACACCATCTGCTACGATCAGTGGGCTTCTGATTACGACACCGGACTGGACGACTGCGATACGACGGTCAGATCCGGAGCCATTCGGACCCGTGATCAGCTCTGGATCAGCCGCCCTGAAACTGAAGAAAACAACTTCATCTGTGCTGGAGAGTAACTGATTACATGTAATCCAGATTACAAATATTCACTACTTGTTATTAGATTACACTACATTTAAAATGCCTTTAATTAGAGGACTGTTACTTCCTTATTAATAACAGGTTCACACAATGGCAGTAAATTATTCATGTGATCATAAATTTATACTAAAAATATGTAATCTAATAGATTATCTCCTGGTTTCACAGACAAGGCTTAAAGGGTCTTATCTAGCGAAACCATCGGTCATTTAAAAAAAAAAATGAATATGCTTTATAAACACAAATGCTCGCCTGATACGCGGTCATGACGTAATGACATTGAAAAGGTCACGGTTGACATTGGCTCCATCTCATCTTCTTTATTTAAATGACCGATGGTTTCGCTAGATAAGACCCTCATTCATCGTCTGTATCGTTTATAGCCCTTTGAAGCTGCACTGAAACGGTCATTTTGAGCTTCAACCGTTTGGAGTCCATTGAACGTCACGATATATGAAGAAGATTCCTGGAATGTTTGCATCAACAACCTTAATTTCTTTTCGACTGACGAAAGAAATGCATAAACATCTTGGATGACATGGGGGTGAGTAAATTCTCAGGAAATGTTCATTTGAAAGTGAACTAATCCTTTAAGCCTAGTCTCAGACTAAGATGTAAGTCTGTGCTGTTTCACTGACTGATCGTAAAGAATATTAAATGTCGTAAATGAACTATGGCCTAATCCTGGTTTAGTCTAAGCCCTGTCTGTGAAACCAGATCTAAGTTACTAAATCAAATTTTCATCATCTAATTTGTAAACCCTAAAAGTAGAAATAACAGTCAAATAACAGATTTAATCAAATTATTCCATTTATTTCCAGTTTATTTGTAAAGCTCTTTTCACAATAAATATTGTTTCAAAGCAGCTTCACATAAAGTGTATATTTCAATGTTACAATCAGGAAGCTTTCTGTTATTGGTCTCCATTTAAGTCTGTTCATGTCTGTTTGAACTTCTCTCATGTTTCCACTGGTTTAAGGTTAATTATATAATTCAGTTTCATGACTCATGAGGTGGAGACAAACAGTTACTGGGTTTTCTTTCAGCTTTTATTATTGTTTTTTGTTTGTTTAGTGCATATTTAGTATTTACTACTTTTACTTTTGTTGAATCAATATAAGCAAAATCCATCTAAAATGATTGCAAATATATGTATATATAATCATAACACATGCAAGTTAATGAAAACAGTTCTGTATTTTAACCTCTGCTTTTGCTTGTTTGATAAGAAGTTTCTAAATGCACTGTGATGCAAAACATTTGAGATATAATTACATATTGTCATGTGTATGTTCCTGTTTGCCCTTATTTGGCTTGGTTCCTGTTCTCTTTATTAGTTAATCCCCTGTGTTGAATTAATCATCTCATTGGTTCTTAGAAGTGCTCAGTTCTCCGTTAGTCTTTGTCCTGGATTGATGTTATTTGAATGGAATATATGTTGATGATAGTTCATTCTCCTGTTCTTTGTTTTGGAATTAAATCATCTTTATGTTTACTCCTTCATGTGCGCTATTGCTACAACAATGTCCTGTTACACATATGAGATCATATTTCAATGATTTTGCATTTCTCAGTTCACTGGAAAGAACACAAAACACTGAAATATTATTTTTCCTCCCATATCATATTTTTCCATAATCATTTGCATTTAGGGACTTTCATAATCTAGCTTTCTAATTATCATAACACTGGGGGCTATGAATATGAACACTCTGTGACAAAGTGTGTGTGATGTTTCTTTATATAAAATCATCTACAATATAATACATGGATAAATGTAATGATTTTATATAACGATAAAAACATGTGACTACATGGAAAGTTTGCACTATATTTGAACATCAGAGGAAGCATTTCAATTAAGTGAAGGTTAAAATGTGATTAAAATAGAATTATATACAATGCTGCTGCTGCTGCAAAAAAAAAAAAAATACATGTTTGACATAACATGACATTTGTGCATATAATTATCCAAATAACCATCTGTATGCAAATACATTTCTGAATATCAGTGATTTTCTTCTTTGGATTTCTGTCGGCTAAAATAAAGCTTTGGATGAAATTCAGTTTGTCATCTTGTGTGACTCTGATCTATGATCAATAATTCTGAACGTACCTGAGGGAGATGAACGAAACTGGACTTTGGTGTGTGTTTGGAGAGCCGGATGCGGTCTGGTCTGGTCTGGTCTGGTCTAAAAGTGTAATGAGTTCACAATACTTAAGTTTTATTTTAATTGACAATAATGAATATTGTTTTCACAATACAATATTAAGAATTTAAGCAGTAAATGTGCTTGAATGTAATGAAAATAATGTCACAATGCCAAAAATAAACTTTCCCTTAAGCAAAATATGAATTCTGCACAGGGAGAATGTAAAATTAGTAATTTGATCTTCCTCACATTTTCACCTGAGAACTTCTCAAATCCATATAATAATTCAAAATGATGCAGGAACTTGGATTATAAGTATTATAAACTTATTAATGTAGTTATGTCACGGTGCACACACGAGGGAGGAACCAGGAACACGCAGACGAGGATATAAACACAAATAACATTCTTTACTGACATCAAGGCAGGGCAAGGCAAGGCAAGGCAAGACACAGACATCAACAGGAACACCGGGGAGTAACAAGTAGACCAGACGAAATCTAACTGAACAGACAGGACTAATATACACAGGTAAATCATAGCTAACGAGACAAACACAGCTGAACAGAATGAACTACTAATGACATGACAGGAAACAAACCAAATATGGACACAAGGGGCAGGAACACATGACACACACATGACAGTTCCCTGACAAGTTAGTTTAATGTAAGTTTAATGGTAGGTTTCTTGAAGCGTCTTGGAGACACGGTTCTTCTGGATTTAGTCTCAGTTTGTTCTGTTTCTTCATGTCATTCCAGACAGACTGATGATGATCAGATCAGATCTCTGTGTGGAGCACTAAAATCTCACTGGATTATTGTTATTAATGGCTAAATGAATTTCCTACTGACACACTACAGCAAAAGATAGAAATAACTGATTTAAAACCATTTTTAGCTGCTGGAGATACTAATGTTGTAATCATTTTTACAGAATTTGTACAGAATTGGTCCAAAGTCAGAGTTGGAATTGCTTAAAAATATATATTTTTCCAAAAACAATGCATGTATGCAATTTTGTATAATATCCAAGATACACATTTCTAGTAATGATGCAGTTAATTCTCATATTGTATTTTCAAAAGGTTTTGGAATATCTGTCTTCTCCCCATATTTGTCACGACCGAAACACAGTAATAATAATTTAATTAGAAGGGTTATATTGACCTATTAAGATTTTGCTAACATCTAGATTGTAAATAATTTTAGTTTTTCTGTTTTATTAAAACACACACACACACACACACACACACACATTCAGAGGTGAATCAATAATTACATTTTTGACTATTTCAAATGTAATTTATGAGATCTGTTGTATTCATGAGATTTATTCTTTGTAAAAGGCAAAAAGTTGATCATACTTATTTCAAAGTGAAGGATTCATTAGTTTGAATATACATTGAACCAAAAACCATCATAACATCTTAGATGATAATTCAGCTTTCTTTAATTTTGACAAAACATCCCATTTTTCGGTAGTGACGGTAAAGCTTTGGTAGTGACCAGATCTCATATACTCACATACTACAATACTACTGAAACATACAGAAATACAAACAAAACTACATTTATAGGACAGTTATTTTATAGTGTAGTAAATATTTATAGTGTATTTAGTTTATTTCCCCCAAATATGAGGATTATGTGTTCCCTTTGTCACTACTGGAACAATGATGACGTTTCGGTATTGACTGTTTTGGTGACACTTAAGTACTTTTTAACCTAAAACATACACTGTTTCGGTAGTCACATGAAAAATGTGGGACAAAGTTTCATTATTTACTTTTTTTTTTTTGGGAACGTTACTTTTTAAAAGAAAAAGATACTTTTAAAAACAACAATGGAAAAAAAATACACAAATTATTTTAATATTTTCATAAATTGAAATTTAGGGGTTAGGGTTGGGGATTTTATATGTATTAAGCTTACTAATATTTTAAATATTATTCTGGGTTTTAATAGATAATCAAATGATCTTAATAAACATCTAAGATTTGAATACTTAAATGCTTTTTAAATGTTTTTTGTGGTTGTGGGACAGCAGTTTGCACCAGTTCTGAACCAAATGTGTCCAGCTTTGAAAACACATCTGAAACACTCATTATCTAAATCAGCATTTCAGATGCAAATGAAGTTCCTCTCTAACAAAGGAAGTTCACAGGACATTTTTACAGTTTCCTGTGGTGTGTTTTGGTACTTTCTTCCTGCCACATTACGTCAACCTCATCAGCACAGCGTCTGGAAATGTGAGCGTGATCTAGAGGAAGAACACGTCTCGATGCCCACACGTCCTGAGGATCTCACTTTCAATTAAATCTGCCCACAAAAGAGCTGGGATTGTCCCACAGGGGAAATTAAAACGTCTATATTAAACATCTGTATAATCAAAACTCATATCTGTGTCCGGCAACGAGCTCGGTTTACAAAAGAGCTTGATTTCAGCCGTCCAGTCCGTCTGTCTGTGGTCGGACACAAATAGATGTTTATAAGGGCTCCGTTATGTTCATTAAAACACGCAGCGTCTGTCTGACGGCCCCCGCATGTCGAGAAGCTCGTTTAAATGCCGTCGGTGCGATCGAGGAGATCCAGATGAACTTCAGCTCATGATCTCCTGCTGTTCTCTGTGCTTCACTAACTGAGCGCTTCGGGTCGATCACAGGTAAGAGTTAATCACTTCATTCTAATCAGGGTTTCTGCAAGCTTTATGAAGCTCATTTTAAGGCTTTTTTCAGATCAACTTGAGAAAATTTAAGGAATGAATTGAACACAACTGTCTTGTTTTTCAGTACAAATGTGTCCCTGGAGCACAAAAGCAGTCTTAAGTCGCTGGGGTATATTTGTAGAAATAGACAACAATACACTGTATGGGTCAAAATTAATGATTTCTCTTTTATGCCAAAAATCATTAGGATATTAAGTAAAGATCATGTTCCATGAAGATATTTAGTAAATTTCCTACCGTAAATATATCAAAACTTCATTTTTGATTAGTAATATGCATTGCTAAGAACTTCATTTGAACAACTTTAAAGGAGATTTTCTCAATATTTAGATTTAGATTTCTCAAGATTATTTATTCCGCTTTCAGATAACGCATAAATCTCAATAAAACAAAAACTGACCCTTATGACAGATTTTGTGGTCCTGGGTCACAAATGTCTAAAGATTCTTTAATCAAGATACATTTACTGGAAATGCAAAACAACTGAAGATATGAAGTCTTGTTTTCTGAGAAACTGATCAAAATAAAGCGAGTTTATGGCTAAAACAAGAAAAATATCAAAATGAAGCAATGCATATTACTAATCAAAAATGAAGTTTTGATATATTTATGGTAGGACATTTACAAAATATCTTCATGAACATGATCTTAATATCCTAATGATTTTTGTCATAAAAGAGAAATGTATAATTTTGACTCATACGATGTATTGTTGTCTATTTCTACAAATATACCTGTGTTACTCATGACTGCTTCTGTGCTGCAGGGTCACATGTTTTTGTTTTAAGCATAAACTCACTTCATTGAGATCAGTTTCTCAGAAAACACATCTTTGTTTGCATCTCATGTAAATGTATCTTGATTTAAGATCATTTTTTGAAGTGCATGCAGCATTTATGACCATGACTTCATGAATTAAGAACTTCTGCTCTGATTTATGACCTTCTTATTCTTAAGGCCTTGATTTGTGAACGGGTGAATTGAGACTTTTTAAGACCCGCAGAAACCCTAAAGATACGTCATTAACTGCTTTCGTTGTTTGTACAGTAACTTTAAAGATGAAGATTGCTTTGCTGGTTCTGGTGCTTCTGGCGTTCGGACACTCGCTGCCTGTAAGTGTATTGGACCGTTTTAGTTTCTTCCAGAAAATGATCTGTTAAATGAAGCACAGTTTTAAGTCTCATTCACTAACCTGAATGTGTTTGAATGAAATAAGAAGTTTTGAAGTAGAAAAACTGAAGTAGTACATGTCTCTTTTGTTATATTATTAGTATTTGAGCGGTAAATCAGAACATGATGCTAAATAAACGTCACTGTTTTTGTCATGATACAGATGCAGCGGAGGAGGGTGACGAGATCAGAGAGCTCAGAAGACCACGGGGTATGAAACACACACACACACTCAATTACATAAACACACAACACAATCTCAGACACACACACACACACACACACACACACAATTACATAAACACACAACACAATCTCAGACACACACACACACACACAATTACATAAACACACAACACAATCTCAGACACACACACACACACTATTACATAAACACACAACACAATCTCAGACACACACACACACACTATTACATAAACACACAACACAATCTCAGACACACACACACACACTATTACATAAACACACAACACAATCTCAGACACACACACACACACTATTACATAAACACACAACACAATCTCAGACACACACACACACACTATTACATAAACACACAACACAATCTCAGACACACACACACACACACTATTACATAAACACACAACACAATCTCAGACACACACACACACACACACTATTACATAAACACACAACACAATCTCAGACACACACACACACACTATTACATAAACACACAACACAATCTCAGACACACACACACACACACACACTATTACATAAACACACAACACAATCTCAGACACACACACACACACACACACACACTATTACATAAACACACAACACAATCTCAGACACACACACACACACTATTACATAAACACACAACACAATCTCAGACACACACACACACACTATTACATAAACACACAACACAATCTCAGACACACACACACACACTATTACATAAACACACAACACAATCTCAGACACACACACACACACTATTACATAAACACACAACACAATCTCAGACACACACACACACACTATTACATAAACACACAACACAATCTCAGACACACACACACACACACACACACACTCAATTACATAAACACACAACACAATCTCAGACACACACACACACACACACACACACACACTCAATTACATAAACACACAACACAATCTCAGACACACACACACACACACACTAGATTACTAGATTTTAATCAAAATATGATTTATCTTTCAAAGAGACTGAAATAGTGAAGCTGTTCAACAGGTTTCACTTCATCAGCTTCTTTATAAGAAACTAAATCTGAGTTTCTGATGCTTTTCAGAGCGAGTGCGAGGAAAACTGCAGTGAAGAGAAGAAAGCAGAGGAGGAAGAGGAAGGAGGAGATGGAGACGAGGAAGATGAGGAAGGAGGAGATGGAGATGACGATGAGGAAGGAGGGGAAGAGAAAGGAGGAGATGGAGAGGAAGGAGGGGAAGAAGAAGATGAGGAAGAGAGTGATGGAGAGAGCGAGGAAGGACAAAGTGATGAAAGTGCCGCAAAAGATGAAGAGAGTGAAGCCGAGCAGAACAATGAGGAGACCAACGGAGAGGAAGAACAAGCGTCTGGGAAGATTTCCTCAGATCTGACAGAGGTCAGTCGATCATGTGATCATTTCCTGGAATATTCTGGAGTATTTTCATCTGAACGTCTGTGACGTGTGTTTATTTGCTCAGTCACATGGAAATAACTGAAATATTAATGCTATAATAGTATAATAATGCCTCAGTTTAAAAACAAATCCTCTCTCCCACAGGATGTGACATCATGATGGGCGGAGCTCCCACCGGAGGACACTGTGTAGAAGATCATGGAGTCAAAGAAGAAAATATATGCAAATTCATATTTAACTTACATGCAAATTAAGATTTACATCATGAATCAGAACCAGATTAACATGGATATAAGCTAAATATCAAGGGTAAATAAACGTTGCATGCTATTTTAAATGTTATTATAGTTTATTATTGGTAAAAATGACATTTGAACTTTTTTGTTTCCATTCCATTTAGTTTTATTTACCTTAATTTGGTTTTTCAGTTCAATTTTGTGTCATTTTAATACTTAAGGGCTGCTAAATATAACAGATGTAGTTTATTAAATGTATAAAACACATTTTTCTAATTCATTGATCTGAATTCATTATCAGGCCTACATATATAAAATATCAATACGTAGGCCTACATTATATATCAGTAATATGTACATTCATGTAAATCTGAGGAACCGGCATTACCAGAGCTGGACTACGTTTTTAATGATACATAAGTGTATATAATCCTCAATTTCTATGAAAAACATCATTAATAAAGGTAAACTGTCATGAAGTAAACGTCTCACCTCAGAAACCGTCCCGTCTGTAGATCCTTCAAGATGTCTAGAGGATGTCCCATATCTCCAAAACCATTTATTCTAGCTACCCAGATTGGCTATTGGTAATGATTTAAATGTACAAGGCATTAAGATTTTTGAAAAGGAATTTAAGATTAGCCAATTTTATTGATTGGCCATTGATATTGCACTAAAATTAATGAATGCTTTTTCTGATGCTTCAGGTTCTCTCTCAATATTAAGAAATGTGTGCTGTTGCCTATCCACTCTTGTCCAGAGAGCTCCACTGCCTCAATAAATGTCCAGACTGAGGTGAAATATTTGGGTTTAACAATATCTGAGGATGTCCATAGGATAGAGGAGGTTAATATTGAGAAACGTGTCACTGGCTGACCAGACATCTCACAGTATTTAGAAGAGTTATTCTATCTAAAGCTGGAGGTGTATCTAAGCTAATACATCCTTGTCGCTCTTATTTCTGACAGCAATATTAGGAAGGCCAACTCAGTCATTTTTCAATTTCTATGGAGAAATAAAGCGCATTATTTAAAAAGGTCCCAGTTAGTATAAAAATGGCGGATTAAAAGCCTTAGATTTTGAAGCCTTGATAGGCTCATTTAGGATTAATTGGTTAAAAGCTTGTTCTAACTCTCTGTGGTTTCACATACCTAGGGCTATTTCTGGAAAGCTTGGTGAGATGTGATTTGGATATTAATAAGATTCTAAATTTCAGTCAAATACTACACTTTTGTAAAATGATATTCACACATAACTTTACTGCGCACAGTTGGGTTCTGTGGAGCAATACTTATAAACAGAAATCAGTATTTAAAGCTGAATGGTTTGACTGGGGAGTTCTCTTTGGAACTGATCTGATGGATTGTAAAGCAGTTCTACTGGATCACACCAGCTTTGCTGAACGGTTCTCACAGAGAGCATCAGAAACGTGTAAAGCTATCTATCCCTGTAGCCTTGGTCCACCTGATCCAGAATACTTTGACTTGTCACTCCAATATTGCCGAATTTATCAACTGGTCATCATAAATTAGTAGATAAAAATGTCAATAATAGGGTTGCTACGGATGCTTTTAAATCTAAATTGTTGAATGATTATAATAAAAAACAATATGCCTGTAAACCTTTCTGATGTGCTGGGAAAAGCCTTCTCTAAATATGTTAAATGGCCAATTCCACCTAAAGTTAAAGAAACACATTTCAAAATTTGTCATAGGATTTATCCAGTTTCCAATTTTCTTCCCAAGCTATTTAAATTTGACAAGTTGAGTTGTGCTTATGTATTTTTGAAGTCACATCCTCGCGTGTAAATATAACGTTTACCGTTTTCCACCGTGTTGCTGAAGGTTCTGGCCAGCTCCATCAGGAGGGCCGTCCCCACTCCAGACTTCACGACTCCGGGGCCCCACGAGTCCCTCTGGGCCCCGATGATGATATAGTGATCTGAGAGAAACACAGACTGCCGGTTAAATACTCTGCTGATCACAACGTGAGCGGCGGTCTGACCGGGTTCGATTTTGCCCTCGATGGAGGCGAAGATGTTGTTGAGCAGCACCGGCTTCATGGTGTTATAGACGGCCATCTTCACCCTGCGCTCGCCGGGCCCCGTGAAGCCCGTACGGTAAACGGCCCTGCCAGCCCCGTGGACAACTGGAGCCGGACAACTGACTGAAAACACACACAAACACATCAAACTCATGATACAGAGGCTGCGGTTCAGCAATGAAAGGGGCAGGGTGACCTCAGCAGCTCGGAAGCGACGTTGGCACTGATTGGCTGAGCCAGGATGATTGGCAGGCCTGAGGACTGGGTGGAAGGGAACTGGGTGTGAACGGGTCACCGGAGCCCAGGTGCACCTGCCGTGATGAGAAATGACTATAAACTGTGTCTAGACACATTTGAACACATAATATGGAATAAACATCATCAGCTTTAGTGAAGATTTGATGATACTGTGCTGGAAATCTCACTTGGAGAGGTTTGACAAGCCTTGGACTTTATAATTAAGAAATATTATAAAAAGTAACGGATTTCTGATGAAGTAAAATGATTTCATTAAGAAAAGAAAATATTATTTTAAAGAAGGATTTTGAAAAACATTTCATTCATTTAACAAAAATACACATGAAGTGTAATGTAAAATACAAAATAATAAATAAAAAATACATACTTTCACATGCACATTTTTTTTGTGCCCTCGAGAAACTATTCACATGAATGTTTTTCATGCTTACGCATTTCAATTTCTACTTTTATATAACCTATTTCCTCTGTGTATCACTGCCATCTATTTATTACTATGAATAAAATGATAGTGTGGATGCACATAAATGAACAGAGATCAACCTGCTCAAAATTTTGTTTTTCTTACGGTAGTACTTCTAATATCAAGGCTTAATGTCCAATTTAACACATCCTGGTTATTTACCTACAGCAGCTAATGAACCGGAAGTCTCATCCAGACTTACTTCTGCGTTTAGGAATAAGGTGGATATGCTGAATTTAATGGTTTCTTGTGCGCACGTTTATTAAATTTTTTTTTTAAAGGCCCTTGAGGGTGTAATATAGTGCTACTGTCAAGAAACCCAAAATGCTTATAACCTGCATTTTGCATATGAGTCAGCAGAAGTTAGAAAAAAGGTGTTTATTACGTTTGAAATATGGATTTTTTTCTTACAATAAAGGCATGGATTTGCTACAGGAGGCCTTTATTCACCCCCCAGAGCCCTGTGAGACACGTTTTATTACAGATGCATGCACTTTATTTCACGTCTTCTGGACTGTTGATAAAAAGCACCTGCTTACCTCATTGAAAGGCTTGAAGGGGCCAGGCCAAGTTTTTAAAATAAAACAAATCTCCAGTGTTCAGAATTACTTTCATTATTCCAGTCTTCATGATGCTGAAAATCCAGCTTTGCATCACAGGAATATTTTTTTTTTTCAGCATAGTAAAATAGAAACAGTTTTAAATTTTAAATTGTAATATTTCACAATTTAACTGTAATTGTTGATCAAATAAATGCAGCCCTAGTGAGCATAAAAGTATTCTTTCAAAAACAATCCCAAACTTCAACAGTAGTTTCAGTGTAGATTCAGTGTGAACTGAATTCTGTATTTTTATCCATTTCTGTTTTAAAACTTTCCATACAATCAAATACTTTTCTTTCAAAAAAAAAAAAAAAAAAAAAAAAAAAAAAGAAAACAAAAAGAAAACAAATAATAATAAAACAAATCAAAATAAATCACTTACTAAAAAATCATCAAATCATAAAAATGTCCAATTAAATTATTTTAAAATTAAGAAAAAAAAAAAAAAATCTAAACAGAACTTTTTTTAAAGTCAAATTGCAAAAATGTCAAATTAAATTTTAATTTGATATTTGTTTTTTTTAAATACATCAAAATAAAATGACTTACTAAACATGTATTAAATCATAAATGTAAAATTATCTAAATGATTTAAAATTAAAAATAAATCAAAATAAAACACTTACTAAAGATGTATTAAATAAAAAAAGTAAAATTAAACTAAATTATTTTTCAAATAACTTTAAAATAAAACACTTTTTCTAAAAATGAATAAAAAACACACAAAGTCCAAATCGAAACAATAATTTTAAAATAAAACAATCAAAAAAACCTAAAACATTATTAAAGTATAAAAATGTCTAATTAAAATAAAAACACCACTTATTAGTAATGAATTAAATAATAAAAATGTAAAATCACAATAAATAATTTACCAAAATAAAACATTTCTAAAAGAAGAGGAAGTATTTTATTTGTTATTCTGCATGACATAACGGACATCAGAGAAACGTGAACATGTGAATGTGTTGTTAAATTATTGAAATATTAACTTAAAATCTCAGGGGTCTTCAAGTAAATATTTGAGCTCAAAAAGGGTTCGGCTGAGCAAACGTTTGGGAATCTCTGCATCAGATCATCCAGCAAAACCAGCATCTGAACCTCCTCAAATTGAGAATATGAGACTCGAACAGACACAACGAGAAATATTAGTCCTGAACACAACTTACACAATATATAACCACAAACCGGTACCACTAACCACCAACAATAACTAAACCCTCCAGAAGGTTCTTCCTTCAGTGTGAACTCATGACTTCAGAAGTAGTTCTCCTTTTGAGGTTTTATTTACTCTCCTGCTGCACATATTGATTTCCATTACAAACACACACAGAGCCAGTGTCCACACACACACACACACACACACACACACACACACACAGACCTGCTGGAGACAGAAGTGTGTGCTTGATAAGAGCAGATAAAATGAGCAATATTCAGCAAGCACAACTGACATAGTGTGTGACACCAGAAGATATCAGACCTCCAAAAACACAAACGTGTGAAAAACCTCACTGAAATCATGTCATGTGATCATGTGAGGAGTTTTAATGTGACATGTCCTGCTTCCTGTCTGTCTGATCAATGACCGCCTGTAAGCTCCGCCTCCGAACTCTCTTCTGTCAGGAGCTCCGCCCACTGAGCACTCATCCGTCTGGAGCTCCGCCCCCACACGCTTTCCTACTCTGTGATTGGCTCGTGCTGAGAGACTTCAAGCTGAACTGATATTCAAGAGAATCAAATCTATAAATCAAACGTAACAAATTAAACATAATTCTGTTTATTTCTGTTTCTGAACAAGACTTTTATCTTGCAATATTTACTGTGTATAATAATATAATCACAACAATAAAAAAATAATGTAATAGAAATATTACAAAATATATTATCTTGTTACAAACATAATTCAGTGAACGAGTGAAAAGCTCAAGAACAGCAGCAGGACATCAAACATATAAAACACTGTCTGCTGTTTAGTGTTTGTGTGTTTATGTGTGTGTTTAGCGTGTGTTTAGCGTGTGTGTGTGTGTGTTTATCGTGTGTTTAGCGTGTGTGTATGTGTGTGTTTAGTGTGTGTGTATGTGTGTGTTTAGCGTGTGTGTATGTGTGTTTAGCGTGTGTGTATGTGTGTTTAGCGTGTGTGTATGTGTGTTTAGCGTGTGTGTATGTGTGTGTTTAGTGTGTGTGTGTGTGTGTGTGTGTGTTTAGCGTGTGTGTATGTGTGTGTTTAGTGTGTGTGTATGTGTGTGTTTAGTGTGTGTGTGTGTGTTTAGCGTGTGTGTATGTGTGTTTAGTGTGTGTGTATGTGTGTTTAGCGTGTGTGTATGTGTGTGTTTAGTGTGTGTGTGTGTGTTTAGCGTGTGTGTATGTGTGTGTTTAGCGTGTGTGTATGTGTGTGTTTAGTGTGTGTGTATGTGTGTGTTTAGCGTGTGTGTATGTGTGTGTTTAGTGTGTGTGTATGTGTGTGTTTAGCGTGTGTGTATGTGTGTGTTTAGTGTGTGTGTATGTGTGTTTAGCGTGTGTGTATGTGTGTGTTTAGTGTGTGTGTATGTGTGTTTAGCGTGTGTGTATGTGTGTGTTTAGTGTGTGTGTGTATGTGTGTGTTTAGTGTGTGTGTGTGTGTTTAGCGTGTGTGTATGTGTGTGTTTAGTGTGTGTATGTGTGTGTTTAGCGTGTGTGTATGTGTGTGTTTAGTGTGTGTGTATGTGTGTGTTTAGCGTGTGTGTATGTGTGTGTTTAGTGTGTGTGTGTGTGTTTAGTGTGTGTGTATGTGTGTTTAGCGTGTGTGTATGTGTGTTTAGCGTGTGTGTATGTGTGTGTTTAGTGTGTGTGTATGTGTGTTTAGCGTGTGTGTATGTGTGTGTTTAGTGTGTGTGTATGTGTGTGTTTAGCGTGTGTGTATGTGTGTGTTTAGTGTGTGTGTGTGTGTTTAGCGTGTGTGTATGTGTGTGTTTAGTGTGTGTGTATGTGTGTTTAGCGTGTGTGTATGTGTGTGTTTAGTGTGTGTGTGTGTGTTTAGCGTGTGTGTATGTGTGTGTTTAGTGTGTGTGTATGTGTGTTTAGCGTGTGTGTATGTGTGTGTTTAGTGTGTGTGTGTGTGTTTAGCGTGTGTGTATGTGTGTGTGTATGTGTGTGTTTAGCGTGTGTGTATGTGTGTGTTTAGCGTGTGTGTATGTGTGTGTTTAGCGTGTGTGTATGTGTGTGTTTAGCGTGTGTGTATGTGTGTGTTTAGCGTGTGTGTATGTGTGTGTTTAGTGTGTGTGTATGTGTGTGTTTAGCGTGTGTGTATGTGTGTGTTTAGCGTGTGTGTATGTGTGTTTTTAGCGTGTGTGTATGTGTGTGTTTAGCGTGTGTGTATGTGTGTGTTTAGTGTGTGTATGTGTGTGTTTAGCGTGTGTGTATGTGTGTGTTTAGCGTGTGTGTATGTGTGTGTTTAGCGTGTGTGTATGTGTGTGTTTAGCGTGTGTGTATGTGTGTGTTTAGCGTGTGTGTATGTGTGTGTTTAGCGTGTGTGTATGTGTGTGTTTAGCGTGTGTGTATGTGTGTGTTTAGCGTGTGTGTATGTGTGTGTTTAGCGTGTGTGTATGTGTGTGTTTAGCGTGTGTGTATGTGTGTGTTTAGCGTGTGTGTATGTGTGTGTTTAGCGTGTGTGTATGTGTGTGTTTAGCGTGTGTGTATGTGTGTTTTTAGCGTGTGTGTATGTGTGTGTTTAGCGTGTGTGTATGTGTGTGTTTAGTGTGTGTGTATGTGTGTGTTTAGCGTGTGTGTATGTGTGTGTTTAGTGTGTGTGTATGTGTGTGTTTAGCGTGTGTGTATGTGTGTGTTTAGTGTGTGTGTATGTGTGTTTAGCGTGTGTGTATGTGTGTGTTTAGTGTGTGTGTATGTGTGTTTAGCGTGTGTGTATGTGTGTGTTTAGTGTGTGTGTGTATGTGTGTGTTTAGTGTGTGTGTGTGTGTTTAGCGTGTGTGTATGTGTGTGTTTAGCGTGTGTGTATGTGTGTGTTTAGCGTGTGTGTATGTGTGTGTTTAGTGTGTGTGTATGTGTGTGTTTAGCGTGTGTGTATGTGTGTGTTTAGTGTGTGTGTGTGTGTTTAGTGTGTGTGTATGTGTGTTTAGCGTGTGTGTATGTGTGTTTAGCGTGTGTGTATGTGTGTGTTTAGTGTGTGTGTATGTGTGTTTAGCGTGTGTGTATGTGTGTGTTTAGTGTGTGTGTATGTGTGTGTTTAGCGTGTGTGTATGTGTGTGTTTAGTGTGTGTGTGTGTGTTTAGCGTGTGTGTATGTGTGTGTTTAGTGTGTGTGTATGTGTGTTTAGCGTGTGTGTATGTGTGTGTTTAGTGTGTGTGTGTGTGTTTAGCGTGTGTGTATGTGTGTGTTTAGTGTGTGTGTATGTGTGTTTAGCGTGTGTGTATGTGTGTGTTTAGTGTGTGTGTGTGTGTTTAGCGTGTGTGTATGTGTGTGTGTATGTGTGTGTTTAGCGTGTGTGTATGTGTGTGTTTAGCGTGTGTGTATGTGTGTGTTTAGCGTGTGTGTATGTGTGTGTTTAGCGTGTGTGTATGTGTGTGTTTAGCGTGTGTGTATGTGTGTGTTTAGTGTGTGTGTATGTGTGTGTTTAGCGTGTGTGTATGTGTGTGTTTAGCGTGTGTGTATGTGTGTTTTTAGCGTGTGTGTATGTGTGTGTTTAGCGTGTGTGTATGTGTGTGTATGTGTGTGTTTAGCGTGTGTGTATGTGTGTGTTTAGCGTGTGTGTATGTGTGTGTTTAGCGTGTGTGTATGTGTGTGTTTAGCGTGTGTGTATGTGTGTGTTTAGCGTGTGTGTATGTGTGTGTTTAGCGTGTGTGTATGTGTGTGTTTAGCGTG
>NC_136718.1:26474229-26649229 GCF_936440315.1 Barbus barbus | reverse complement strand
TATTTATTATTTTCTTTATTTAATTTTAACTTTATTGTTTATTCTATTGCTTCTATATATATATATATATATATATATATATATATATATATATTTTACACATGTATTTATATATATATATATATATATATATATATATATATATATATATATATATATATATATATATTACATATTTATTCATGTTAACTTTTATTATTATTTTATTATTAATATATTAACTTGTTTTGTGTTTCTTACATTTCTGTCTCTTGTATGATTATCAGGGCTGGTGTTGCATATAATTTGTTTATCATAGATAAAAGTCTAAATTTAATTAAAAATCAATGGTATTTGGTTATCAAGCCCTTTTTTATTAGTTTTTTTTATATTAATGCATTTATTTCATATTTATTCACACATGCATTTACTTCCTTATTTAAATTTTATTTATTTATTTGTTTTTGTGTTTATTTTTTACATTTCCGTCACTTGTATGATAATCAGGTAGACAGATATTATAATCGATTGATTATAGACTAAGTGTAAACTTTTTAAAAATCAACTGTTTTTGCTTTAAGCCATTTATTAATTTATTAATTTTCCAATTGATACATTTATTTATTTAGATTTTTGCAGGTTTGTCCTCCGTGGAGCTGGGTACAGTTAAAACATTTAGCAACAATATAAACAATCCCAGAGCTGATATCTGCTATATATTTGAGTGTATAAAGCACTGTTAATGAGAGCATCTCAAACTAACTTGGAGACTCTGCGCTGAACGTGACGAACAGAAACCGTGGCTCCAGCGATCAGACCGAGTGTGTATGGACCACATGACAGATCCACATACACATCGATCACATGACCGGGACAATCAGCGTCCTGCACGGTCAAACGCACCCGCAGATCCTGCTCAACGCTTGCATCTGGATATTTACAGAGAGGGAAACATCTGGTTTAACCACAGCGACTCAGTCAGCAGAGAGAGAAACTGCAGGCGGGGCCAAACCTTCAGCTGCTGTCAGTGATTGGATCTTGGGTTTGGTTCCGCTGTCCTCCTGTAATGTGATTCGCTGAGTAATGATTCCACAGAAGGAGACGATCTCAGGGACGGAGCTATAAAACACAAACCGTGACTGAGAGATGATGCTGATGTATTCAGAGCTAAAGATGTTTAGTGTGACGATCATCACCTGCTGTGAAGAACTTCAGACACGCTCATGAGCGCAGGAACACCTGCCTGAGGACACAGCACAGGTTAAAGCTCACAAACAATCAACATATGTGTGTGTGTGTGTGTTTGTACCAGTTTTTCTATGCAGGTGGGGACTTAAACCTGAATACACACAGACTCATGGGGAGTTGTGTGTGTGTGTGTGTAAGTGTGAGTATGAGTGTGTGTGTGTGTGTGTGTGTGTGTGTGTGTGTGTGTGTGTGAATGTGTCTGTGTGTGAGTGAGTGCGTGTGTCTGTGTGTGTGTGAGTGAGTGCATGTGAGTGAGTGAGTGAGTGTGTGCATGTGTCTGTGAGCACGTGTCTGAGTGTGTGTCTGTGAGCATGTGTCTGAGTGTGTCTGTGAGCATGTGTCTGAGTGTGTGTGTGTGTGTGAATGTGTCTGTGTGTGAGTGAGTGCGTGTGAGTGAGTGAGTGTGTGCATGTGTCTGTGAGCACGTGTCTGAGTGTGTGTCTGTGAGCATGTGTCTGAGTGTGTCTGTGAGCATGTGTCTGAGTGTGTGTGTGTGCGCGAATGTGTCTGTGTGTGAGTTTGTGTGTGTGTGTGAGTGCGTGCGAATGTGTCTGTGTGTGAGTGTGTGTCTGAGCGTGTGTGTGTGTGAGTGCGAATGTGTCTGTGTGTGAGTGAGTGCGTGCGAATGTGTCTGTGTGTGAGTGTGTGTCTGAGCGTGTGTGTGTGTGTGAGTGCGAATGTGTCTGTGTGTGAGTGAGTGCGTGCGAATGTGTCTGTGTGTGAGTGTGTGTCTGAGCGTGTGCGTGTGTGTGTGAGTGCGAATGTGTCTGTGTGAGTGAGTGCGTGCGAATGTGTCTGTGTGTGTGTGAGTGAGTGAGTGCGTGCATGTGTCTGTGTGTGTGAGCATGTGTCTGAGTGTGTCTGTGTGTGTGTGTGTGTGTGTGTGTGCGAATGTGTCTGTGTGTGTGAGCTTGTGTCTGAGTGTGTGTGAGTGAGTGAGTGAGTGAGTGAGTGCGTGCATGTGTCTGTGTGTGTGAGCATGTGTCTGAGTGTGTCTGTGTGTGTCTGTGTGTGTGTGTGAGTGTGTGTGTGTGTGCGTGCATGTGTCTGTGTGTGTGAGCATGTGTCTGAGTGTGTCTGTGTGTGTGTGTGAGTGTGTGTGTGTGTGCGTGCATGTGTCTGTGTGCGTGAGCATGTGTCTGAGCGTGTGTGTGTGTGTGTGTGTGTGTGTGTGAATGTGTCTGTGTGTGAGTGTGTGTGTGCGTGTGCATGTGCCTGAGTGTGTGTGTACCTGTGTGTCTGGCAGCTCTTCAGTGATCATGTGAATACGCCACTCTGGCTGCAGCAGGAGGGCGGGGCTACTGAGCTGCGTGACTCCGCCCCTTGCTGAAACCCCCTTGGCTTTTAACACACTCACATCCTGAGAGACAAAGAAAGAGAGAGAGAGAGAGAGAGAGAGAGAGAGAGAGAGATGTTAAAAAGACAGAACTGTGATTGACGGCTGTACCTGTCAGTCAGATGGTCTCTTCCTGTTAAAGTGTCTCCCAAAGCCAGTGTCTCCCAAAGTCAGACATCAGACTTTGGGAGACACTGAAGCGGTGTGTGTGTCTCTCTGTCTGTGTGTGTGTGTGTGTGTGTGGTACCTCAGTGTTGCGTGCGATTATTCTGTACACACATCCAGGATGAAGGACGGAGAACCAGCGAACACATGAACCCATGAAGTGCAGCTCAATCTGCAGAACACACACAGATTCACATTCAATCCCATCATCCTCCTCTAAACTCCAGACTTACTCATACTAATGATCTGTTATCAGGTCTGTAATACTCTAAAGAGGCTCCAAAGACCAGATGATCTCAATTTTGCTAGACTTGCTTGCTGTTCACCTTTACATAATGATAATAATAATAATAATAATAGCAAAAATAACAATTAACAAAATAAACTCTTAATAAATTATAAATAAAATAAAACATTAATAACAGCAATAATAATAATATTAATAATAAAATAAAATACAATTAATGTATTCATAATGCATATTGTTTTGTTTTTTGTAATGTTATGATCATTTAGAGCCAAACTGCAGAAGATAATTAAAGTCCAGATCAGTCTGCAATCATGGTTTATTGAATAAGTAAAGAATCAAACACTTTTCTATTGATCTGTTATTGTTTTCTATTGATCTGTTATTGGTTGTTTCTGTAAGACTGTGTCTCTAAAGAATAACAGCTGGTGTAGAACTTACTAGACATAAAACTGATATGAAATCAGCTGTCATCTTCCCAAATTAAGTTTTTTCCTTTTTAAGTATTCTAGATTCTGTCTCAATAGTTAAATTTTGGTCGTCAAAAAAACAATCAAATGCAAAGTAATGGAAAGCAATTGAAAAAAGGCACTACATGCAAATTTTTAAGTCATAACATGCAAATATATAATCGCCAGTGGCGACCTCAGCAAAAACTTCACTCGCAAATTAATATTTTTGGTCGCAAATGCACCCGTTTTAGTCGCAGTCTGGAGCCCTGCATGTGACAGATGAAATGCTCTGAAGATGACAGCTGGACTGTCTTGTGTTTGATGGTGTGCTGCTGACCTTCTGAGCGTCTCCGTGTCTCTCGTGCTCCTGCGGCCGGTGGTTTCTGGGGTCGTGGCTCCAGCGCTGAGCGTCTCCCAGACACACGGCTCTGCAGACGAAGCCCGGCTGCAGTCTGAGCTCGGCAGCCGAGCCATTCTGCAGCGTCACGCCCTGCTTGGACTCCAGTCTGAGCAGCAAACTCACGCACACCGCAGGGGTCAGAGGTCGCTCAGCCACTCTGGGTCTCTTAGCGCTCTCTCGGTCTGTCTGTCTGTCCTCCATCAGACAGTGGCTCATGGCAGCAGACGGACTGATGATGGTCAGATCATCCACACACAGCTGAAGATAAACCCTGAACACAGACACAGACACACACACAGACACCTGTATAAAGATCAGATTCCTACAAAAATGGGGGGGGGGTTCTCCAATTTGTTTTGTTTTTTCTTTCTTTTTTTTCGGGTTAAATTTTTCTGGATTCAGTTTAAATGGTTACATTCAGTTATAATCATATTTTTTTATATTGAAATTAAATAATTAAAATCATAAAACTCCATAAAAAAAATAAATTTTTAGGACCCTATGAAATCCCAAAAAATGTTTTCTTTTTTTTTCTGGATTCCACTATTTTCCATCTGAATTTTGTTTTTTAAGCAAAAATATTTAGGGTTGAATTTTGAAGTTTCATTTTTTTTCCCAAATTCCATTTTTTAATTAAATTTGAATAATCAAAAAGCATGCCTAATTAATTGAATTCATAATAATGTAATTTATTACACTAACAGGGCTCTAGGAAATGTTTTATTTTTTCTGAAATTATCTGTTGTCTGTTTTGATTGTTCTTGATTCATGATTTAATACAAATCATCAAAAATGGTTTTAAATCAAATAAAGGCATAAAACATTAACATTAAACACAAAAATAATTGTGATATTCCTTAAAAAAAGTTACATTTTTTAATTAAATTTCATTAAATTTATTTAAATTCATTTAAATCTCTTAAAATGTTGCTATTACCATGATAATATGTGATTATATGTACTCATTTACAATATATATGTCCTGAATATATGCACTCATTTGTGTGTGTGTGTGTATATATATGTGTGTGTGTGTGTGTGTGTGTGTTGTATAATGGCAGGTATGACAGGTATTACCAGGTGAAGGTGACTTTTCAGGACATTGCCCCATGTCCCCACTTTTCAAAACGCTTATAAATCATACAGAGTGAGTTTTTGGGGGAAAAGTAGAAATGCACAAAGTCTCCTGTGAGGGCTAAGTTTAGGTGTAGGGTTGGTGTAGGGCAATAGCACACACAGTTTGTACAGTATAAAAACCATTACGCCTATGGAATGCCCCAACTTTTCACAAAAACAAACGTGTGTGTGTGTGCGCGCGTGTGTGTGTATGCGTGTGTGTGCGCGCGTGTGTGTGTGTACCTGCAGTGTTTGTGTGTATGCGTGTGTGTGTGTGTGCGCGCGTGTGTGTGTGTGTACCTGCAGTGTTTGTGTGTGATGTAGTTCAGCTGATCCAGATGTTTCCAGGAAGGGAAATGTGTCTTCATGAATCTCTCCATGACTAATGTACACCGCCGCACACACACTAGACAACCTAAACACACACACACACACACACACACACACAATTACATCACAACTCAAGCAATAAGCCATAAGATCTTCAACCAACACTATGAACAGTGCAAAAAAACTGTTTATATGCAAATAAAAAAAACAGTTTAATCCTTGTTTTTAATCTTTTTTTTTTCAGTTTTATGTTCTTCAGTTAATTTTTTTGTAAATTTGTTATGTGCTCTAATAATTTGTGTTCTTTAAAATATTTTTATAATGGTTTTAATTTTATTTCAGTTAGTAATTTTAACACTTCAACTTAAAAACTACTTTATTTCACTTAGTTGCAAACAATTTCTAATTTTCATTTAGTTCAAGTTTCTCCATATAATATTTATATTTTGCATTATTCCATCTTCATTTCAATTAACAAAAGTGCTTTCTAATAATTTTGGTTAACTATAGCAACAAAAGTAGAAGCTGCTGTTTCACTCTGATATGCTTAATAGCAGGGCATGGCTTAATGCTGTATAAAGAACACAAATGCTCAATCATTAATTAAGGTAACACTTTATTTTAAGGTGTCCTTGTTAAATTTGTTACATGTACTTACTATTATAATAAATAATGCATAATTACATGCAAGTAAGCCAAACCCTCATCCTATCCCTAACCACAGAGTACATATAGTATCAGTATTTAAATGTGTAATTACACTGTAACAAGGACACCTTAAAATAAAGTATAACCATAATTAAATGAGCTGATACTAATCATTACCCTGCCAGGCGGTGTTGATGTGTGCGATTCTGTGTCCTGATTGGTGTGCTGAGACACACAGGCAGTCGAGCGCGTGTGTTTGGTCTCTGAGCTGCAGTGTGGCTCGGGTCGAGTCCAGCTCCAGAACCCCCAGCAACAGCAGCGGCTCCGGGGACGCTTTCGTCAGCGGGACCTTGTGAACGGACCAGGACAGTGCCGCGTTCAGCTCCAGCGCCGTCATGTGAGCCGCTGACGCAGGCAGGAGAGACTCCAGCGAGAGCGACTCCAGCGAGAGCGACGCCCACACCTCACACCTCATCCAATCAGACAGCTGCCTCAGCGACCACAGCGCCGCAGACGGCCACCACACACAAAACTGACAGAGACAGACCATTACTACACACACTCATTTCAAATCATTCAGTCAGGGTTTAAAAGGAGGAATGCAATTTTTAATTAACAAATAACTAACGAATAAGTTATTAACAATCAAATTAATTGTTAATATTGTTTCTGCAAAACACATTTTCTCCATTGGTTATATGTTTTCCACTATCAATAGACTGATGTGTGTTACCATGGTAAAAGTGCTTGTGTGTGTGTGTAGTATGTGCATGTTACTGTGGTAACAGGGCATGTGTGTTTGTTACCATGGTAACGGAGCATGTGTGAGTTACTGTGGTAACGGAACATGTGGGAGTTACTGTGGTAACGGGGCGTGTGTGTGTGTGTGTGTGTGTGTGTGTGTGTGTGTGTGTGTTACTGTGGTAACGGGGTATGTGTGAGTTACTGTGGTAAGGGGGTATGTGTGAGTTACTGTGGTAACAGGTCATATGTGTGTGTTACTGTGGTAACGGAGCATGTGTGAGTTACTGTGGTAACGGGGCATGTGTGAGTTACTGTGGTAACGGGGCATGTGTGAGTTACTGTGGTAACCGTTCATATGTGCATGTTACTGTGGTAATGGAGCATGTGTGTTACTGTGGTAACGGGTCATGTGTGAGTTACTGTGGTAACGGGTCATGTGTGAGTTACTGTGGTAACGGGCATGTGTGAGTTACTGTTGTAACGGGGCATGTGTGAGTTACTGTGGTAACGGGTTGAGTTACTGTGGTAACGGGGCATGTGTGAGTTACTGTGGTAACAGGTCATACATGTCTGTTACTGTGGTAACGGTGCATGTGTGTGTGTTACTGTGGTAACGGAGCATGTGTGTTAGCATGTGGGAGTTACTGTGGTAACGGAGCATGTGTGTGTGTGTTAGCATGTGGGAGTTACTGTGGTAATGGGGCATGTGTGTGTGTGTTACTGTGATAACGGAGCATGTGTGTGTGTGTTAGCATGTGGGAGTTACTGTGGTAACGGGGCATGTGTGTGTGTTACTGTGATAACGGAGCATGTGTGTGTTACTGTGGTAACGGAGCATGTGTGAGTTACTGTGGTAATGGAGCATGTGTGAGTTACTGTGGTAACGGGCATGTGTGAGTTACTGTGGTAACGGGCATGTGTGAGTTACTGTGGTAACGGGCATGTGTGTGTTACTGTGGTAATGGAGCATGTGTGTGTGTGTGTGTTACTGTGGTAACGGGGTATGTGTGAGTTACTGTGGTAACGGGGCATGTGTGAGTTACTGTAGTAACAGGTCATACGTGTGTGTTACTGTGGTAACGGAGCATGTGTGTGTGTTACTGTGGTAACGGGGCATGTGTGAGTTACTGTGGTAACAGGTCATATGTGTGTGTGTTTGTGTGTGTGTGTGTGTGTGTGTGTGTGTGTGTGTGTGTGTGTGTGTGTGTGTTACTGTGGTAATGGAGCATGTGTGTGTTACTGTGGTAACGGAGCATGTGTGTGTGTTACTGTGGTAACGGGGCATGTGTGCGTTACTGTGGTAACAGGTCATATGTGTGTGTGTGTGTTACTGTGGTAATGGAGCATGTGTGTGTTACTGTGGTAACGGAGCATGTGTGAGTTACTGTGGTGACAGGTCATATGTGTGAGTTACTGTGGTAACAGGTCATACGTGTCTGTTACTGTGGTAACGGAGCATGTGTGTGTGTTACTGTGGTAAAGGATCATGTGTGAGTTACTGTGGTAACATAACGGGGCATGTGTGTGTGTTACTGTGGTAACAGGACATGTGTGTGTGTGTTACTGTGGTAACGGAGCGTGTGTGTGTGTGTGTGTGTGTTACTGTGGTAACAGGTCATATGTGTGTGTTACTGTGGTAACGGGGAATGTGTGAGTTACTGTGGTAACAGTTCATATGTGTGTGTTACTGTGGTAACGGAGCGGTGTGTGTTACTGTGATAACAGGTAATATGTGTGTGTTACTGTGGTAACAGGGTATGTGTGTGTTACTGTGGCAACAGGTCATACGTGTGTGTTACTGTGGTAATGGAGCATGTGTGAGTTACTGTGGTAACGGGGCATGTGTGAGTTACTGTGGTAACAGGTCATATGTTGGTGTTACTGTGGTAACGGAGCATGTGTGTGTGTGTTACTGTGGTAACAGGAAATATGTGTGTGTTACTGTGGTAACGGAGCGTGTGTGTGTTCCTGTGGTAACAGGGTATGTGTGTTTGTAAGCTATGGTGATAACAGGGTGTGAGTGCGTTACCGTGGTAACAGGGCACTGGTGTGGCTCCTGTATCATCTCTCTGTAAATATTTCTCTCTTTTTGTGTCTTCTGTTCAGCGTCACACACAAAGTCCAGCAGCCGCTCGGCGACAACACACACACGCTCCGCTCTCACCCAGCGAGGACACAACCTGACACACACACACACAGAGGTTAATAACATGACACTGACTGTAAAACTACAGTATTTGGGGAATCATTTGAGGGGGAAAATCTAATTGTGATTTTTCTGATAAAAATTGTGATTGTGATGTAAATCTTAACATTTTATAAACAAATTCAGAAATTAAATTTTATACAAAAAATTCAATAACAATACTACTATTTATAATTTTCAAACTTTAAAGCATCAAGGCTTTATTGCGTTTTCTTCACTCACCTCTCAGCGACGGCGTTCTGACAGTAGCACAGCCAGAGATACTGCGACGCGCCCAGATTCTTCTCCAGCAGGAGGCACTGCAGCGGCCCGTGAGACCGCTGTACCTCCACCTTTGAACTCAGGCGGCTGAAGGCAGTGATCTGCAGGCTGGATCGCAGACACGCGCACAGAACCACACGCGGAGCAAACGGGGAAGCGTGGTACATGAAGTGAACATTGTGAAGCTGAAGGCAAACACCACAGAAACATTCACTGCTGTTTTGTTTAAAGCCTTTAAAACAGTGTCTTATTCACAGAAATAATGAATCCGCTACTGAATTTTGTGATGACATCACACTCACCTGAATCTCCGCCCCTGGCCTCAAGCCGCTGCCCCATTTCTGAGCCGGCTGATAGGCCAGACAAAGCCCCACCTGTCCGTCAATCTCATAAAGCCCTGCCTCCGCGTTCAAGATTTTTGTGACTGTGCCCTGTCAATCAGACACAGTTACTACAGAAACCAGTCACAGCACAGGTCAAAGGTCACACCTATTTGCTTTAAGGACATTTTTAATTTTTCCACATATATATGAATATGAAATAAGCGTGTCCTGCAATATTTCATTACTTCACAACTATTTTAAGCACTATTTTCGGTAACACTTTAAAATAAGGTTCATTAGTTAACTACATTAGTTCACATGAATAAGAATAAACAATACTTCTACAGCATCTATTAATCTTAGTTAATGTTAATTTCAGCATTTACTAATGCATTATTAAAATCATAAGTTGTTTGTTAACATTAGTTAATGCACTGTGAACTAACATCAATAAACAATGAACAACTGTATTTTTATTAACTAACATTAACAAAGCTTAATAAATAGTGTAATGAAATTAATTGTTCGTTCATGTTTGTTAATACATTAACTAATGTTAACAAGTGACACCTTATTGTAAAGTGTTCCTGTATTTTCTCATAAATGCCTTATTCTTTTAAAATCTTATTGGGGGGGGGGGCTTGTTTTACCTAAATGTTTTGATTATACTGTATATAAATAATACTATATAATAATAATAATAAAACTACTGAACAAAAGTATAAAAATTAATAAAAATCAAACAAATAAATTAATTAATTTGTAATAAAATAAATAAATAAATGCACTGTAAAATAAAAAAAGAGAGATAATTTAAGAAAAATCACTTTGAAACACACAGGGCATGTATTTATTTGATTAAGTTGCAGTCTTTGCAATTTCAGGTTTATTTCAATTGACCATCCCGCTTTATTCTATAGTATATTTATGTATTTATTTTTATATGGTTTTATTTTAATAAGTTTATCATGTTTATCTATCATATAGCAATGCTTTTATTTACCTTTTTTTAAAACACAGAATGCAATGCAAAATAATATAAATTAATTATTTCTAGTTATTTGTAGTTTCTAGTACCTTAAAGCTGATGAGTGTGGAGCGTTTCACTCTGACTGCAGGACCGGAGCCGGACGCTGTACCTGAGTGCAGGTGTGTGTCAGCGGTGTGTGTGTCAGCGGTGTGTGTGTCAGCGGTGTGTGTGTCAGCGGTGTGTGTGTCAGTGGTGAGGGAGTCTGTGTGTGTGTCTGGATCCTCTGAGTTCTCCTGGTTCTGCAGGTGCAGATGGAGGCGTGATTGACAGCTGTCCGTCAGCACGCACCGGCCCTCCAGGCCCTGCAGTGAACACACACGCAGAGACGAGAGCCACACGCTCTGGCCGACACACACACACTGCCTCCAGTACTGATGCTTGGCTTCCTGACACACAGAACAGACCAACAAACACCCGATCAAACAGAAAGATCAGAATATAGATCACTAATATTTACTCAATTAGGTGGAAAAGCATGAATATTTGTTACATTTTATGGGTCAAAATTATCAATTCTTTTATGCCAAAAATCATTAGGATATTAAGATCATGTTCCATGAAGATATTTAGTAAATCTCCTACCGTAAATATATCAAAACTTCATTTTTGATTAGTAATATGCATTGCTAAGAACTTCATTTGAACAACTTTAAAGGAGATTTTCTCAATATTTAGATTTTTTTGCTCCCTCAGATTCCAGATTTTCAAATAGTTGTATCTCAGACAAATATTGTCCTATCATAACAAACCATACATCAATGGAAAGATTATTTATTCAGCTTCAGATGATGTATAAAAAAGACTGGTTTTGTGGTCCAGGGTCACATATGTAATGCAATCTAGGAAAACTCACCACATGGTGAAATTTTACCTATTATAGGTTTAACATATAAAATACCATATAAAAGTTTTATAGGTTCAAGCCATTTCCAAAACTGTTTTTATTTCGTCCATAGCTTGAATGTAACAAAAGTTATAGCTATCTGAAGTTGACTGATAGCTATGATTTTCAAGAATATATATATATATATATATATATATATATATAAAATACAATGATTACATTTTTGTTGTCAGCCAAATAACAATTTCCTCATGTGTCACCACAGTTAATTAAAAATAACATGCATAGAATATATTATGTATAATGTCATGAATAGATATAGATTATATTTTAATAGGAAACAAATTACAGTGCTGTTATTGTTAAATAAAGGTCAAAATAAAACAAATACATTTTACTTTTTTTTTTTTTAAATACAGATTTTGGGGGGGTAATTTAAATAAAGCTGAAATAAACCAAATATAATACATATAAATATAATAAATGCTACTTAATAACTTATATAAAGTAAAACTTACATAAAAAACGAAATTAAGAAATACTGCTCTGGCGACTAACTAAAATAAGCTTAAGTCCTATAATTAATAAAACTACAACTAAATAAAAAATAAAAGTGAAAGCTATATAGAAATATTTAACAGCAACAAAAAACTAACAAAATGGACAAAAGCACATCACTTAAACTTGAACAGCAAAAATGTAAATATTAAATAAAGACTATAACAGCACATAAACAATACTCCAGTTCATTCATCTGACCAGTAATTCAACAGCAATAACAAATCATGATTTATCTTTGTTCAGATTCATCATCAGAGTCAGAGCTGGGGTAAGATATGATATCTGTGGGATTATTTGTTTATACTGACCGTGATGAACACAGGCACCGAAGACCCGTCTTCACTGAGGACGAGGCAGAAGAATCGTTTCCCACGGATCACCAGCAGAGGACAGACGACGCTCAGCCGGCCGCTGACACACACACACACCTGATCCTCACACCTGACACACACACACACAGAGCGTCACGCTCCTGATCAAACGCATGCGTGTCACGCTGGGAGCCGGATCCGCCTCACCTCTGTCTGAGGAGCTCAGCCGCCCGCGTCACGCTCATGACCTCACTCAGGGCTCCTCCGGGGTCAAAGGCCATGGCCTCCAGGGTCACACACACCGGAGGCTCCAGCAGCTCTAAGTAACCCGCCCCAGGTGCATTATGGGGGATGTAGTTCCATGAGGGAAACAGCATCAGCCTCCCCAGCCAGAGACAAGACGACTTCAGCATCTGCATCAGAAACAAGGAGATCCTCAAATCTACACAGCAGCAAACCCACTGTTTCCATCCATAAATATGCATTAATATTAATGCATAAAATCAACAGACAATAAGTCTTTTCACATCTGAGTAATGGATTTAAAGCACAGATTTTATGGTCAAAAGCGATAAATAAATGAGAATAAAAGTTGAATAAAGATTATTGGAGTATGTTTGCCAAATTTAATATTTATATAGTTTTTCACTTTCATGTTTTAGTCAATGTGTCACTTGACATTTCTTTATAAATATTTGAGAAACTTACTAGCAATTACTCATTTGAAATTGCTTCCAAGTAAATCTAAGTAAAAAATCAAAGTAAACCCTACATCATTTTTTCTCAGCGTTTATGAAACATCATTAATGCTTTATAAAAAGTTTTTATTTATTAACATTAGTTAACATGAACTAACAAACTGAAAATTAAATGATATTAGTGCTGTCAAATTATTAATCGCATCCAAAATAATAGTTTTTGTTTATATAATATGTGTGTGTGTGTACTGTGTATATTTACTATGTATATATAAATAAAAACACAGCACACACACGTATATTATGTAAACAAAAACTTATTTTGGATGCGATTAATTGTTTTGACAACACTAGATTTAATGTACTTAATATGATTTATATACTACTATAGTATTAATATTTTTAATTAGATTTGTATTTAATATTTTCACCATATTTTTAGGTTGTTTTATTAGTTGATATTTTCATTATTATTATTATTTCTTTTTAAAATATTTCTATATCTATTGATTTATTTTGTCATTTTAAATAGGGTTTTAGTCATTTTCAGCAAACTATTTATACACCATTATATTATTTGTTAATTATAATTAACAAATGTCACATTTTCAGTTCTCATTTTAATTTTTGTTAATTTTTTAATTTGTTATCATTCATCATTACTATTAGTTTTTTATACTTCTATTTAATGTAATTTTTATCCATTTTAGTTATTAATTTTAGTTGTAATTTTAGTGTTTCAACATTATTCAACAACAGAAAGCAAGTTTTCATTAGAAACGACTTAATTTTTTAAGTTTGTTAACTTAAGTTTGTTTATCTTACATTTCTATTTTATGTCAATTAACAGGTAATAATTAGCTCACCGCACACACTAGGCTTCCTCCTGCGTCTCTCACCCTCCAGACGCCGTCACTGGTCCCCGCGGTCTGTCCATCACACAGACAGCCAATCAGAAGCAGGTTGTCCCGAGGGAGAGCTTTATAAGCAGGCAGCTTTAGCTCCGCCCCCCTGGCTTGTTCCCGGTAGTGGGCGGAGCTCCAGCGGAGGCTGCTGCAGCAGGCGGTCCTCTGATCACGGATCAGCTCCGACACAGACACAAACCTGACAGAAAACATGAGGATATTACAGCAAACAGACCACTGGTGTATGATGAAATGATGAAAACAAATGTGCTGAAGTGTGAAAACGATGCATTCAAGACGTGTCAGAAAAAATGACGAATTAAACCAAAGAGTCCAATAACAAGTGGGAAAGCATCTGTATTGACAGTAAATGTGGTTATATTTACATTTAGTCATTTAGCAAACGCTTTTATCCAAAGCGACTTACAAATGAGGACAATAGAAGCAATCAAAACCAACAAAAGAGCAACAACATGCAAGTGCTGTGATAAGTCTCAGTTAGCCTAAAAGTTTTTTTATATAATAAGTAAAAAGAAAACAAGTAGATAGAATAAGGGTCTTTTTTTAATTAAAAATAAAACAAGTCAAAAGAATAGAAAAAGAATAGAGAAGGCAAGTGTTAAATGCAAATAATGAAAAAGAATAGAAATAGAAATAGAGTGCAAGTGTTAGAGGCTCAAGTGTGTTTTCTGGTAATGCTCAGCTTGGTTATGAGTGCAATCCCTAACAGGGTTTCAAAAAGGTCTTAATTCACCCTTTCAATAATTTAAGATCATAAAAGGGGTCTTAAATCAAAACATCTGAGTGAAATAAAAAACAATTATCATTACAAATAAAACTAGTTCATCAGACGATATTCACCAAATCATTCACAGTTTTCCATCATGTGGAAAACTCATTAGAGAGTGAAGATCACAGCTGAGCACCAGACTCACCTGTAGCTGACAGGTAAATCAGTGTCTGAGCCGACGGCCGTCTGAACCTTCGACACAACGGCCAGAGACAGACGAGACACGGACAGACCCAGAGACGCATCGATGAGAGGAAGAAGCTGCTGCTGCACCGCCTCAAACACCCCAGAGAGCCAGCGCTGCTCCTGAAACACACACACATCATTACCACACACACACACACACACACACACACACACACACACACATCATTACCACACACACACACACACACACACACACACACACACACACACACACACATCATTACCATACACACACACACAACATTACCATACACACACACACACACATCATTACCATACACACACACACACACATCATTACCATACACACACACACACACACACACATCATTACCATACACACACACACACACACACACATCATTACCATACACACACACACACACACACACACACATCATTACCACACACACACACACACACACACACACACATCATTACCATACACACACACACAACATTACCATACACACACACACATCATTACCACACAGACACACACACAAACATCATTACCATACACACACACACACACACACACACACACACATTACCATACACACACACATCATTACCATACACACACACATCATTACCATACACACACACACACACATATGCACAGGTATAACACAGGTATATCTGCAGCAATAGACAACAATACATTGTATGGATCAAAATTATTGATTTTTCTTTTATGCCAAAAATCATTAGGATATTAAGATCATGTTCCATGAAGATATTTAGTGAATTTCCTACCGTAAATATATCAAAACTTCATTTTTGATTAGTAATATGTATTGCTAACTTCATTTGAACAACTTTAAAGGAGATTTTCTCAATATTTAGATTTTTTTGCTCCCTCAGATTCCAGATTTTCAAGATTTAAATCATTAGTATTTGGGATAAAACTAATAATCATAAACTGATTCTTGTGGTAAATATTCCGTTACACTGAATTATACTTTACTGCCTGCTTTCTGTAAATCATGATATAAATATATATATATATATATATATATATATAAAGTATATTTACTTTTTAGCACAGAAAACATTAGGTATAATTGATGTACATATAATTAGTAATAATACAATTAATCTTAACATAATTAAAAGATGTGTATTAGTGCATGTGTATAGTTTATATACATTACTATATTGCAATTACTATTGACGTATTTCAAATGTATAATAAAACATTCATACATACAGCAGACACACCTGTATTAGGATAAATTGATATTTTTCTAATTAAAAAGTGAGAGAGAAAGATGTACCGCTCTGCTCTGGTTTTTAAAGTGCTTTAGAAACTCCTCCATCCGTCTGGACACGAACACTCTTCCGCGGTCACTGCCACGATTATGTTTATTACAATATGAGCGCAAATATGAAATATTATCACCGCCGACCTGAAAGACGCGCGCGGAACGATTCCGCTCTTCTTCTGCGAGTGTTTTTGTGTGTGACGTCACGAGCGACGAGCGCGAGGCTTCTGGCGCCGCCAGGCGGAGCGGAGGAGAATCACACACACTTTTAATAATAATCTGTGTTAAACAACGATCAAGAAAACAAATCAAATCATTTTCGACTTTTATGTGCAGAGTTTGACCATTTTTTTTTATTTACAAATAGACCACAACGAGGAGTTACACTACTAGTTACATGACTTTTCCTTCACGCTCCAACAATTGCGTATCTTCCCCACAAAAGTCTTCTAAAATGTTACGAACAATATATTTCTGCCTCATAATTTCATCAAAATCCACTCTAGATCGCAGTCAGACGTTATTACACTAAACACTCAGTGATTAATAGTGACGGTTATATTAACCTCATTATTTTTTTTTTTAAAGTTAAAGTCGTGACGTATTGTCAAGTATGGTGACCCATACTCGAAATTGGTGCTCTGCGTTTAACCCATCCAAGTGCACACACACAGCAGTGAGTAGTGAACAAATGCACACACACACACACACACACACACACACCGTGAACACACACCCGGAGCAGTGGGCATTTATGCTGCGGCGCCCGGGGAGCAGTTGGGGGTTCGGTGCCTTGCTCAAGGGCACCTCAGTCGTGGTATTGAGGGTGGAGAGAGCGCTGGACATTCACTCCCCCCACCTACAATCCCTGCCGGCCCGAGACTCGAACCCACAACCTTTGGATTACGAGTCCGACTCTCTAACCATTAGGCCACGACTTCCCCACATTATCTGTCATGTGTAGCTTGAAGCTAATTTACGATTAAATTTGATGTATTTTATCAAAAGAAATCAATAGGTTCATAAGAAAATATTTAATTTTCTTCCAATAAATATTCCATATTCCAAGCTTGCCTGCTGCTCTGCTGACTTCATGTGCATGTGCAAATCATGAAAACAAATACTGGATTTTTGGACTTTTTTATGGACAGAAATTGTAATATTACTGAAAACTTATTAAAGTAATATTATTACTGTAACTAGCTACTGCCCAACACTGATAAGCATTCATTAGCAGGTGAGGGTTTGTGTTGGTTCCGCTTTAGTTGTTAATAAAAACAAATCATGCAATTTTATACCATCTATTTAGGTTTTCTTGACCTACGATGTACGAGGAAGCATAAATTGAGATGTACATATGATGTGGATATTGGAGTACATCTAAACTTGTTCAAAAAAATAATGATAGTAAAATTTAGCTTTTTTTTTTTAAATGTTAAACATGCTTCATTTTATTTTTTGCACCCTATAGAAATTGTATAATATACACCAAGTTTAGACAAAGTCAAAAATGTCTCGGCATCTTGGCATCCTTCAGTCTTTGAAACAAAACAAATTCGCCCCGTGGCTTCAAAAAAACGTCCTTGAAACAAAAACAACGTGTTGTATTTGTAGACGGTCCCTAACCCCGACTGGATGACTGTCTCTAACATCTTGCTTCATTAGTGCTGTTCACGTGTATCTCTATTGATTCTGTGGGACGTCCAGCACCGCAGGGACATTAACCCAAGGGCTGTATAGTGCATAAATACCAGATCGTGAATATAAAACCTCTAGCTTTCACTTTCTATGCTTTTTGATTTCTCAATCCAGATTTGATCAAACTAAGGCATGGCCATCAGGTGAGTTGACAATGGCCATTAATGTAATATCTGCATGCTTGCATGAGGACTTATATCCGCTTGATTTTGTTATGAACTTTGCATGAAACATAGTCTATATAATGAAAAGGATTCAGCCTGATTTAAGTTGCACCGTAACGCCCTCATCAGCAGGTGACTGAATGTTCAGCTTTCTGTTATGAAAACCAACCATGGGTTTACTGCAAATAAAACCAAAAAAACATGGTTATAGTTAAGCCACGGTAACCACAAATTAATCATGATTTTTCAACACCAACCATAGTTTAACCATGGTATATGTAGTAAAAACTGTTTATACAAATGGTAGTCAATATGCCAAAAAAACATGGTTACTACAATTTTACTACAATAAAACCATGGTTAATTTTCGTAAGGGCAATATCTAGGAGTAAAAATAATACATCTTACAATACAAAAATACTGCTAGGGTAGTATGAAAAACTCCTACCCTAAAAAAATAAAATTTTCTCCCTCAACTTCAAAATCATCCTGCATCGCTGCAGAAGTACCGACCCAGTGTTTACAAAGTGTACATGCAAAGATCAAAAAAAAAAAAAAAGGTAAAACAGTAATGTAGCATAATTTTTGAAGTTGGAGGAGAAAATGAAATGGGTTTGAGTATGAGTTTTTTGACATATCCTAACTGTCTTGAACCGGAGTGCACAGAGTATGCATGCACAAAACAAGCATTTGAGGTTAATAAGTATATAAATTGTACGTTTTTAGAAAATAACCGATCGCTGGATCAGACCCTTCTTCCTCGGCAGGGATTGTTTTGAGCCATTTGAAGCTGTATTAAATTTTATACTGCATTTTGGAAGTTCAAACTAAAAAATACTAGTCTAACGTAGAGTAAAACATTCTCAGTAAACAGTAATAAAATAAGAACAAATGATGTAATTACAAGCTATAGGACAAAAAAACAGAAAAAGGATCAATTAAATGTAAGATATTCAGGTGTGATTGCTGTGGATTATTAGGCTGCCGTCACTTTAAAGGGTTAGTTCCAGAGATGGGCACTCGAGTTAGTGACTCAGATTCAACCAGAAATGACTCCAGACTTGACTCGAGGAAAATGACTCATGAATATTTTAAAAGCAACTCGAGTCTTTTATCTTTAAATACTTGTATAACTGAGGCTACGTCCACACGAAGCCAGATTTCTCCCTATCCGATCTTTTTTTTTTGCCTCAAATTCCGTAAAAAACGGAGTCGTCTCAGGAAATATCTGCGTCCACACGGAATCACTGAAACCGACTGAAAACGATGTAGTACACATGCCAGACCAATATGTGGCGCTGTAATTCTGCCACAGAGATACACAAAAAAACAGAGAAGAAGACTTGGACCATGTGCGTAAACCTTGCGCGCTGAATATAAACTAACACACAAAGCAGAAGATTTTGCTTTAATAAAACTAATGAGCTCAGTAGGTTCTGCAGCACGAACACAGGCACGTAGTCTGACATTGTTGTTGTTGTTGTCGCTGTTATGTGACGCAGCGGTGTCTGATTAGGGGCGAGACGTGGGCTGATGACGTCATCGTTTCAGAAAATATACGGATTTGCCGTCCACACGAAAACATGAAAACGGCGTTTTCAAATTTATCCACCCTGGGACCCGGTTTCAAAAATGATCGGTTTCACTCTTCGAAAACGCCGGATTCGTGTGGACGAAACGCCTATACGGTAAAAAATGTATGCGTGTACAGAGAAACCCGTCTTCGTGTGGACGGGGCCTAAATAGTCTGTGGCAATGGGGAACAAGTGCGGACGTAATGACTGTAATAATGTGACAGGTGTGTGTAATGTGGCAGTTGAGTGGAGTTAGGGGAATGAAGTCCGGGAGGAAGGGAGATGGTGACCTCTGGTGGAGAAAGGCAGAACTGCAGAGCCCGGACTCATGACAATCATGCGACACTGAAGACTGGAGTAATGATGCTGAAAATACAGCTGCGCATCACAGAAATACATTACAGTTTAACACATATTCAAGAAAACAGTTATTTTAAATAGTAAAAATATTTCACAACGTTACTGCTTTTGCTATATTTTGGATGAAATAAATGCAGGCTTGGTGACCAGAAGAGAATCTTACTGTCCAAAAACTTTTGACTGGTAGTCTATGTAATGTTTTTGTTATGGAAAATTATATAAATTTTTGTACAAAATACAGCTCTTTAGATCTCTCTCTCTCTTTTTTTTTTTTTTAAATGATTGAATGAGTCAAAATTATTTTCACTGGTAATCAACATCACAGAAGCCATTCATAGACCTTACATTGTATTTGTCCCATTGAAGTCAAACCAGTGCAGTGCACTACTGTTACAGAAGAGGGACTGGGACAATGTGACTGAATAGTAAACAGGTATTTATTGACAGACTGCTGAGCAATGAGGATTGAAACCGGTAAGTGGCAATACAGGAAGTCTTCAGGAATCTGGAGAGATGTTAACTTGACTTTCTTTTGTTGACAGGAGACCACAGACAGGAACTGGACACACACCTCACCACGATGGCAAACAGGAAATGAATACAGGAGCTGACCAACTGGGGAATCGCTGGAGAACACACTTGGGAGAGAACAAGGTAGGCAAGTCGACAAGGAGGTAAGTATCAGGCATGGAGTTTGCGATAGCAATGGTAGTCCTCTTCACTAGAATGAGACCAGACACTGGAGTGCTGTGAGGTGTGTGTATTTGAGGAGTGCTTTATGAGTGTGCTGATGATGTAGGTGTGGGTAACTAGAAGATGTGTGGGTAACTGATGCAGGTGTGGGTAACTAGAATTCAGGTGAGGGAGTGCGCTGTGACTGGCTGGTGACAGAGCCTGGCCAATCTGTGGCAACTACTGACATAGCAAAGACAATATATTAAATTAATCTGGCACATTTAAATGAAAGCAAACTAAGAAAAAATAACTTAACACATACCAATTTTGACACTGCAAATCTACTTACGGTGTTGTCCTCAGGGGTTGTCATATGCCAGTTTTATGGTCCATTTTCACCGTGAGATTCTCCCTGCTACACACAGAAAAAAAATCTCTAGTTCTTTTGTAAACTAAGTACAAGCAGTGCTAAATAGATGCAATTTCATCCTAAAAGAAAGAAAATAATAATAGTAATTATGATTATAATAGTAATGTAACATCTTATAATGCTATGAGACATAAGCTGCATTTAAGCTTTGTACTTACTTGACGATCTGGATCTTGCAACCATGCTTTATATTGCTTTTTCCTAAAACCTTAAAGCAACAGAAAAGAATCGTCAGTTCCATCTCAAATCAGTAATACAATTAAATACAATACAATGTCCACAAGCCAGTACCTTTATGGCAATCACTCCATCTTAGTGCTACTTGGAATTGTACTCTTGCTTTGCAAGTACAACTTATACTCCATTGTCTTTATAGAGTTACTGACTGCAAGGTAATAATACAGTGCAAAATTAACATTAGGACAAAGATAAGAAATGCAAAGTTAAGACTTTAGGGTTACTATAATGAATCTTATGATCTTGATTTAAAGGTGTATGCTAATTTACATTAGTTTGGTAGATAGAGTAATGTGTTTGGACAGTAATGTGTAGGCTAAGTAATGTGTTTTCTCTTACTTTATAAACCAAGCATGAAATGTGTCACTTTTAGAAATGTGTAGAAAATATGCTTGACAGTTTATGACAGCTAGACCAACCATTTTGCATTTAATGACATTTATGATGAACTAATGACTAGATGTTTTGAGGGATAAGACAAAGCAATCGCTACTTGTTCAAAAGAATGAGAAACTGCTATTATGATGTGGAGGTTGAAAAAGTCGTTTTGTGAATTTAATTTCTGATTTGAGAAATGCACCAAAGCCACTGAGAAAAACTGTAACTAATTACTTGTAAGTGACTTGTAAATGAATTAACAAAACATGCACAAATTGTTAACATATAATTTATTAATCATTTATGAATGTTTTGAAAATGATTATTTCATCATTAACTAATCACTTATAAATGACTTACAACTGAACGTTATTGTAAAGTGTTACCGGTTCTTCAAATCCTGGAAGAGGTGGCTTGCAGTGAAAGGACTTTATTACTGCCTGGCGGAGTTTGTTTTTTGATTGGACTTGGGAAGTTGCTCTTCTGTGTATTTTAGGCTATTACAGTTGTTCTCAGTGGCTTTGGTGCATTTCTCAGAGCAGAAATGAAATTCTCAAAACTACTTGTTCAACCTCCACATCATCTAGTCAGTTGTGCACATCATGAAAGCAGTTGTTCATTCTTTTGAACAAGTTAGTGCTTTGGTACATTCATGCAATTATGTACATTTGTCCGCGTTTTCCTACATTATCAGTTCGTAATGTCATGTTGCTCAAAATGTATTATATAGTTCTCTGTGCAATAGTCTTATCCCTCAAAACACCTAGTCATTAGTTCATCATAAAAGTCGTTAAATGCAAATGGTTGATCTAGTTGTCATAAACTGTCAAGCATATTTCTACACATTTCTATTAGACATTTTGTAAATTTGCCATGCATTAGGCACAGAGCAGGGTTGTAACTGATTACATGTAATCTGGATTACGAAATCAGATTCCAAAAACAAAGTACTTGTAATTAGAGTAAGTAAAATTAGAAAATATTCGTTATCAGACTACAGTTACTTTATGGATTACATGATTACATATTACTCACACAATAGCAATACATTATTCATCATTTATTGATTCTCTCTAATTCCTCTTTTTTTATCTTTTAAATTTCCCTTTTTAAAATAGTCTACCGCTTAAATACACTCAGAAAGTCCAGTTTTGTGGACATTCCCACATAGACTAGTCATTAGTCAGGTGGCTACAGCAATTGACTAATGGATTTACAACAATCATTTCAGGTTTATAGTAAGAAGTGTTTCAACATCGCAGCAACTACTGATGAACACATTAATTGTTATTTGAATTATCACTCAGTAGGTTAACCATGTATTATTATATTTTATTGAAAGGCTTTTGTCTTTCAAACTCATTAAAATGCACAAATTCTTGTTATTTATAATTTGCAGACACTCTCAAACTCTGTCATCTGAACCTCTTTCACTAATATTTACTTTAAAGGGGTGGGCAATCAGCAATTCTGTAAAAGACTATTTAGATTGGACTTTGTGCATTGTAACAATACAGATGTTGTTTATGCTCAAACAGAAACATTACACACTATTGTTAAAAAAAAGTGAAATCATAATCAATGACCCCTTTAAGTACCCCTGAGATTTAAAAAATAAATGTTTTAATAATTAAATTTTTGCATGTTCACTGCTCTCTGACATTGGTTAATGGTTATATGGCATGAAGGTAAACACAAAATATTTATTCTTTCTAGTATTATTTTGATTTATTTTAATTTTACATTTTTATGATTTAATTACTTGTTAATTAAACTCACAAACCCCCTGCAGTTCCTTTACAAACACCAGTTTAGGAAACCTTGATGCAATATAATGTTTAATGCACTTCATGTTGTTAATTACAATGAAAGGAATATATTTTCTCACTTTTTACATTATTGTGGTACAAGATTATACTGTTTAAATAAATTCGATAAACGAGTTAGGTCAAAAGTAATCTAAAAGTAATCCAAAAGTAATCTGATTATGTTACCTAAAATGTGCAATGTAATGGATTACGTTCCTGATAACAATTTTTGTCATTTAATTTGGAATCAGTAACGGATTACAATTTCTAAGTAATCTACCCAGCTCTGATTGCACAAGTGAATCTTGACTTTCACTAATAAAGAGAATGTAGATCAACCAATGATAAACCAGTTCTATGAAATTCCTCATTCAGTGCTGCACGCAAAAGCAAAGTTTTGCCTAAGGGGTGATTCCTGTTTTTGCCTTTCTAATTTTGTATTTTGCTTTTGTGCCCATCCCAGATATCACACGTATGTCTGCAAGATGTCTGTTAAAGATCGCTTGATCTGGAAAGCATCCGGCATGTAAAAACATCTGACAGACGTTTGTAAGATGTCAGGTTTATGTACACTTTAAATCATAAACATCTTACAGTAAAGACATCTAATAAACATCTATTTGACACCTGATAGGAAACGTCCTATAGATGTATTGCAGATGAGCGAACACTAAAAATACATCTTGCAGATGTAAATGCAGATGTCAAATAGATTGATGTACATGTGCTATCAGAGATATTGCTTTTTATTTTCAATCACAATGACGTTGTGTAGTTTTTTTTGTTTTGTTTTTTCTTTCAGACCTTTTTAGTGAAAGTGTAACTGTGAATCCTGTCAAGTCTCTTTCAATCAATATCTCATATACAGTAATGTGTAAATTTGTACTTTTGAAATGGATATATGGTATACATAAGAAGTGCAGCCTTCTGCATTTCAATACAGTAACTGTCATGCAAACCATTGCCATAGTTCACATCAGGTAAAACTAACAGAGTCATATTGACAACATGACTAAGCATTTTGGCTATCTTGTTTGTGAACAATGACACAAGGACTTTTCATTCTGATGGCACTGATATATTCATTGACATAAATATTTACTTTTGATAGATGAACTAAAGATTTTGAGTAAGTTACAGACTTTCGAAGGTAATCCATTGTGTGATGCTGTTTGTACAAATTGTTTTGATAGATGCACATACTTCTTTGCAAATATTTAGGATGATCTGAGAAATGCTCCAAAGCGACTGAGAAATACTGTAAACGCCTAAGGTCGAAGATTCATCATTACTTATGCATAGGAATAAGAGTAAGCCCCTTAAATCTGAATTTAATAAAGTGATATGTAACGTTGTGATGCACTTAAGTGTGAAACCGACCTGACCAGCTTAGAAGAGTGAAATGGCCTATGGTTAATGGGAATTTTTTAGTTTTAGCTTCAGTAATTTTAAAAGATTTAGAAATCTTTGATGGGTTATTTTTAGATGTATTTTAAGTGTTAGGCTAGTTACTCAAAAATGTAATTTGTTACTCAGTACTTGTTACTTCTTTTAAAAGTAATATTATTACATTTCTTATTACTTTTTGGAAACAGTAACTAGCTAAACTACTAAAGAAAACTTTAAACCATCCTCATCCAGTCCCCTTTGAAGTGCACCTGACCTCTCCAGCTCACCCCAAGCCGGGACACTCCACATTCCTGACCAATGGTTTGACCCCCCCTCACCTTCCATGTACCCCCGAGCTCGTAAACGGACTGCTACCACCATTCACCTGAGGGGCAAAGTTGCCGACCCCGCTTACCAATCAGTCAGGTCAGTGCTTAAGTCCGAATCCCATCCTCGGCCTCTGATTTCAAGCCCAGTCTCTGTCCTCAGCCCAGAAACACCAGCTGCTCCACTGTTAAGTCTGCTGGCCACTCCATCATCAAGGCCGCCAGCTCCTGTTTCCCCGTCCAGCCCAAGGAGGGCATAAGTTCCCGAACTCCGCCCAAAGTCAGCTTATGTTCCCGAATCCGCTCCTGTTTCCTTGTTTAGCCCAGAGAGGGCTCCTGTTCCCACGTTCCGGCCAGAGATGACTCATGTCTCCAAGTCAAACCCAGAGAGGGCTCCTGTTTTCCCGTTCAGCCCAAGGAGGGCATAAGTTCCTGAACTCTGCCCAAAGACAGCTTATGTTCCCAAATCCGCTTCTGTTTCCATGTTTAGCCCAGAGAGGTCTCCTGTTCCCACGTCCAGCCCAGAGAGGGCTCATGTTCCCACGTTCCGGCCAGAGATGGCTCATGTCTCCAAGTCAAGCCCAGAGAGGACTGCTGTTCCACATCTGGCCCAGGGAGGGCCTCCGATCCCAAGTCTTGCCCAGCGAGGTCTTCTGTTTCCATGTTCAGCTGAGAAATGGCTCATGTCTCCAAGTCAAGCCCAGAGAGGGCTCCTATTCCCACGTCCAGCCCAGAGAGGGCTCCTATTCCCCTGTCCAGCCCAGAAAGGGCTTCTGTTTTCAAGTCAAGCCCATAGAGGGCTGCTATTCCCACGTCTGGCCCAGGGAGGGCCTCAGATCCCGAGTCACGTTCAGCCCAGAGAAGGCCCCTGTTTCCAAGTCAAGCCCAGAGAAGGCGGCTATTCCCACGTCTGGCCCAGGGAGGGCCTCAGAGTACTCCTGCTCCCACACCTCGCTCAGAGAGAACGGAGGGCGGTTGTTCCCATATCTGGCCCAGGGAGGGCCACAGATCCCAGATCAGACCCAGAGAGGACTATAAATCCCACGTATGGTCCAGAAAAGACCTCAGTTCCTATGGATGACACAGCGAGAACCACAGACCCCAAGTACATCCCCAGAGAGGGCCCTGTTTCCAAATCAAACCCAGAGAGGGCAGCTATTCCCATATCTGGCCCAGGGAGGGCCACGGACCCCAAGTCAAGCACCAGGGAAGGCGGTTGTTCCCACATTGGGCCCAGGGAGGGCCTCAGTGTCCGAGTCTAGCCCTAAAAGTGTGCTCCAGCTCCAACACCTCGCCCAGAGAGAACGGTTGTTCCAATGTCCGGCCCAGGGAGGGCCACGGATCCCAGAGAGGACTATAATTCCCACGTATGATCCAGAAAAGACCTCAGTTCCTATGGATGGCACAGGGAGAGCCAAGGACCCAAAGTCCAGCCCAGAGAGGGCTACACTGCATTTTGAATGTGAAATGAGCTGCTGGGTTAAGTTGAAAGATGGTTAGTTTTGAAAAAGTGACTTTAGTATTGAGATATGTGTCTTAGCGATTGTAAAAAACTATAATATGCTCTACATGTTACTGCCATTATATGATATTAGACATGCTCTGTTTTAGACTTTATACAGGCTATTGGAGCACATCTAGACTTGTTCAAAAAATAATGATAATAAAAAACTTTAGTAAAATTTACCTTATTTTGCTTTTTTATATATATTAAACATGCTTCATGTTTAATATATATTTATTTCTATAGCGCACTTAAAACAACTACCTTTGACCAAAGTGCTTTCCAGCATCATTACATAGTCACACAAACAAAGTTACAAATTAGAAAATTAAATCCTGATCAATCAATCAAATCTAAAAGCTATACATAAAAAGATACAATTTCAATCTAGACTTAAAAGCATCCAGAGATGGGGAGGATTTAATATGCATTGGAAGACGGTTTTATAAATGTGGAGCAGCCACTGAGAAAGCCCTATCACCCTTTGATTTTAAAAAACCACAACTTGACCCCAAAGATCTAGCTAATTACAGACTGATCTTGAATCTCCCTTTTCTGTCAAAGATACTAGAAAAGGTTGTATCCTCACAATTATATTCCTTTTTAGAGAAAAATGATATCTGTGAGGATTTCCAGTCAGGATTTAGACCGTATCATAGTACTAAGACTGCTCTCATTATAGTTACAAATGACCTGCTCTTATCATCTGATCGTGGTTGTATCTCTTTATTAGTACTACTGGATCTTATCGCTGTGTTCGACACTATCCATCACAACATTCTTTTGAATAGACTAGAAAACTTTGGGGGAAGTCGTGGCCTAATGGTTAGAGAGTCGGAGCAGTTGGGGGTTCGGTGCCTTGCTCAAGGGCACCTCAGTCGTGGTATTGAGGGTGGAGAGAGCGCTGGACATTCACTCCCCCCACCTACAATCCCTGCCGGCCCGAGACTCGAACCCGCAACCTTTGGATCACGAGTCCGACTCTCTAACCATTAGGCCACGACTTCGACCCGTTTGGGTCCCAATGAAGTCCATTTTATGGAGAAATGTTTTCATCAAAAACCTTAATTTCTTTTCGACTGAAGAAAGAAAGACATGGACATCTTGGATGACATGGGGGTGAGTAAATTATCAGCAAATGTTTTTTTAAAAGTGAACTAATCCTTTAATTAGGTCAACCGGAACCAGGAACACTTCCCATAACACACAATGTACTTGTTACATCGTAAGAAGATTGGCATCTACGCTAATATTAGTCTGTTTCTTTCTTATTCCGAGGTCACTGGAGTCACCAGATCAGATGGTGGATCAGCACCTAGAGACGACCTCTACAGCCCTGAATGTCAGCGGAGACCAGGACACCTAGATGAGCCCCAGAGACAGATCCCCAGTGAGGACCCCATCATCTAGACAGCTACTGGGGAAAAACCACTGGAACCAGTTGAGCCCTTACAATCTGACTTTGCAGCAGTTGGAATTGAACTGCTGGGTCGTCTGGCCAGAGGAGAAATGGCCTCCTGACTGAGTCTTGTTTCTCCCAAGGTTTTTCCTCCATTCTGTCACCGATGGAGTTTTGGTTCCTTGCCGCTGTCGCCTCTGGCTTGCTTAGTTGGGGACACTTCATTTCCAGCAATATCGTTGACTTGATTGAACAGAAACTTTTTGAACTGAACTGAGCTGGACTATGCCATCACTGAATTCAATAATGAAATGCCTTTAAACTGAAAATTGAGTGTTTAATCTTGTCATTTTACATTATTGACTCACTATTTTCCTATTTTGATATTGTGCAGTTGCTTTGACACAATTTGTATTGTTAAAAGCGCTATATAAATAAAGGTGACTTGACTTGATTTGACTTGATTTTAATCTAGTTTTAACATGAATCATTTGCTTTGTAGACCTCATTTTCCTTGTATTTTGATAAGGAATCAAAAGGTCATCAATATATTTTGGGGCAATCCCATGCAACGCTTTAAAAACCATCAACAAAACCTTGAATTCGATTCAAAAATTTACAGGCAACCAGTGTAAAGAAATCAAAACTGGGGTAATTATCTCTATTTTATTTGTGCGAGTCAAAAGTCTGGCAGCAGCATTTTGTACTAACTGAAGATGAGATTATTGGTCCTGCTATATATACAGAATTGCAATAATCAATGCATGAAGATACAAAGTCATGAATAACTCCAGGTCCTTGAAAGAGAGGACTGATTTCAGTCTAGAAATAATTCTGAGTTTATAAAATGCAGCCTTCACAACACTAGTAACCTGTTTATCTAAAACTAAAGCTGAATCCATTATAACACCCAGATTTTTGACATGATCTGAAACACTTATCTTTATAAAGACCAGTATTTTACAGTAATTATACCATGGAAATTAGCTCCGCTCCAATTGCTTCAAACAGTTTGAGTTTAAAAACTAGCATCCATACAATATTAGTACAGTGAACTTTCCATTTGCATCCACTAAGGAGGACTATTTTTTAGTATAAAACTGCAATCACTTAATGTGTAATGGTAAAATAACTAAAATATGACTTTAACTCAAATCATTGTGATTCATTGTTAGCTATAGCACATATGTATGTACTCAAGAGATCATCACTGTATCAGCAACTCCACAGTTACGGTCTATAAATAAAGCAGCAGAACATCAGTGTTTGTGGCTCAACATTGACTGAAGCACAGGCTTTACTCTCCAGCACAATGGTGACCCACAAAACTAAAGTAAACTAACAGATCTCTCTTGTGCAAAAACATATTAATACAGTTCAGTTAAATATTTACTCTCCTCATCAGTTCAAGACTTTGCTTAACTGTGGCAGCGGCCTCTCCCTTCTCAGACTCAGCTAGCTGCAGTGAGAGTCCCCTGGGTGCTTCGATGGCGATCACAAGGAAAAGATTTACCTCTAAAAGAGCAAAATTTCTCTGAAAGAGCTGACATGGTTGGATTGTATGTTTCATTATGCCATTCCATCTGTGTCCCTCTGGTTGCGGTATCTAACTTTCCCCTAATAATCGGCACGATCATTGTCTTCAGTGTTTGGAGCGTGAACATGCTGAAGCAGCGTTCGCTGAGGGTGGTTGTCCTGCTTGCGAGGACATGCCCTTGAGCACATTCTGCTTGCGAGTCGCGTTCTTTATGTAGAAGCCGCGGCTCACTTCAACTGCTTCCCATTCCGGTTCTCCTACATCTGGGTATGAGGCCGCAGCGATGTGAGTTGAAGGGGAGCGGGGGGAAATGAGTAAGACCTTGCCGGGTAAATCCACGCAGGTCACTCGTCCCCTGTGTTTACCGGTTGAGTTCCCGGGTGACTTTGATAGCTCATCCCAGTACAGGCTTGATTTATTTTTCGGGGCTTCTGCTGGGGAGGACGAAGTTAGGGCAGCATCAGAGGAAGGGCATGAGCCATCTGACGCTAAAGCCACGACTAAGCAGGCCTCTGCGGGGGCTGAATCTCAGTCGATCACTGAAATGGCGGCCGTGCTCAAATGGGAAGCCAAAGAGATTGGGCTTGTGTGGAATTCTTCGCCTCGTCCAGAATGCTCTAGGCTTGACGATTGGTATCTGGGGGATGACCGGGACTCCAGGCCATGCTCTATCCCGGTGCCTTTCTTCCCCCGCAGCAAGCCGGTCCTGCAGCCAGACCCGCCCAACGGTCCAGTTCTCACAGGAAGGTTGCACCGCCAGCTCGCCACCAGGTTACAAGGAACCCTCGCCAGGCTTCAAAGCGTTCCTGAGAAGGGCAGCCCAGAGGAGAGGGACCTGCTGACCTGCCCGGATCTACCCTCAGCGAGGGGATGAGTGGTGGATTCAGCTCCATTTCGGCTGTCTGCCATTAGGCAGACGGCCACCACATGGTCAATAAAAGAGCAATTTCCATCTCCTCTACGCATTATTCACAGCGTGTCTGGCCCTCTGTGAGACGGCCAGATGCTGTGTCAAACCAGAACGTGTCCAGACACACACCCTTTGTCTGCACATGTTCTACAACACCGAATTTATCATCCAGACAATCCCCTGAGTTCAAGCGATCCTCTGGTCGATACCCATCTGACGAATTCATCGGACAAAACACTCGGTGGCCTTCGGGGCTTCTTATCCCCAGCCACGGTGTTTGTAGCTCCGATCAGCCACAAGGCCCCCACTCCTGGTACATCGGATGTGGTCCCCTTTAGATCTACGGCGCGGAATCTAAAGGATTGGCTCAATCTACCCAATCCCTCTCGTTGGCTTCTCAGAACCATCTGACTCGGCTATGCAATCCAGTTTGAGAGGTGCCTGCCCAAGTTCAACAGCATTCTATTTACCACGGTTCAGGGCAAGAATGCTGTGGTCCTTCGGACACTCGCGAGAGTTGGTTTGCTCCCTCAGGGATGTGGTTCTCAACCACCTAGCTCGACTGGGATTTCAGGTCAACTGAGAAGAGGCAAACTCTCCCAAGTGCAGAGTATCTCTTTTGTCATGTACAACTGGATTTGGTCGCTATGACTGCACGCCTCTCAAAGGGCCGTGCTCAGTCAGTGCTAAACTGTGTGAGAACACTGAAGCGCAGAACAGCGCTTACTTCCAGAATACTTCCAGAGGCTCCTTGGGCACATGGCATCCTCAGCCGCGGTCACGCCGTTGGGTCTGATGCACATGAGACCACTACAGCACTGGCTGCATACCCAAGTCTCGAGATGGGCATGGCACCAAGGTACATACCGTGTGAACATTACACCAGTATGTCACAATACCTTTAGTCCTTGGGAAGACATTTCATTTCTAAGGGTAGGGGGTTCCCTTAGAACCAGATGCATAGTGGTGTCCAGATGCATTCTGGTGATAATAGATGCTTCCAAGACAGGCTGGAGTGCCGTGTGCACTGGCATATCAATTGCCTGGAGTTGTTAACAGTGCTTTTGGCCCTGAAGAGATTCCGACCATAGGTTCAGGGTAAGCACGTGTTGGTCCGGACAGACAACACAGCGACTGTAGTGTACATCAACCACCAGGGCGTGTTCGCTCCTTTCGCATGTCACAACTGGCCCACCATCTCCTACTCTGGAGTCAGCACAGACTCAAGTCTCTGCATGTCACTTACATCCCAGGCAAACTCGTGTGGCCGATGCGCTTTCATGACAGACTTCACTTCAGGGTGAGTGGAGACTTCACCCCCAGACGGTCCGGCTGCTTTGAAGTCGATTCGGCCAGGATCAGATAGATCTGTTTGCCTCGTTGGAATCCACCCACTGCCAGTTATGGTACGCCCAGGGGCCTACGCAAGTATGTCTTTCCCATAGTGTGCCTCATGGCACGGACTCTGTACAAAGTCAGGGAGGACAGTGAACAGCGCCTGCTGGTGGCTCCGTATTGGCCCAACAGGACCTGGTTCTCGGAGCTGGTGCTCCTTTCTTCCGTCCCTCCCTGGCGCATCCCTCTGAAGAAGGACCTCCTTTCTCAGGGGAAGGACAAATCTGGCACCTGAGCCCAGATCTCTGGAACCTCCATCTATGGTCCCTGGACGCGACTAAGAGGACTTCAGGGACCTTCCTCCCGCAGTGATAAACACCCTTGTACAGGCCGGAGGTGGCTATTCGACCTGAGATGGTGCAAGTTTACAGACTGGTGTTCTTCCCAAAGGGAAGGACCCACGGAGATGTGGCATCAGATTGGTGCTATCCTTCTTTCAAGGAGGCCTGGATAGGCATCTTTCTATTTCAACACTTAAGGTCCAGGTGGCAGCAATAATGGAAGGCAGATCGGTGGGGAAGCACAATTTTGTTATCAGATTTCTCAGAGGTGTCTGGAGGTTGAACCCTTCTAGGCTGTGCCTCATCCCCTCTTGGGATCTGTCTGTGGTCCTTCAGGCCTTACAGCAAGATCCGTTTTAGCCCCTTCCGTCAGTCGACCTCAGCGCTCTCTCTATGAAGACGGCCCTCCTGACTGCACTCACATTGGTTAAAAGAGTGGGAGACCTACAAGCCCTCTCTGTTAGTGATTCATGCCTAGAATGTAGGCCGGCAGACTCTCACGTTATCTTGGATACGTGCCCAAGGTACCCACCACCCCTTTCAAAGATCAGGTGGTCACCTTGCAAGCTATCCCTTCCCAGCAAGGGGACCCCAACCTGTCCATGTTATGCCCAGTCCATGCCCTGCACATCTACATGGAACACACTCAGGATTTTAGACATTCTGACCAGCTCTTTGTCTGTTTCGGAGGACAGCAGAAGGGCAATGCTGCCTCCAAGCAAAGGACTTGTAACACCCGTTTGCACCAATGAGAATTATGAGTAATTGTTTGTGTTGTTGTTTTCCCAAATTTCCTGTAAGTGCAACTATAGATGTTATTTGGACCAGTTAGGTTCAACTATGGAGCCTGTAAATAGCATAAATAAAGGCTTGAGCAAATACAGCAATCAGTGTTTTGTTCTTATATATATATATATATGAAATGGTCAATGTTAAAGGAGAAAGAAGAAAATATAGACAGTTGTATAACAGGAAAAAAAAAAACATTATACCGGTATCACAGAGTACAAATGTAAGATTGTACAGCAAATGCAAAAACCCTACAGGTGCACCAAACACACTAAATATATCTAGAAGTATGTAAGATCAGTTTGGTAATTCTTACCCATCCATGAAATTTGTAACTCACAAAAAATCTAAATCAATCAAGTTTCAAGTCAATAAAGACCCAATCCAATGAAGTCTCAGTTTTCTTCCACAGTCAAATCAAATAGCTCCTTTAAAGTCTCTTTAACTTCAAAAATCAGTTCGTTTTCTTTTCCAACAGTCAATGGGGGAAAAAAAACCCCGGAAAACTGTTCAATGTTAAATCCGTGCCACGTGGATGGGCATTAGAAATTTTTAAATAGGTCCGTTGAACAGGCCAGGAAGATAATTTCCTCGTACTTTCAACCAGGAAGACGGAAAAAAATAAAATAAGTTGAGATCCCACCTTGTATGGCAGAAACCCGTAGTTTCACGATGAGAAGCTTATTTGAGTGTCCAGATCCGTGGAGGCTCGCCATCAACTGATTTCTAGAACTTTCAGTTCCACCGCAACAAAAAACCTGACCTTGATTTTAGGCCAAACAATAACAGGATTATTTTCATAGTTTTAGTTTGCAAAATTAACAATTAAGACACAGCTTTCTGCTGAATTTCCTTCTCAAAGCAATTAACTCAAATCAAACTCAAATATCATCCTCCAAAACAATTATTGACATGAATCAAATTACACTTAAATATAACGTTGACAAAATGTAGATTCCAACAAAACCCATATTAAAATAAATACATTAGTATGAACTCAAAATTCCTCTTAAAACATACATTAAAGAGATTTTATCCCATAACTGCGTAGAACTGGTTCACTGATTGTTATCAAACTAATGTTCGACAAACATCAATAAAACCTCACCAAATCCAAGTAAATCGATGATTTTATGAATATTGACAAATGGTGATCGTAAATCACACTAATCTGCGTCAGCTCTGCTCTGTCACCCTTTCACAAAACGGAGGATTCAACTCTCCCGCTGCGGGGGAGCACGTTATCGGAAGAGCGAGCTTAAAGGGCCAGAACCTATTTTTTTCCACATACAAAATGCAATTAAATTTCAAACACTCAAATGAATGAAAATCAAATAAAACACTTTTCACCCAAAAGAAAACACTTTTCTTTCTTTTATGACTTTTAAAGGGAAGGAATAAATAACTAAATAATAAAATGAAATAAATCAGTGTGCTGTGCACTGTCACATGTCGGTTTTCCTTTCAGTTCTGTTTTGACCTTATTTGGTAGTTCCTGTTCTGATTTAGCTAATTAGTAATCATCATTTAGTCCTGTCACCTGTGTTTGATTAATTATCTAGTTTGCTCCTTTGTTTCCTGTTTCTTTATAAGCATTCAGTTTTGTCTCCATCTTTGTCGGATCTTAAGTTCATAATGGTTAAATGTGAGTTGATGCAAATAAATATATCTTTTGTTATTCCTCGTTGTGGGCGCCTATTTCTACAACCACCAACCGTGACACTGTGTGTTACTTTTTTTCTGTGTGACTTAATCACCTGGGCTACACACTGGATTGTTGTGGATGCGATCCGTATGGCCTATCAGGCCAGAGGCTTACCCTGCCCACTGGGAGTGAGAGCCCACTCAACCAGGGGAGTCGCTGCCTCCGCAGCTCTAGCAAATGGGGCCTCTCTAACAGACATTTGCATAGCTGCAGGTTGGGCTACACCTAACACATTCACTAGATTCTATAATCTTTGAATGGAACCAGTATCTTCCAGAGTCCTAAACGCAAGCTCTGAGACTCAGGAGACTGGCATGGTGTAAAAGTCAAGGTTCAAGAGCCCAACTAAAGCAAACACTAATCTCCATCAGGGAACAAGGGTTACAATGCGTAACCGAGATGATTTTTTTTTTTTTTTTTTGGACTCTACCATGATGAAGATTAGTGTTTGCTTTAGTTGGGCTCTTGAACCTTGACTTTTTAACATTGACTTTTCTTTGGCTAACAGTGTGTTTTTCAGCACAACTGGGCCAAAGCACAATATGTTATATTGGCGAATATGTTTTGCTAATGACACAATCCGTTTTAAACACCAGGTTCATTGCTTTTCAGTGTTACTTCTCTTACCAAAGCGATGCTCTATTACCATATTAGTACAAGAGCAGGATATTATGAAAAATCACACAGATTACTCATAACAAAAAGCTCTGACATGCTATTAAACACACAAATCAAGAATCAGTATATGACTCTAAACAATGGTGGCAATCAACAAAATAAACAGATAAACTCTGAACATCACAAAGCATGCTATTAAAACTCAACAAAAAACAAAAGCAAAAATAAAAGCAAATAGTAAGAATTAAAGAAAATAAGGACAATTCAGCAGCATTATTTATTCATGATGCAATGCATGCTGAGAGTCATGGATGAGTTTTGTACTCTGCTTGTACCCAGCATACATTGCAGCATGAAGCTTTTGAATGTCACCAGTGTTGAGATTCAAATGCTGATTCTTAATGTCTGTGTGTGTCTAAGTGACACCGTAGTTTTAAAGGTTTCACAATGTGGGTGGGCCCAGAGAAAATCAGGTGGGCCTAACTAATGCTAACAAACACAACTTTTGATTTTACAGTTTTTCTCTATTACTTTGGTGTATTTCTCGATTCTTAATATTTGCAAAGTATGTGCATTTCTCAAAACAATTCGTACAAACAGCACCACACAACGGATTACCTGCAAAAGCCTGTAACTTTTTAAAAATCTTTAGTTCATCTTTCAAAGTTAAGTATTTATGTCAATGAACAAATCAGTGGTATGAAAATGAAAAGTCCTTGTGTCATTGTTCACAAACAAGATAGGCAAAGTGCTTAGTCATGTTGTCAATATAACAGTGCACTCTGTTAGTGTTTCCTGATGTAAACTATGGCAACAGTTTGGATAACAGTTACTGTACTGAAATACAGAAGGCTGCACTTCTTATGTATGCCATATTTCCTTTCAAAAGTACAAATTTACACATTACTGTATGTGGGATATTGATTGATTAACAGTTACACTTTTACTAGTGGTCTGACCACAAAAAAAACCTTACAACATCATTGTGATATAGTAAAGAAAAGGAAATATGGGCACAAAGGCGAAAATACAAAATTAGAAAGGCAAACACAGGCAGAGCTTTGCTTTTACATGCAGCACTGTATGAGGAACTTCAGAGAACTGGTTAATCATTGGTTGATCTACATTCTCTTCATTAGTGAAAGTCAAGATTCACCTGTGCAATCCATGGCAAATTTACAAAAAGACTAATAGAAATGTGTAGAAAATGTGCTTGACAGTTTATGACAACTAGATCAACCATTTGCATTTAATGACTTATACAATGAACTAATGACTACATGTTTTAAGGGATATGACTATTGTACAGAGAACTAAAAAATACATATTGAGCAACATGAAATTAGCAACTGATAATGTAGGAAAACGCGGACAAATGTACATAATAATTTGCATGAATGTACCAAAGCAATTGCAACTTGATCAAAAGAATGAGAAACTGCTTTAATCATGTGCACAACTGACTAGATGAATTTCATTCCTGATCTGAGAAATGCAACAAAGTGAGAAAACTGAGAAAGAATGTAACGCATTTGTAAATGTTGAAATTAACATTAATAAATGCTGCAGAAGTATTGTTCATTCTTAGTTCACATTTGTCACGAATCCGGTCTGTGGCCTTCCGCCCGATAGCCACCAGAGGTCGCCTTTCTGTCATATTGACTCTCAGGACACACAGCACACTGGACTGCATTTCCCATCGTCCGTTGCACTGACGACACACACACAGCTGATCGCACTAATCTATCTCACAATAATGATCACACACTCTCACCTTGGACTTTCTCTCCCTGATGCCGAGTATAGTACTGTGTATAGCACTAGTGTTAGTTACCTAACCGGGCCATTCTGTGTTTTCTGTTTAGTTCCAGTATTGTTCTGTGTTTATAACTCTCCTAGTTTTAGCTGCGATACGGAACCCACTTAGTTGTCTTAGTCTTGCCTTTCTTTGTGTGTTTTCAAGTGTTTTGATTCTTGTCCGTGTATCCTGGATTAACCCTTGCCTTGCCCTGTTGGAGATTGTTCGCCAATCGTTGACCCACGCTTTCCCTAGGATTACTCTGTGTCTTGCCCTTGCCATACCTGTTTGCTGTTGATTGACCCTGCCTGTGTGTTTGACCATAAGCCATAAGCCTTGCATATGGATCTGCATTAACTACACGTCAACTAATAAAAATTATTGTGAAGTGTTACCATTTATATAAATGTATATGTATACAATAAAGCCACAATACCAACTAGCACTAGGAGGTTTCTGGTGCTTGGTAGGTCACAATATAATGTAAATCTGGCCCCGTACATGATACTGATTTTGTTGCCAAATTGGTTTGGAACAGTTGTTGATTAAACAATTAAACTGAATTAAACTTCTCTCAGTGATCAATAAAACTGTCAGTCAAGCAGACAGACAGGATTGACTTGGTATGATGTCATTTCAATATAAAAATGATTTTTTTTTTTACATAGCTTGGATGTAGTAAACTACTTTTGCCATGTTGCTGTAGCTTAGCTCACTACATTTTCCAAGAAGCTTGCCCAACACTGTTTCTGGAGAACAAGAAATATTACCCAGAATTAAGTTGTTTCTTACAGGATATTGCTGTGGTCATGAAAAAAAAAAGGATTTTACTGTCAGAATATGGCCATTTTTTTACAGCAGTTTTTTACAGTGTACTTTCTCAAGAACAACAAATATTACCCAGAATGCATTGTTTTTACAGGATTTTGCTGTTGTCATGAAAAAAACAGGATTTTACTTTACTTTCAGAATATGGCTGTTTTTACAGCAATTTTTTTTACAGTGTACGTACAGTTTCCTTGGAAGCAGAAGAGGGTCCAAAGATGACACTCTCAGTCTTTTTAGTATTAAGAAGAAAATTGCATTGTCGAAAATGTCTTGGAATCTCATCCTTCAGTCTTTGAAACAAAACAAATTCGCCCTGTGGGTTCAAATAAGAGTCCTTGGAGCAAAAGCAAAACCAAAAAAAATATATAGACTAGGTTAATACTAGAGCCATTGAACTCTTTTCTCTTCGTGTTTTATTTGGTAGACAGTCCCTATCTTCATGGTTTCATTTAGTTTTCTAAAGGACGTCCAGAACAGCTGAGGGAGGGACATTAACCCAGGGCCATAGTCCTGCATAAATACCAGACCATAAATATAAAACTCCCATTTAGATCTTCTAGCTTTCACTTTTTATGCTTTTGTGATTTCTCAATCCAGATTTGATAATACTAAGGCATGGACACCAGGTGAGTTGACAATGCCAATTTAATATCTGCAGGCAGGCATGGGGACTTAATAAATATTCTGTTTGATTTTGTAATGAACTTTGCCGGCAAAATATATCAAATAAAAAGAAAAGCATTCAGCCTGATTGAAGTAACGTTACAGATGTTAATCGCACCATGTAACGCCATCATCCTCAGATGAATTTAAGATGTTCAGCTTTCTCTAATATCTAGAGGAGTTAATTATTTATCTATTTCAACATATAGTCTGTATATAACTGGCTTAAATTATTACCTTAATATTTTTCTTGTGGCCCACAAAGTGAAACAAATGAGAAGAAATGCTTAACATAGAAGGTCTGTCAAGTAATTTTTTTTTAAAATGCTACTTTTAATTTAAATGCTAAAGATAAAATAAGTAAAAATAGACAATTAACAAAACAGAGGCTCTCACTCACTTTCCCTAGTTGATTTCCCTCCAATGAAATAATGTCAGCCATTTGATATGATGTACTTTATTTTCTCCAACTTTCATTTAAAGGGCCAGTAGTAAAATATAATAGGGTGGACAATATTCTGAGGGACAAGCTAAAAAACTTAATTTTATTTTATTTTTAAATAAATGTAATACTTATAATATATATATATATTAGAGAAAACAATTACTGATATTGCCTAGCAAACAATGTACCAAAAAAAAAAAATCTTTGTTTTTGAGGTTTCAAAATGTATTAAAACTGTTTAGAATAAAAACGAGGATACACACAGTGGAATCAGTCGTGTATAGCACAGTGCTCATTCAGCAAATGCACAGCTAAACAGATGTGTTTCGAGTCTGAATTTGAATGTGGCTACTGTTGAAGCACATCTGATCTCTTCTGGAAAGCAGGTTACAACTATGTGTGGCATAATCGATAAACAGCCAAAAGCTTGGGTTTATGTCCCCACCAATGTCAAAAGCAAACATGCCCTTGAGTAATACTACTTTAAAATCAATCCTAAATGTAACTGGAAGCCAATGTAAAGACCTGAGGACTGCTGTGATAGCCTATAGGCTTCTCAGATTTTCTAATTCTACTCTGAATAAATCTTTTGCATATAAATAAATATTAATTTCATAAGACTGTTCATCAGAACACAAAAATGTGTTTATTTTCACTGCAATAGGCATAGATTTGACAGAGGTTTTCCTGGGATTTGATGCTTTTCATCTGATGTCTGAAGTCCTGACTGGAGTTTGGAGTTTGTTTATCAAGTTTTTCCTCCCTCAGACTCATCTCTCCCTTCTACTTCTCTGTGAAAAAAAAAAAAAAAAAATCTGATGTCCATCTACAGGAGCCAATAATATTTTAGTCAAAATAAGATCATCATATTATTTAGAAACATACTTTAGTTTTGTCCAGTGTTTGAAGTGGAAATACAGAACTGCCGGTACTCCCAATGTGCAAGGAAAACCGCGTTTGGGTGCTGGGGGAAATTGAGAGGGCACAGGGCAGCATGTGAGAAGTGCCGGCGGCCCGGAACGCCAGAAAAATTCATGGTGCGCTGGGTTAAAGTATAAAAGTGGTGCTAAGGCGTACAGGTGCGTACCAGCCCACGTTCGAGCACTGGGTGTCTTAATTTTTTCATAGCCCACCTCAACTGCATGCTAACACTTCTGTGTGAAAGGATGCACGACGTGTGCATTGCAGTTGCAGTTAAATAAACAGACTTCTGCGTGCATGGGCCAGTTTGTCTTCGGTTAAACTGAGTTGCTTTTACAAGCCTTGATTCGGTTGTTGCATATAGATTAATTTCTTTATTTCGGGATTGCCATCATCTAAATGAATACACTGACATATAAAGAAAATTAGAACTCAAACTTGAGATTTTACTGGGGCACAGCAGATTTTTACTGGGGCACGTGTAAATGGGGTCTAGCGACGCCCATGATCTGGGGACACAAAAGGCATCGGATCCCAGGAATGACCCAGGTTGGTTTTGAAAGTCAATGCTTGAAATAAAGATGCAATTAATTTTCATTGATGACTGAAGAACTAATAAATTTAATTATAGGACTATAAATCATTGTATAAATTAACAGAATATTATTCAGCATGTTGGAGGTGTCATATTACAAAATGTATTACCTCCTTTTAGAATCAAAACTTTTTGTAATCTTCCATATCTGGTAGTTATTGTGTGGTAGAAGTAATATTGACAGAGAAATGTATAGATCTGTGTCAGAAAAAATGCATCAAACTAATTCAATGGAGCAGTGGAGTTGTGGGTTTGTGGTATAACGCCTAAACAAAATTGCATAGGAACCTCAAATTTGTTTTATCAACTTCTATATTCTATTATATAAATTAAAACTAGTACAGCGCATTTTCTTTACAGTAAATTTAAACTTCTGTAACTTTTTTATCCTTTTTTTTTTAAATGATTTCACTGCTGCAATAATTTGCTCATTGTCTTCTTTAAAGGTGCACTGTGTAATATTTAGGATGATCTATAGACAGAAATGCAATATATTATACATAACTACGTTTTCAGAGGAATATAAAGACCTTACTTAATGAACTGTTATGTTTTTATTACCTTAGATTGAGCAATTTCTATCTACATACACCGCGGGTCCCCTCACATGGAAGTCGCCGCCATGTTTCTACAGTAGCCCTTAACAGACAAACTGTGCGTGTTTCGTCACTCGTGTTTCGTTTTGTTGTTCTTGCGAAAAAACACTGACACAAGGATGAACACGTAGCAGTAATATTCGCAATAACATCGGTTTATTGAATGATTAAGTAAATATAATTCCTTAATTTACCTTTGTAAAGAAACCTCTATGCTCTCTGCGGTCTCAGACTACAACATCGTAGCCCTGTATCGACCACCGTAGCTTCTCTAAAGGGAGGGGTGAGCGGGATTAAGCCGTTGGTTGCAATTCGCAACCTCAACCGCTAGATGCCACTAAAATCTACACACTGCACCTTTAAAAACAGACCAACCCCAGGTCTGTATTCAAAAGCGTTCATGAATTGAACGCTCGTAGACCTTGAATTTCGCAGGTTGTTCCCCAGAATCTGCGCCTTCCCCAGATGGTACCGAGACATTTCGTAAAAAGTTGTCGGGTGCTTTGGCACAGACACTACGTACAGATAAATTTTGTCCGGATACTGGGGTAAACAAACGAAATGGCGCTGTGGAGAAAGTTGGAGCAGCATGTGACTCGGTTCATCTATTCATGCCATGTCACTCAAACGCTGTTATCAAACAACAGAGATAAAGACTATTTCAGACTGTTAACCATGCCAAAGTACTCTGGGACCCAAAGGTTAAACCTAAAGGTGTATTTGGGGGACACCTAAATATAAGAAGCGCTGTATCGAAATCTGAACAACTTGAACAGTTGCTAACACATTCCAACCTTGACTTTTTGTGTCTTTCTGAGACTTGGCTAAAATCCACCATTTCAAATAGTGCTGTCTATATTCCAGGCTACAACATCTACAGGCGTGACCGTGGTCATGGCAAAGAGGGCGGAGTAATGATTTATGTCAAGGACAGTTTTCAATGTGTACATATGGAATCAGTGGGAGATGTTTTGGAATGTGTGGGGATAAAAAATTAGGCTGTCTCCGGAAATGTCATTTGCTGTTCTTGTTTTGTATAGGCCTCCGACATCAAATAATGTATTTTTTGATCACCTAAGTAATGTGATGCGAAAGAAATAATTCTCATGGGGGATTTTAATATAAATTGGATTGATAAAAATGGTAGAAAAAAACTAAGGGAGATTACTCAGATTCAATTTTACACAAATGATTGAAAAAGCAACTCAGATTATCAAAACATCTCAAACGCTCATTGATTTAGTCTTTACTAACAAAGCTGACCGTATCGGTGAAGTTTATAATTTAATAACAGGTCTCCCTGGTCATAATTTAACATTAGTTGCAAGGAAACTGTCAAAAGCGCATTACCGAAACTTAAATAAGGTTGATACTAATGAATCTGTACTTTATATCCCCAGGAAAGATATTGAGAGGTTTGATAATGAAATAAGAAAGATAAATTGGTTTGAAATGGTAAATGATAAAGACAGTAATGCAGCTTCTAGTGAGCTGATAAAGATGTTTCAACAGCTTGTCTTTAAACATTCTAAAGGAACAAAGGTAAAGCCTAAAGGCAAAATCCCTCTACCTTAGTTAAATGATAATCTATGGAAATTGATGAGAACTCGAGATTCAGTATTAAAAAAGTCCTATAAAACGGGACTTACAACTGATCGCTTGATCTATAATGAACTTCGAAATAAAGTCGCTCAACAGCTAAGACAAGCAAAAGCAATATTTTTTTAAATATAATTAAACAACCAAAGGGTAATTCTAAACAACTTTGGCAAACTATAGACAAATTAACTGGAAAGATGCAAACTAAGAGTGGAATAATAGAGTTGAAAATAGATGAGGAAAAAAATAGGGATGGTCTAACAGTCTCAAATTATTCTAATAATTATTTTATTGATTCAGTGAATCAAATTATCCAACATGCTTCTGGATTGCATTATCCTTGCTCATCACCGCAGCCCTCCACATATGATTATGAGTTTTTATGTTTTGAACACATTGATTATTCTAAAACAGATAAAATAATAAAATCTTTATCTAACTCAAAAGCTAAGGATTTCTGGGGACTTGACAGCTCTCTCATTAAAAAACATGGGATTTTAACACCAGCTATTACATATATTGTGAATAAATCTATTGATGAGAGTATTTTCCCCAGTGTCTTTAAAACAGCAGTTATAACCCCAATCTATAAATCTGGAAGCAAACATGAAGTAAGTAACTACAGGCCTATTAGTATATTACCTGTAGTATCTAAAATTCTTGAGAAAGCCATCATAGAGCAGCTAACTGATCACTTAGATTGTAATAATTTGTTGCATTCCATGCAGTTCGGGTTTAGTCGTAACCACTCCACTGACGCAGCTTGTTGCTATCTGATAGAAAACATAAAGGCTAACTTGGACAGAGGGGGCCCGGTGGGTGCTGTGGACTTTTTGGACTTGAGAAAAGCCTTCGACACGGTAAACCACCGTGTCCTTCTGTCTAAGCTCTCTAAGTATAATCTATCCATAGAGACATTGCATTGGATACAGTCGTATCTTTCAAATCGGATGCAATGTGTGAGGGTAAATAATGCATTGTCCTCTCTGAAGCCCGGCACAACTGGGGTCCCGCAAGGATCAATCCTGGAACCATTGTTGTTCAGTATTTACATCAATGATCTTCCGGCTGTGTGCAAGGGCATAGACATCATCATGTACGCAGATGATGTCGTCATCTACGTACATGGGAGCAAGTAGCCCTTAAATTGTCCTCAGCCATGGACAAAATAAGTAATTGGCTTAAATCTTCTTGCTTAACATTAAATATTGAAAAAACTGTTGGAATTTATTTTGCTAAGTCTAAAAAGGTTAAAGATACGTCTAACATCTATGTTAATGGACAAAAAATTAACATTGTGACAGAGATAAAATATTTAGGTGTCCATTTGGACCAAACCCTGAGTTTTAAAAAACATATTAAAAGAATGTGCAACTGTATTAAATACAATATTTCCACCTTTAGACATATTAGGAATAGTTTGACAACTGATGCATCTTTCATGTATTTTAATGCCATGATTTCTTCGCACATCACTTATTGTTTGTCCTGTTGGTCTCAGGCCAACTAGACCACACTTAAACCGCTCAGATCGGTTTATAATCAGGCGTTAAAGGTGCTTGACAGAAAAGCCCCTAGCTATCATCACTGCAATATTCTCAGTAAATATAAAATATTAAGTTTTGACTCTTTAATTCGATATACAAATCTAAGAACCGTTTTCAAAATTATTAATAACATTGCTCCACCCTCAATGAAAAAATCATAAAACTTTATTCTGAACAAACGAGCCGAACATCCCGCTCCACTGCTCACAGAAACTGTGCTGTCCCGAAAAGATTCTCTGCCTTTGCACAGACAGCCTTTTCATTTAAAACCATTAAACAATGGAATCAACTTCCAGACAGTCTAAAGTTGTCTGTAGATTTGAATAATTTCTCTCGAAATTTAAAGAAATATATCCTTGATAATCAGCTGTGTCAGCATCACTACACTTAAAGTTTATAAATGTAATATTGAAGTAAATGTTTTTTGACTATGTTGTACATATTTTAGGTTGTGATGGTTTTTTGATTAGTTTTTCATTTAAATATTTGATTAGTTTTAAAGGATCACTGTTCAATTAGTATTGCATGTATTTGATAGTGCTATTGACAGTTATTTGTAATGTAATGTTTTAATATTATGTGCACCTGCCCGGGGACAGCAGATGGACATTAGCATTTGCTAACTCTGGTACAAAGCATCTTTTCATAAGATTGATGTATTTTGTACATTGTCCCTGACAAATAAACTAATAAAATAAATAAAATAAATTATAACAATTTCAGTTTGAATAGTGCACTTTCACTATGTTAAAAAAAGGGGAGGGTGACACTTAAGAGGTTAAAAGGGCAAACCTAAAGCCCTGGGTCCAAAATCGCCTACTTCCATATATAAGTAGTATTAACATAAAATTAATGTTAAATTTGATTGAAAGCGGTTGAAAATTGGATTAATTGTTTACATGTGTGTGTGATGCCATGTGGTGTCACATTGTTACATGTTGTGGGATGTGTGTGTAATGATGTCTGGTGTGATGTATTCGCTTAACGTTTCAGCGCACTAGGGGGCGCTCAAGATCACTCCCGTTTGTATGTTATGTTACCAATGAAGAAAAGAGTTTTGTTCAGAGTTCTCAGTAAATAAGTGAGTTGACACCGCAATCGTCTCATCGTATTATTTATGTTATATAAAAGCTAAATATATAACATATTGGCGACGAGGATTGTCTTTCCGAACGCCTGAGTGTGAAGTGAAGCACCGACTACTGAAAACATTTGTTTTGTGAATTTGAATTTGTGGAACAACACCCGACGAAATGGCTGTGTTTATCGGTCACATGGATCCCTTTGATGAGTCAGTCGAACAGTGGGCTATCTACATAGAAAGGTTTGAACAATTTGTTTCTGCAAATGACATTTCAGAAGAGAAACAAGGCGCAGTGTTGTTGAGTGTAATGGGCTCATCTACACAGACTGCTGCGGACTTCAATCACCCTGGAGAAGCCGGGTGCGAAAGCATACAATGATATTGTGACTGTTTTGAAAGATAATTTTTCTCCGAAACCGATCGTGATTGCAGAAAGATGTAGGTTTCATAACCGCAGTCAGCATGAGACAGAGACAGTAGCACAGTATGTCGCAGTCCTGAAAACAGTGAACACTGAGTGAACACTGCGAATTTGGGATGCATTTGCAAGATGCGTTGCACAATCGTTTTGTGTGCGGACTGAAAATGGTGTCCATACAGAAACGGCTACTCACGGAAGCAGCGCTCACATTCCAAAAGGCGGTAGAGATTGCAGTGTCTATGGAAACGGCCGCAAGAGAATTTCAGCAGTTAAGTGGCTCTTTGAAAGTGAATGCACTGTCCTTGCAAGAGAAAGGGGGAAACAAGTGCTACCGTTGTGGAAGAACGAACCACAATGAGAGAGATTGCTATTTCAAAGACCAACAGTGCCACAACTGTGGTAAAAAAGGCCACATTTCCAGAGTGTGCAGAATTAAAGGGAAACACACGATGGATAATGTAAAGTCAAAGTGGAGGAAAAATGTCCAATGGAAAAAGAAAGTGCATCAGATGGATGTGAAAGATTCATCAAGCGATGACACTATGGATACAGAGCTTGCACTTCATGTGATGACTAAGAAAGAAGAATTGTCACACATTTGTCTTAAACCAAAAGTAGAGGGAAAAATCTTGGAAATGGAATTAGACACAGGAGCTGCTGTTTCCCTAATTTCAAGAGAACTTTACAATGCACAATTAGCACATAAACCACTGTGCACAACTGATGTGATCCTGAAAACATATACAGGAGAAGTGGTGTCTCCAGTAGGGGTCATCGAAGTTAAAGTGAAATTGAACAAACAAAAATCGAAATTACCACTTTATGTTGTGGAAGAAAGCGCCCCACCTCTATTCGGCAGAGAGTGGCTCAAGAAAATCAGGCTGAGCTGGCGTGATATTAAGAGTGTGAACAAAGATGCACTTGAGACAGTGCTATCAAAACACAAAAATGTTTTCAGGAAAGTATTGGGCTTGTTAAAAGGCATCGAAGCCACAGTGTCACTCAAGCCACAGTCCCAGCCATGATTTTGCCAAGCGCGCAATGTCCCCTATGCTTTAAAGGCAAAAGTTGAGGCTGAGATAAATCGACTATTGGAGCTGGGGGTCATCTCCCCTGTGACATGCAGCGATTGGGCCACACCGATTGTGCCAGTTGTAAAAAAGAATAGGGATGTGAGGATTTGTGGAGATTTTAAGGTAACAGTGAATCCTGCCCTTTGTGTTGAGCGTTACCCAATCCCACGAATAGAGGATTTATTCGCATCATTAGAAGGGGGCCAGAGCTTCACTAAATTAAATCTTTCAAATGCATACCTACAAGTTCCTGTGACAGAAAGCTCACGTAAGTGCCTCACTATCACCACATCAAAGGGTCTGTTCTGTTACAGTCGGTTACCTTTTGGGATTGCATCGGCTCCAGCAATTTTCCAAAGGGCAATGGATCAGATTTTACAAGGCCTAGACGATATATTAGTGACTGGGTCAGATGATGAGCAACATCTCAAAAATGTGGACGCAGTCCTCAGTTGTCTGGATGAATTTGGGCTATGTGTCCGGCGTGAGAAGTGTGAGTTCTTTAAAGACTCACTGGAGTACTTGGGGCATATCATTGATGCTCAGGGTCTTCATGAGTCACCTGAAAAGGTCAGGGCAATCATGATGCACCTGCACCAAAGAACATCACACAACTTCGTTCATTTCTGGGACTGTTAAATTATTACAGTCGATTTATCCCTAATCTGGCGTCAGTGTTAGCCCCTCTCAATGCTCTTCTGTGCAAAGGAAAACAGTGGCTTTGGTCTCAGGAATGTGAAGATGCATTCGATAAAACAAAAAACTTGTTACTGTCACAGAGTGTGTTGACACACTACAACCCACAGTTACCAATCAGACTGGCCTGTGACGCATCACCATACGGTGTTGGTGCGGTCATCTCGCACATCCTCCCGGATGGACAGGAAAAACCAATTGCCTTTGCCTCAAGAACAGTAAGTAAAGCAGAGCAAAATTATGCTCAAATCGAAAGAGAGGCACTTAGTATTATTTTTGGAGTACGGAAATTTTACCAATATCTGTACGGGCGGAAGTTTACATTGTTTACAGATCACCGTCAGTTGACAACCATCTTCAGTCCAACAAAGCCATTCCATCCATGGCTGCAGCTCGGTTGCAACGCTGGGCATTGCTGTGTGCAGCCTATGATTACGATATCCAGTACAGGGACGGTGCACACCACTGCAATGCGGATGGGTTATCACGATTACCGTTGCCAACCGCACCTCAAGTTAGGCTGGACACGGTGGAGTTACTTCAAGTAAAACAGCTGGATGCTGTACCAGTACTGTGTGCAGATGTCTGTAAAGAGAGAAGGGCTGACCCCATTCTGTCACAAGTAATGGAGATGGTGGCAACTGGGCGTTTTCTAAATGTCACGGATGCAAATAATATGCTTGCCCCATATATGAACAGGAAGGATGAATTGACTACGCAGCAAGGTTGCCTCATGTGAGGTTGGAGGGTGGTCATTCCCCCTAAGCTGAGATCCAGGGTACTGGCAGAACTCCATACTGGACATCCAGGTGTTGTAAGGATGAAGGCGGTTGCACGTAGTTGTGTCTGGTGGCCCGGAATTGACATTCAAGTGGAACAGTTGGCGAAAACCTGTCAGACATGCCAGCAGACACAAAAAGCCCCTGTACCCTCACCCTTACACCCGAGGAAATGGCCAGAGTCACCATGGCAATGCAGACACGTGGATTTTGCAGGTCCATTTGAAGGACACATGTATCTGGTAGTAGTAGATGCTCACTCCAAATGGCCTGAGGTGTGTGTGATGGATTCAACTGCATCTGCTAAGACCATTCATGTGCTGAGGACACTGTTTGGTCGTTATGGACTCCCAGAAGTTCTGGTTAGTGATAACGGACCTCAGTTCACCTCCGAGGAGTTCCAGATATTTCTCAAGGCCAATGGAGGGACACAAACACGTTCTGCAGCTTTTCACCCAGCTACGAATGGCTTGGCGGAACATATTGGATTGGATTCAATTTATTGTCATTGCACATGTAGGTACAAGGCAACGAAATGCAATAAAGAAGAGAATACAGCACAACATGAGGAAAGAGAGGAGAAAAAAATAGTCCTCACACTACGCTCCTGAACGAGAGTGCAGTGTGAGAACAGACAAAAACCTCAGCATAGAGCACAGTCAACACAGGAACATAACTTGCATAGAAAATCCAATTCAGACGAAACAGCCATCCGGCCTGCAGCCATTACAGCGCGAACACAGACCCGTTATCAACTGACGGGATGAAGCGACGAAGGCGTGGGATGGGGGTAGGGAGGTGGATGACAATCTGTATATATGAGCGTATGAGTGTGTGTATGTGTAAGTTCGTGTGAGTTCGTATGCCTTGAAATCCGTTGCGCCAGTACTCCAAACCAGTTGTCTCAGTTCGCAGGTTGTGGTGCGACATAGCAATTGCCATGGAAACGACCTTGGCCAGAGCCCAAGCACCCGACAATAACAAGGTGTTTGATGGGGGAGGGAAGAAAGAGCGTCTCCCTGCAGTATTCACAGGAGAGTTGATACCAGAGCGGCCTTGCCAAGCCGTTCTGTTTTGGGAAGCCGGAAAGAGATAAGATTGTTTTGACTTTGGGCGAACAGCTGTCTTCTGGTTTCACAGCTATTCTCATTGTCCATTCTGATCTCCTTGTCCATCAATTTTCCTTTCCAAAGCCGAGAGCTTAGCCGTGATCGAATCCATATTGCGGTTAATCGTCTCTGTTTCAGAGGCGACCGCTCTGCCAACAGCCTCAATCATGACGGGCAGCCTTGAGAGGTTTTGGATAGCCAGTCCCGTCTCCTTAATTTTCCGATAGTTTAGGGCAACACCTAATCCAAACAGCAGAAGCCCAGTTATCATGGTTCCGATTAAGAAGATGTCTTCAATGTCCTCCACGGAGAAAGCCGCCAGACACACGACCCGCCATCTCTCCCATGCGTCCATCGTGTAGCCAGCAGCAAACGTCCCAGCAGGACATTCCGTTTCTCCAGATCCCGATCTTCTAGTCGAGAAGATGGTGTCAATTGCGTTAAGAGACCAGTTGATCAGATCCATAATTTCGGTTTTGTAAATAGTGCAGCGAGAGTCTCTTAAGAAGGACAAGACAATACGAGAGAGCAAGCAGGGAAGTTCAGGATAGGGAGGGTAGAAAAATGCGACCGCCTTCGAACAGAGCCAAACGAGAAACATGGTTCAGACAGTAAAGCGGGCTTTATGTTGTTCAAAAGGATCAACTTCCATTCAACAACGGTTGGACACCTTTCTACTGGTGTACCGAAACACCCCGCACGCCACCACAAAGGAGTCACCTGCTATGTTGTTTCTACATTGTAGATTGCGGTCCCGCTTTGATCTGTTGAAGCCAAATGTTGCCTCTGTGGTCTAACAAGCTCAAGGCAAACTGTGCCAGTGACGTCAAGTTCATGCGAAAGAAAGAACATTTGCAGTGGGGGACAAGGTATTAGTTTGTGATTATCAGTGAGGAAAGAAGTGGATGCCTGGTGTGGTGTCTGTAAAGACAGGCCCAGTATCATACACTGTCGATGTGGGACTTTCAGTTCACTGGAGGCGTCATGCTGATCAGATTTTGGCACATCAGGATGATTGCGACAATGGAGATGAGGTTGGTCCAGAGACCATTGAAGTCCCTGAGGGGAATCTGACAGATTGGTGTGAACATCCAATCTCAGGAGAGACATTACATCCTAGTCTTGATCAAATTCCAACAGGATTAGCACAATTGAAAGATTCAGCCACTTGGGATAATGAGGTGGTGTTACACACTCCACACAAAGAGACTAAGCGCTATCCTGAACGTACCATCAAGCCTCCAGTACGGTTTAGCCCTTAAGGCTTATCTTGGTGGCATAAACTAATTTCGTTGTTTGCATGTTAACAGTCATGGTGCTGAGTTTAATTTAAAAGAAAGAGATCCATCTTTGTCTATGTTAAGTTTATGTAACATTGTTACCGAAATGATTACAACAACACTAAGTGGGGAGGAAAATGTGATGTATTCGCTTAATGTTTCAGCGCACTAGGGGGCGCTCAAGATCACTGCCGTGTGTATGTTATGTTATCAATGAAGAAAAGAGTTTTGTTCTCAGTAAATAAGTGAGTTGACACCACAATCGTCTCAGTGTATTATTTATGTTATATAAAAGCTAAATATATAACATCCAGAAAAAAAAGATCCAAAATATATAATACATTACTAGTGCTTTAAGTCGTCACCTTTATTTATATAGCGCTTTTAACAATACAGGTTGTATCAAAGCAACAGTATTAAAAAGGACAATAGTGTGCCAATAATGCAGTATTGTAAACAATCAATTTTCAGTTAAAGGCAGTTCATCATTGAGTTCAGTGATGTCATCATCCAGCTCAGTTCAGTTCAAATGGTATATGATGTCACTGGAAATTAAGTGTCCTCACCTAAGCAAGCCAGAGGCGACAGCGGCAAGGAACCAAAAGTCCATAGGTGACAGAAAAGGAGAATAAAACCTTGGGAGAAACCAGGCTCAGTCGGGGGGGGGGGGGGGGGGGGGGGGTGTTCCATGTTGCAGCAGAGTCAGATTGCAGAGACTCATCAGGTTCCTGTGGTCTTGCACCGATGGCTGTCTAGGTGACGGACGAGTTCCTTACTGATGATCCATCTCTGGGGCTCATCTAGGTGTCCTGGTCTCCGCTGATGTTCAGGGCTGTAGAGGTCATCTCTGGGTGATGATCCACCATCTGGACTGGATACGGACTGGATCTGGGTGGCTATGGTCACCTCGGAATAAGAAAGAAGCAGACTGATATTAGCGTAGATGCCATTCTTCTAACTTGAGGTTTTACAGCGAAACTGAAGTAAAGTGCAAAAGTACACATTTGTGTATCATTTTGTTTATGTGAATGTCATTCTACACATTTGTAACTATTAATCTGCAACTTTGATTTGTCTGTGTGTGCAAATCGAAAGATTCTGCTTTTCAGATCAGAGCTGTGAGGGTAAATTTCAACTTACAAATACGAATGTTAATATGACAAGTTCTCACATTCAGATCAACAAGCTCTCGAGTTTTGCTACTGATCTACCTTCATATCCCAACGTCACCAATAAAGTGGTTTCTGATTGGTTGGATCTCCTTACCACTCTGAGTGACGCCGTTTTATCTACTACAGTACATACGAAAGTAAGCATACATGACGCTAATGGTGTTTTCAGCCTAAACATGAACATCACCAGAGCTGCTCTAAGAGAAAACCTAATTAAACATTTCCTAGTTTTATTTGAGAAAAAAAACACTCTGAAACTCAAAGGTCCGCTACAACCCATCAAAATAAAGGTTTGATTAAACTTGAAGTTATGACAGAAATATATTAGCATTGTACAATGTACTTAAAGGTTATAATAACAATAATACTATTCTTTATAATAATTAATTTATTTAAACATTAAAGAATATCATGTTTGTTCACGTACTTCTTGCACATTCCTGCTTATATTATTATTAAGTCTACAGTATACTGTCCTGCACATTTATTTTATTGCACATTTTATCTTATATTTTATTTTTTACTTCATTTTTTTTCATATCTAGGCTATATTTATATATATTCTCTTGTGTTTGTGTTACATATAATTGCAGTCCATGGAGCGGACCTGACTTACATTTCACTGCTGATTATATTCTGTACAATTGTGTATGTGACGAATAAAAATCTTGAATGTTTGTTTTAACTCAGTATACCTCTGTTGTGCAGCACTTTGCCAAAAATAAGTTGTTAAATTTTCATTTGATAACAATTTAAAACATTAATTAAAATGATAAATTGTGATATAGATATACATAAGGCTTATAGCTTTATTTTTTATTGTTTTTAATTTATTTGTTTATTTATTTATTCAGAAGGGAGACTTCAATACTTTCATTAAAATGGTTTCAAGTTTGTTGCAATAAAGGATTTGTTCACTCAAATAACTTGTTCTTATTCTTTTAAGAGTCATTGTAAGCTGATAAGAACTATTGTTAAATATAAACCGTAAAATTGTGATATTTTCTGAGACGATTATCATACTGTGAAAATCTTATACCGTTACAACCCTATGGAAGTGATCATGTTAAGGAAGCGGCTATTTGCATGTTAAAATAACAGGATTTTCTGCAATTTTATAATAGTTATTGCAAATAGAGGCAATTATCTCCACCTCAGTATTGTAGTACATAAAACAATATGCAATAATAATGCATTGAGTGTAAATTATAGTCATAATTAGAATTATTAAATGGATGCTATCTTATTTAATAAACTCTCCCTACACCTACCCTAACCGATACTTTATTTTCAACTTTATTTTGAAAATAAATGCCTTTCTGATATATGAGATTTGAAAAGGCCGAAAAAAAGTGTTCACCAAAAGGCAGTTTACGGCATGCGCTTTACCAAATCTGTTACTTACCAGGCGTCTTTTGTAGTGTTAACAATCCCAATCACACGTTGGGGGGTGGAGTTAGTGTAAATAGCCTTTGCTAACAAGGTGGGCTATTTGCACTTAGTATAAATAGACACTCCGTAATGTTAATGTGTTGGTCTCCTTGTGCCCTAGCTTAGCTAATGTTAAAAACCTCTGCATTTTTGCATTTTTATGTGGTTCCAGATCAGTCCTGTGCAAAATACTCCTGATGGTCGTATCCAGATCATTCTCCACATCAAGTGCGGTGCCAGCCTTTAGTTCATATGACAGTCTCTTCGGAACCAGGTACATCATTTCAGTGTGTTCCATCCCAGGTATTATTTAATAGACGTGATCAAACTGGTAATAAAAAAGACTAACACTTAAAAGAGGAAGAAGAAACCCTCCTTGTTGGTTAATCAACTGTCACTTTCTTTTGACTCCGACTTTCTTATCAGCAACGAATTTGATTTCAGTTATTCTTCTTTTCAGCTTCTGGTATTGCTAATGTGTGAGTGGGATATTATGGGAAACATTAAGAGCTAAATTCACACAAACATAAAATTAACTCTAAAACAACAGGTCGTTGCTTTTAATAACTTTAAAGTGAGTGGTTTCTTAAAAGCCTTGCAGACAATTTTTTTTTCTTTTCCCAAATCAGTAAACAGAGTCACTGTCTTTTTTTTCTGGAGGTATACAAGAGGATCAGGGCTCGCAAAATTTTCAAATCCCTGGTAGCCCTTCGGGCAGGTACTCTTCAGATTTTGGTAGCCCGAAAATACATTTAACCAGCCCAAAAAAGACCCTTTATTAATATAGAAAACTAGATTGGTATTTGTGTATTGGAAAAACTCCTATGAATATGAAAGGAATTTTATTTCACTATTTACAGGGTATCTGCAACATTTTTAAAAATAAATTTAAGGCCATCATTTATTACCCATTGTAAGAGCTGCACAACTAAAGTGAATACAGTATGAGTGGGGTTGACAATGCCCATAAAATTACATGATTTACAGTTCAGTACAGTTTACAATACAGTTCAGAATTTTAGATTTTTAATCAGAAAATAATGGCTATCATGGAAGTACAGAAATATAGTTTTAGGATGTGGTTCGTCTGTCTTTGTATACTTCACCAAAGCCCCCATATTAGTTCTATAGAAGACCACTATTTTAACATTCAACATGCGTTTAAACCGGTCAATGTCATTAAACGCTATCAGTATATCCGGCTGACTTCTGCATGACGAGGCTACAGACTCTACCTCTGTGTGCGGTTTGTGAGGGTTTAGAAAATGTGCCAAGCAGATTGCAAAACAAAGATTGTTTGAAAAGTTCATGAGGGAAAACAGATTAAGCCAAAATTGGGACCAAATTTTACCAGCCCTTTTGCTCACTCTGGATAAGTACAGTTCTTGGAGAGTGGGGAGGGTTGTACCAATGATTCGCTCAGCAGTCCGGACTACCCTCCGTAGTCTTCTGAGTTCAGATTTGGTAGCTGAGCTGAACCAGACAGTTATTGAGGTGCAGAGGATGGATTCAATGATGGCAGAGTAGAACTGTTTCAGTAAGTCCTGTGGCAGGTTGAACTTCTTCAGCTGGTGAAGAAAGTACAACCTCTGCTGGGCCTTCCTGACAATGGAGTCAATGTGAATATCCCACTTCAGGTCCTGAGAGATGGTGGTGCCCAGGAATCTGAATGACTCCACTGCAGTCACGGTGCTGTTCATGATGGTGAGTGGGGGGAGAGCAGGGGGGTTTCTCCTGAAGTCCACAATCATCTCCACAGTTTTGAGCGTGTTAAGCTCCAGGTTGTTGAGACTGCACCAGACAGCCAGCTCCTTAACCTCCTGTCTGTAAGCAGACTCATCACCGTCCTGGATCCATCCTAATGTTAATTTTAGCGTTAATATAGTTCTAACAAAATTATAGCTATATAATCGTTACGATCTCTGCGATTCCACGCGGAACATAAGCCTACAAACTGAAAAACTTGTGAAATCCAAAATTTGTGAAATTCTCAGAACAAAAAGTTTCTGAGAATATTCAATATCTGAAGAGTTCCAATGGAAAAGCCTCTAAAAGCCATCTTAGTCAAAAATGAGATGACAATACTGAGTAATTGCTCTCCAAACATTGTATTTGTTCATCAAGTACTTTCGCGTAAAATTAGCTAAATCCCAGCCTCTATGAAAGGCACGTTTACAAATAATAACTTTAATGTCCTAATTGAACTGTGGCCTAATCCTGGTTTAGTCTAAGGCCTGTCTGTGAAACCAGGCCTATGTTACTGTAATGCGGAGTCAGAAGCGGTCGGATCCATTTGCAATGTTTAATAAGATCAGAGTCAAACAGGCAGAGGTCATACAACGGCGTCAGGAATATCACAGGAATCAGAATCGTAAACAATACCAGGCGGAGATCAGGGCAGGCGGCAGGCTGGATACAACAGGTCAAGAGCAGAGGTAGTAAGGCAGGCGGCAGAGAATCACAAAGGTAACAGCAGTCCGGGGTCATACACAAAATAACAACCAGGGTAAACGCTCAGAAATGTCAGGCAGGCTAAACAAGACTTTGCAATGTACAGAGGTGTGAGTGTGGCTTAAGTAGGGGAGATAATAAGGATCACCTGGCAGTGATTAGTCCTAGGTACGGGGCAGATGGGAAATGGAGTTCGTGAACTGGTTAATACTCGGGTGAGGGCGCCCTCTGGTGGCGATCAGAGAGAGCCACAGAGGCCTGGCTAGGGACAGTTACAATTGTAAACTTAAACTGTGAACCTTTAAAGCAGGGTCTAAAAATATATATGCTCAGTTTATAAAAGCTTACATTTTTTACATTTAATAACTAAAGAATCCTAGAATCCTGTAAGCACTTTATTTTCCTCTTTACTCATACTGCTCAAAAAGTGGTTCAATAATACTGAATGTTACAGGGACTGATAAATGCAAATGCAGATCCCACTGTGAATTCTACGAGTAAGTATACAGTATATGTTTTCCACCTCATTCAAGATAAAAAAAAAAAACACTGTATCGCCAGATTCCCGCCAATACACAGCCCTAGTAAAAAAGAAGATTGAGAACAAAGTTTCACGTGCAACACACAGATGTTGACCCAAGCAGTATGGTTTAATAATGACCTGGGAGCATTACCGTCTTTTTAAACACCCCACGTTCGGGGTCAAAGTAGGTATCCCATGATGCCATGGGAGCCGAGCAATGGTCGAATTCATAAGTTAATCAAATAAAAATAGCAGAAAACATTAAGATGTCTGGTTTTCAAATTTAAGTACTGATAAATTAATTTCTCGTGACTCAGTTATGTTAAAATTCGCTCATTATAAACATATTACATCAATACTAGTCGCCTTCACCTATGAGGAATAAAGTATAATGAATACATTACACTTTATTTCAAGGTGTCTTTGTTACAGTGTAATTATACATTGAAGTACTAAGTAATATTAATTAATTACATGTACTTACTATATGGTTAGGGTAAGGATTAAGGTTTGGCTTAGGGTTACTTACATGTAATTATGGATAATTAATTGTTATTATAATAGTAAGTACATGTAACATAACAAGAACACCTTAAAATAAAATGTTACTTGAATACATTACAATAAATTTATGTATATTGTTGTTTTGTTCTGCGGCACAGGGCACAGTTACAGGAGCGTCTGACGGAGTATGTCCAGGACACTCTCAGTTACATTGAGACCGTAAGAGACTTCTGTAACCAGGAACAGGAATGGACCTCTGAGAGAGAGGCAGAGCTTAAGAAGATGAGAGACATCAGTGAAAATCAGCAGGAGAAGGAGCTCGGCGACATCCTCACACATACTTTAGAGGGTCTGAAGAAACTTGAGCCGTTCCTGGATGCGGTGGAGAAGCTAGCAGTGACCTCAACCCATGTCTTCAGTAAACAGATCTTCCGTCTGTGTGGAGAGAACCCTGAAGGAGTGAAGCCAGTCATCGAAGATGCCAGAATAGATGCTCGTCGCCTCATCCACTTTAAAAGAAATCCAACAACCTTCTTCAAGCCTCTACTCGATAATGTGAATGTACTGATCTTTCAGCTAAACAACTATAAACTCAACACAGAGCAACTTTGTGACAGAATGAGAAGGTGAGTTCTGATATTCCTGTTAAAAGAAATCGTTTGCTGAAAAGTTACAATTCTGCCATGATTTAATCGCCTTCACGTCATTTTGGTCCGAATATTCGAATATTTTGGTCCGAATATTCGAATATTTGCTGAAAAGTTATAATTCTGCCATGATTTAATCGCCTTCACGTCATTTTGGTCAGAATATTCGATTTCTACACGTGGGCGGGAATTAAATGTCCCTTTCTGCTGATTGGTCAGCCGAAGATCAAACCTTGCCGTCATCAGTTCTTCCACAGTTTCGCGAGGCAGAATAATAGTCCTCCACTGCTGCATCTTCTTGATGTGTTTCTACGAAGACTGAGAGTTTTTGGGGTTCAGCAGAAAGTAATGTATCTATTTTACCAGGCTGTAATTGGAAGTGTATTGCATTACGGTTACACTGTTTGGTTTGGAAACAAAACAGTTCAATCTAAAGCCAAACTGGCACGTCTGGTAAAGACGGCAATGGGAATAATAGGAAAAGGGGAATATCAAACTTTGGAATCATCTTATGAGCAGTCTGTCCTTCAGGAGGTCACCAAGATATTATCTGATCCTTCACATAGTTTATACCCTGAGTATGAGTTGTTGCCTTCTGGCAGACGATATAGGCTGCCTATGTGCAGATATATTCGTTTTAAGAAGTCCTTTGTACCCATGTCAATTAGACTTTTAAATATGTAATTTATGTAACCCTTGCTGGTTATGATTCTTACTGCAGTTTGGAATGGGGGTTTTAATGTAATCATGAAATGTAATGTTGATCAGTGTATGTGTATGTGGGCTCCAGGGTCCAAGACAAATTTCCCCATTGGGGACAATAAAGTGTATTGTATTGTATTGTATTGTATTTATTGCAACTACATTTAATCTTTTTCTCATCAAATAACCAGACAAATTAATAGCTCAATACAATCCGTTCCGGGGCAGGGTGTAGACAGCGCTTTCTTCTGTGTAGATATAAATTCTATGATTTGCATCAGCTGGGCATGTATGATATGACAGCTGTCATAGCCTACCCTGGTCGCCCAGTAAACTAGTTTAATTAATTAAGTAATTAATGAACAGAAATTTTTGCACATAATTTATCAATGGGACATGCGACTATTATACAATGCTACCAAGAAATAATGTGTTAGCATACTATAGCCTATATAGGCTAGCTCACATTATTATATTTCTGCTTCAACGTAGGTAACAGTGAGAGGTGGTTTCAGACAATGTGTTATTAAAGTGTGATATTCTGCGCCGCATTCATTCGGACTTTTATTCTGCCTGAGAGAATTTAAAGCCTGTACTGAAGGCGGAGCGATTTGGCCAATCAGATGAAAGGGGCGTTTCAGCGCCGCCCACGTGTGCGAATGAAATATCAAAGCTATAAACCGATTTGTGAAGCGCAAACGAAACATGAGAAATCAAGCCACACTTTCGTTTTCCGTTTATTCTAAAATCTGTTATTTAGAAGAAAAAAAAAATTCTTGCAGAATAGAAAAACATAGTTTTAAGTATATATCTGAATAAGGCAAAACATGATAAATGAAAAAGATCCGTTTTTTCGTTTTCCGTTTTTTGCTTTGAAAACTGATATGGAATGGATGGAAGATACCCTGATTGTGTACGTTGCGTTCATTCATTTTTTGATTTAATATTGAAAACAGAAACATGAGAAAACGGCACCATTTTCATTTTTTGTTTTTCAAAAAAAAATTTGTTTTGCATGAAAAGAGAAGAATTTGCCTTAATTTTTCATTTTTACATTCAGGGGTAGAAAATGGATAAACAGCTTGAATGTTTGATTTCCATGTGCGGGCAGGAATTCAGTGCCCCTTTTCACTGATTGGTCAAGCAAAAATGAAACCGTGCCGTCATCATGTCGTCTTCAGTTCTGTGCAACAGAATAAGAGTCCTCTGCTGTTAAGGCGTTTATTGTAACTCCTGCATTTCGTCTCTCTCATCAAACAACCAGACTAACAAATGGACAGGGCTTACTTCTGTGTAGGCATAGACTGTCTATTTACTTGCCGTATTAGGTGCTTATTGCAGAAATATGTATGTACCTCGGATCTGCAGCCACATTACCCTTTTGGTCTATTTCTTTGGCGCACCGCACATTTTATTTAGCTGTTCAGTTATCAGAATATGTGTGGTAAAGCTGTGTGACGCACTGGACAACATGGGGTGAATGCATTTACATTATAGTGAAGCACAGACCAGTATTGATTTTAGTGTGAATACACAGCAGTAATAACTTTTATTTTAGACAGTACAGTTTCATTAATAATGAGTAGTATACATTGATTAAACTTCAAGAATTTGTGCTAAATTGAAGATTTTCCCTTAATATATTTGTATTTTTATTTGTATGCCCTCTATCTCTCTTTTTTCTGCCAAATTTTTCTATGTATTAATCCGTTTTTTGTTTGTTTGTTTTTATTATTATTGAAAGGTACTTTGTTTTTTTGTATATACTGTTCTTTTCTGTTTGTTTTCCATTAAACTGTATTCTTTATTATTTTTGCAATTAAAAAAATAAATAAAAAAAATATAGTAAATAAAGTATACATTGATTTCATTTGAGACGCAAAACAGTGCTTTATTTGACTTAAAACACAGGCGTTTCATTCTTGAATGAATCCGAGTCTTTGAATGAATGCTTTGCTCCTGAACAAATCACAATTTTGAACGAATCGGTTGAATTGATGACTGTATGACTCACTCATCAACACAATGACTTGCCGCCACCTACTGGTGATGTAACCTTCATAATTCATGTATCCAACTGTTTCATTTTGTCACTCATTTCATATTTCTGTAGGCTATTCAGAATGATTTTGTTTAAAACATTAATCTCATTCTGTAATGCAATTGCTGTGTTAATGCATTTACTGCCGACTGAGCAGCATTAATTGTGTAAATACATCTAAATTCAACTTAAGATGCAGTTTCTGTGCCACAGTGCAAAGATGGCTTTGGCTGGTACTGATTTAATTAGTAACACCTATAATGTCATATTTTTCAAATATTGACTAAATTCAGGAATTTAATATTAAAGGTGACACATATTTTATAAAGTTAGAAAAATGTTCTTTTCTATAAAAATAGCATGTATTATATACATGTGTAACATGCCGTCGGATAATGACAGTATCATATAAACTTCTCTATGAAAAAAAAAAACTCGAAATAATAATCAAAACGGTAAGATAGCTTTATATTCACACTAAAACCGATACTGGTCTGCGCTTCACTATAATGTATATCTCACACAGCTTTGCCACACAGATTTTGATAACTGGATCAAAGAAATAGACCAAAAGGGTAATGTGGCTGCAGATCTGAGGTACATACATATTGCTTCAATAAGCACCTAATATTTCCCATTTAGGATATATTCCTACACAGAAGTACTCCCTGCCTAGGTGCTGCCCCAGTATGGTTCGTGTCAGGCCATTTGTTAGTCTGGTTGTTTGATGAGAGAGACGAAATGCAGGAGTTACAATAAACGCCTTAACAGCAGAGGACTCTTATTCTGTTGCACAGAACTGAAGACGACATGATGACGGCACGGTTTCATTTTTGCTTGACCAATCAGTGAAAAGGGGCACTGAATTCCTGCCCGCACATGGAAATCAAACATTCAAGCTGTTTATCCATGTTCTACCCCTGAATGTAAAAATGAAAAATTAAGGCAAATTCTTCTCTTTTCATGTTTTTGAAAAACAAAAAATGTAAATGGTGCCGTTTTCTCATGTTTCTGTTTTCAATATTAAATCAAAAAATGAATGAACACGGACCCTTATGAAATCTGTTATTTTATTTTATTGTTTTCATTTATTTATTTTATTTTTTAAATTACATTTTTAATTTTAAACAATAATAACAGCAACAATAACTTTGATAATAATAACAGTAATAATAATAATAATAATAATAATAATAAAGGTTGTGGGTTCAATTCCCAGGAAACACACATACTGATAAAAAAAAAAAAAATGTATAGCCTGAATGCACTGTAAGTCACTTTGGATAAAAGTGTCTGATAAATGCATAAATGTAATGCATATTGCTTTTTGGGGGTTTTTTTTGCAATGAAAAGACTGGACCGGCTTTTTTAAAATATTGAGGGGTGAATTCACATGCTATTTCAGTGCAAGAGCCTGCATTATTTTCACAAACCAGTCACAATCAATCTTAACTCTTTTTCCACCAAACAGAATTTTCCGGGTTTCCGTGTTCTCACTGTTATACCGGGCGCTATTTCACATCTTGTGAATGAGTCTAGATAGAACGTCCCGATCAAAAACACAGGCAAGGAAGATGCAGAAACGAGCAATCTCGTATGCAAGCATATGTATATGAAAAATAATGCAATCATCAAAAATAAACAGCATATAAATGAAAACTGCCTAATGTTACCAAGTAAAATGTTGATCCAGGAAGTTGTTAAAGGACTGTGAAATCTTTGGGAGCGCTGATGGAAGCCACCTTCTGCATCCATGCTTTGATCGTTGTACTGAATATGATTCAGATAGTATTTGAAAAAAACATGATTTTCTCAGCTCTCAATTTTTTTATTTTTTATTAAACATACCTACACTCAAGTGTTGATTAAAGACTTTGTTTGTGTCATTCAGATTTTTATTATTATTATTATTATTTTAATTTAAGTAGAGGCTCTCTTCTTTATTTCGATGTATTGCATGTTCAGATATCCATACAACAAAGTATTCTGAGGGCCATGGATTTTTTGTAAAATGCTGGCGGTGGCTGGCAAGTTATTAGTTTTTTGTTTTTTTTAAACGCTGGCGGGGAAAGAGTTAAGCATGTGCCAAATGCACTGGAAAAGCACTGTCCTTTGTATGAGTAAACATGCATATTTAAATGGAGTTGTTCAGTTTAGCAATATTAAGTCAAGATTTGCACCAGATTTGATGTCAATGCATCAGATGGCGCAAAGGGTCTAAAGGTACCATTGTCACATTATGTGAGGGAAGGCGCAGCACAAAGACAAAAGTTCAAAGATGAAATCTTTAATGTGATTCAAACAGGTATATCCACATCAGGTAAATCCATAGGAAGGATAGGAATACACGTACACATAGACAAGATCGGCCGACAAACAGTTAACTGAATGCAACTTATAAAGGGTAGATAAGGAGACAGACAGGTGATACAGATCAACAAATAATGACTCAACAAGGACAGGAACAGGAACAACCATATATGGGCACATGAGGGAGAAACCAACACAAACAGTCCAGGGGTGTGACAACTATACTGAGTGAACACAAATTTCTTGAGAGCTATGAAGAAGTGTAAGATTTTACAACTTAAATTTCGGTCTGTTTCTTTAAAACAGCATTAAATCACTTTTTTACTGAATACCATAATTAATTAACATTCTTAAATTGTTCTCTTCGTGTTTTCTCAACAGATCAGTTTTGAATGGAGACATCTATAAGTAAGTATACTGTATATGTTTCTCACATCATTAAAGATTGAGATGATAAAAAAAAAAACGGCGACAAGTCTTTGTTAATTACACTGAAATTCTGTACAGATGTAAATCGGGTCAACCTTTAGTGTGCCTCATTTGGAACACAAGAAAGAACAACAAGAATCAAATGCTTGATCATTTGAACCAGCTGTATGAAATCAGGTAAGACCTCAAGCTCAGACAATTTTAAATCAAGTGGTGGATTGTGAACTATATGACTGACTCTGTCTTCTTTCTCCAGGACGAACGAGCACACTCGGCTGGCGTTCCTCTTTCAGGAAAAAAATGCTCAGAAATTCATTAAAGTGTTCAATCAAAGACGCTCTAACATGTGGCAGCTCCTGAAAGATCTGGAGGACACGGCAGTTCATCTGGACAGAATGAAGAAGGGAGCCAGTATATCCACTGTGGCTGGTAGTTCAGTGGGGATTGTAGGGGGTGTCTTGTCTTTGCTTGGAATTGTTCTTGTCCCTGTCACTGCAGGGACATCACTGGGTCTTACTGTGGCAGGGGCCACTCTGGGGGGTCTTAGTGCAGTAGATGGTCTTGTAACAGATAGTACTGAAATAGCACTCAACAGTCAGTATGAGCACGATGCAAAAAGCTATATGAAGAGTTACATGGATGATACGATAGAGATTGAAGACTGCTTGAAAGAAGCTATCAACAATGAAGGACCTTTAGTGAAGCCTAGTTCAGCTGATGCTGGGAAAATTACACACTTAACTAGAGAAGCGCTTAGAACGACTGTGAATGTGTTTGAAGGATTTGCAGCTATTACATTGGATAAATCTGAAAGAGGAATTCAAGCAGTAATGGTGGACTTAGAAACGGTCCACCTGTCTAGTACACAGCAGCTGGCAAAAGCGAAAATGTTGAAGACCGTAAGCGCTGTTAGACGTATAAGTGGCGTTTTGAATTTTCTCTGTATTGGTCTAGATGGCTATTCTATTTACATAGAAAGTCAAAGTCTTGCAAAAGGGAGCGAGAGCAAGGTCTCTAAAATCATCCGCTCCAGGGTAACTCTGTGGAGATCTGAGCTGGAGGCCTGGGAAAAAATGTACAATTCCTTATCCATAGGAAAAGAGACAATTAATGAGACCCAGGATGCTTTGGAGAAACCATTTCTTCCTTAGATATAGAAATGTGCATGAAATGATGTTTATTAAAATGTTTCCATAATTGTTTTTATTGTTGAAGGATTAAATCAAGCACAGCACATTACCCATGTTTCTGCATGTAAAATACTGAATTAACAGGGTTATCAGATAAATTGAAAAGATTACTATTAATATTAAGACTGAAAATGATTGATACATTCATGTGTTGCATTCCTTCATAAATATGAACTAATAACATACTATAATATGTTAATGATCACATGTAGTGGTATTAGGGATGGTTCGATACCATAATTTTGGCTTCGGTACGATACCAGAATGTAGTACCTCGGTATCGATACTAAATCGATACCATAGGTGACAAATAACCAGCCTCAAAAGATAAGTGAATTAAAAAATATATATTATTAATAATAATAAAAACAGATTCATATGTTAATACCTTTGTATCAAACTGTAACAAAAAACCTAAAGGGAACATAGGTTACATTTTGAAGAAGTTTGAAGAAAACAAATAGCACTGAAGTTGCTCAATTGATACAACAAATGTTGCTTTATTGTAAAGTGTTATTCTAATAGTCAAAGTAATGTTCAAAATCTTGTTATTATTTCTCTCTCTCAGATTGTTTTCAGATTTAAGACTCAACCAAAGAAAAAGCATTAAATATAAATCTCACTCTATCACTTGCTTCATATTAGCGGTCGGCAGCGCGTCAGAAACATTCCCTAAATATCATTGATACTAAAATTAATATAGCAAAACTCACGCTCAATTCATATCCAATTAAAAATTGATTGTATGAAATGCAAATGCATGTATTACGTGACCAAAACTTCATTGATTCTAGCGTGTCTCACATGCACATTTGAGCTTACTGTATTACATCTGAATGTGCGTTGATCAGATGTGAATAAAAGGTCAAATCAAATCTGAATTTATGAATGATGCACTCACCTGTCGATCTCTTAATTCTTTGAAAAGATCAGGATGAGCAAGCGACAAATGCTTAAAAAGATTTGATGTGTTCCTGTGGCAACATGATTTAGGCCTATAGCAACGCTTGCAGGTGCAGTAAGGTCAGTTCCTTCACCTTTGTCATCTGTTTTTTATCCAAAGTAATGCCATATTTCACTTCTACTGTTCTCTTTATTTATTAATTTTGGGTGCATTGATAGTTTCATCTGTTTGATCCATCGCTGTTCTGTTGTCACATTTACCGGTTGCGCTGCAATTTGGGAAGCACTGCCACCTACAAGTGCATTTTGCAGCTGCAGCGTATGAAATACCGAATTGAGCAAAATTATGATATCGTATATATTTGAAATATAATATATACCGGTATTTTTCCAGTATCGGTATACCGCGCATCCCTAAGTGGTATATAGTGCAAAAACTAGGCAGCTAACGTTAGCTGAATGCTGCTGATGGCTTTCTACTAGTTTTCACACATATGTAAAAATAATTGAGAGAACCACTGAATATGGGCTAACTTTGGCGTTTTTAACCCATTAGTATGCCTGCATGAGGTTTTTGGATTATTAGTCAAAAACTAATGTATCTTGACAAAGTGATTTATCATTGAAATGTCTAAGACTGATGAAATGTTCGATCATTCTGTAGTGTAATACTCCTGTTCACATGTAACTTGTATAAGAATCAAAAGTGTTATAATAACACAAATAAAATGTACTATTCCTCCACTAGCTGTACAAATGTTTAACTTTATGTTGTTGGGTAAGTGGATGTAAATTGAACTTTTAGTTCTTGTGGATTTAACTGAATGTCTGAAATGAACATTGAAAGCAAGCATACAGCTTTTGTTATAAAGTTTCAGAAGCCTGTGTCATTATCCTCGTTTTTTCTATTTATTAAAGTAACTATCTAGTCTGTAAAAATGCTTAACACACTTAAACACGGGATTAACAATCAATGAGTTTAGTGTACATATCGACAGATCAATTTTCTGATAAACCTTTATTAGCAGCGCCCATTATAACAACATTAATGTATAAACTGTTTAAACTGTGTACAGTACAAAAAAAACACACTTCATGACCCCTTTAACAACAACAATATATTATAATAAATATTAAAATACTATGTTACAATATATTACAATAGTAATAAAAAGTCTGTCTCAATGGCACGACCTAAAACAATAAAATGTATAACCAGGAAGCTTTTGCTGCAGCAGGCGGTTCTCTGATCATCTCTGACACAGACACAACCTGACTAAAACTGCAGGACACACACAATTGATAAAACGATTAAAAAATAAAATAATTATGCCGCAGTGTAAACAAAATGCTTTCTAGACCTATCAGAAAAGATAAATGACAAATTAAACACACATGAACACCACCAAAATGTCCAATTATGTCTGTATTGACAGTAAATTTGGTTATATGAATGAAATAGTTTTTTGTTAAAATTTGTTCAGACAACATTTCAGTTTTCCTATTTATGGAAAGGTCATATATTGTAGACAGTGTACATGGTAAAAGATGTACACACCTGAGCGCCAGACTCACCTGTAGCTGACAGGTAAATCAGTGTCTGAGCCGACGGCCGTCTGAACCTTCGACACAACGGCCAGAGACAGACGAGACACGGACAGACCCAGAGATGCATCGATGAGAGGAAGAAGCTGCTGCTGCACCGCCTCAAACACCCCAGAGAGCCAGCGCTGCTCCTGACACACACACACACAGACATACACATCATTACCACACACACACACACACACACATCATTACCATACACACACACACAACATTACCATACACACACACACACACATCATTACCATACACACACACACACACACACACACACACATCATTACCATACACACACACACACACACACACATCATTACCACACAGACACACACACACACACACACACACACATCATTACCATACACACACACACACACATCATTACCATACACACACACACACATCATTACCATACACACACACACACACACACATCATTACCATACACACACACACACACACACACACACATCATTACCATACACACACACACACACATCATTACCATACACACACACACACACACATCATTACCATACACACACACACACACACATCATTACCATACACACACACAGACATCATTACCATACACACACACACACATCATTACCATACACACACACACACATCATTACCATACACACACACACACATCATTACCATACACACACACACACATCATTACCATACACACACACACACACACACACACACACATCATTACCATACACACACACACACACATATGCACAGGTACAGCCAATACATCGTATGGGTCAAAATTATACATTTTTCTTTTATGCTAAAAATAATTAGGATACTCCGCCAGGCGGAGCGGAGGAGAATCACACACACTTTTAATAAGAATCTGTGTTAAACAACGATCAAGAAAACTTTTATGTGCAGAGTTTGACAATTTTTTTTATTTACAAATAGACCACAACGAGGAGTTACACTACCTGTTACATGACTTTCCTTCACGCTCCAACAATTGCGTATCTTCCCAACAAAATTCTTCTAAAATGTTACAAACAATATATTTCTGCCTCATAATTTCATCAAAATCCACTCTAGATGTGATTAATAAAACTGTTATATTAACCTCATTATCTGTCATGTGTAGCTTGAAGCTAATTTATGATTCAATTTCATGATGTATTTTATCAAAAGAAATCAATAGGTTCATAAGAAAATGTTTTATTTTCTTCCAATAAATATTCCATATTCCAAGCTTGCCTGCTGCTCTGCTGACTTCATATGCATGTGCAAATCATGAAAATAAATATGGGATTTTTGGACTTTTTTTATGGATTTATGGAAATTGTAATATTACTGAAAACGTATTAGTTACTGCAAAAAGTAATATTATTACTGTAATTAGCTACTGCCCAACACTGATAAGCATTCATTAGCAGGTGAGGGTGTGTGTTGGTTCCGCTTTAGTTGTTAATAAAACAAATCATGCAATTTTCTACCATCTACCTATGTTTTCTTGACCTACGATGTTTCTAGAATGCTTGGAGAGAAACAAATACATAAATAACCGAACAAGAACCATAAAGTACAGTATTGTTCTGCGTTGGCTGTCTCTCTGGTTCAGCTTGTTTGATACTCGCCGTCACAGGCAGTAAATCAAATACATCCTGCTTTCATTGAAAGATTCAGCCACTTGGGATAATGAGGTGGTGTTACACACTCCACACAAAGAGACTAAGCGCTATCCTGAACGTACCATCAAGCCTCCAGTACGGTTTAGCCCTTAAGGCTTATCTTGGTGGCATAAACTAATTTCGTTGTTTGCATGTTAACAGTCATGGTGCTGAGTTTAATTTAAAAGAAAGAGATCCATCTTTGTCTATGTTAAGTTTATGTAACATTGTTACCGAAATGATTACAACAACACTAAGTGGGGAGGAAAATGTGATGTATTCGCTTAATGTTTCAGCGCACTAGGGGGCGCTCAAGATCACTGCCGTGTGTATGTTATGTTATCAATGAAGAAAAGAGTTTTGTTCTCAGTAAATAAGTGAGTTGACACCACAATCGTCTCAGTGTATTATTTATGTTATATAAAAGCTAAATATATAACATCCAGAAAAAAAAGATCCAAAATATATAATACATTACTAGTGCTTTAAGTCGTCACCTTTATTTATATAGCGCTTTTAACAATACAGGTTGTATCAAAGCAACAGTATTAAAAAGGACAATAGTGTGCCAATAATGCAGTATTGTAAACAATCAATTTTCAGTTAAAGGCAGTTCATCATTGAGTTCAGTGATGTCATCATCCAGCTCAGTTCAGTTCAAATGGTATATGATGTCACTGGAAATTAAGTGTCCTCACCTAAGCAAGCCAGAGGCGACAGCGGCAAAGAACCAAAAGTCCATAGGTGACAGAAAAGGAGAATAAAACCTTGGGAGAAACCAGGCTCAGTCGGGGGGGGGGTGTTCCATGTTGCAGCAGAGTCAGATTGCAGAGACTCATCAGGTTCCTGTGGTCTTGCACCGATGGCTGTCTAGGTGACGAGTTCCTTACTGATGATCCATCTCTGGGGCTCATCTAGGTGTCCTGGTCTCCGCTGATGTTCAGGGCTGTAGAGGTCATCTCTGGGTGATGATCCACCATCTGGACTGGATACGGACTGGATCTGGGTGGCTATGGTCACCTCGGAATAAGAAAGAAGCAGACTGATATTAGCGTAGATGCCATTCTTCTAACTTGAGGTTTTACAGCGAAACTGAAGTAAAGTGCAAAAGTACACATTTGTGTATCATTTTGTTTATGTGAATGTCATTCTACACATTTGTAACTATTAATCTGCAACTTTGATTTGTCTGTGTGTGCAAATCGAAAGATTCTGCTTTTCAGATCAGAGCTGTGAGGGTAAATTTCAACTTACAAATACGAATGTTAATATGACAAGTTCTCACATTCAGATCAACAAGCTCTCGAGTTTTGCTACTGATCTACCTTCATATCCCAACGTCACCAATAAAGTGGTTTCTGATTGGTTGGATCTCCTTACCACTCTGAGTGACGCCGTTTTATCTACTACAGTACATACGAAAGTAAGCATACATGACGCTAATGGTGTTTTCAGCCTAAACATGAACATCACCAGAGCTGCTCTAAGAGAAAACCTAATTAAACATTTCCTAGTTTTATTTGAGAAAAAAAACACTCTGAAACTCAAAGGTCCGCTACAACCCATCAAAATAAAGGTTTGATTAAACTTGAAGTTATGACAGAAATATATTAGCATTGTACAATGTACTTAAAGGTTATAATAACAATAATACTATTCTTTATAATAATTAATTTATTTAAACATTAAAGAATATCATGTTTGTTCACGTACTTCTTGCACATTCCTGCTTATATTATTATTTATTAAGTCTACAGTATACTGTCCTGCACATTTATTTTATTGCACATTTTATCTTATATTTTATTTTTTACTTCATTTTTTTTCATATCTAGGCTATATTTATATATATTCTCTTGTGTTTGTGTTACATATAATTGCAGACCATGGAGCGGACCTGACTTACATTTCACTGCTGATTATATTCTGTACAATTGTGTATGTGACGAATAAAAATCTTGAATGTTTGTTTTAACTCAGTATACCTCTGTTGTGCAGCACTTTGCCAAAAATAAGTTGTTAAATTTTCATTTGATAACAATTTAAAACATTAATTAAAATGATAAATTGTGATATAGATATACATAAGGCTTATAGCTTTATTTTTTATTGTTTTTAATTTATTTGTTTATTTATTTATTCAGAAGGGAGACTTCAATACTTTCATTAAAATGGTTTCAAGTTTGTTGCAATAAAGGATTTGTTCACTCAAATAACTTGTTCTTATTCTTTTAAGAGTCATTGTAAGCTGATAAGAACTATTGTTAAATATAAACCGTAAAATTGTGATATTTTCTGAGACGATTATCATACTGTGAAAATCTTATACCGTTACAACCCTATGGAAGTGATCATGTTAAGGAAGCGGCTATTTGCATGTTAAAATAACAGGATTTTCTGCAATTTTATAATAGTTATTGCAAATAGAGGCAATTATCTCCACCTCAGTATTGTAGTACATAAAACAATATGCAATAATAATGCATTGAGTGTAAATTATAGTCATAATTAGAATTATTAAATGGATGCTATCTTATTTAATAAACTCTCCCTACACCTACCCTAACCGATACTTTATTTTCAACTTTATTTTGAAAATAAATGCCTTTCTGATATATGAGATTTGAAAAGGCCGAAAAAAAGTGTTCACCAAAAGGCAGTTTACGGCATGCGCTTTACCAAATCTGTTACTTACCAGGCGTCTTTTGTAGTGTTGACAGTCCCAATCACACGTTGGGGGGTGGAGTTAGTGTAAATAGCCTTTGCTAACAAGGTGGGCTATTTGCACTTAGTATAAATAGACACTCCGTAATGTTAATGTGTTGGTCTCCTTGTGCCCTAGCTTAGCTAATGTTAAAAACCTCTGCATTTTTGCATTTTTATGTGGTTCCAGATCAGTCCTGTGCAAAATACTCCTGATGGTCGTATCCAGATCATTCTCCACATCAAGTGCGGTGCCAGCCTTTAGTTCATATGACAGTCTCTTCGGAACCAGGTACATCATTTCAGTGTGTTCCATCCCAGGTATTATTTAATAGACGTGATCAAACTGGTAATAAAAAAGACTAACACTTAAAAGAGGAAGAAGAAACCCTCCTTGTTGGTTAATCAACTGTCACTTTCTTTTGACTCCGACTTTCTTATCAGCAACGAATTTGATTTCAGTTATTCTTCTTTTCAGCTTCTGGTATTGCTAATGTGTGAGTGGGATATTATGGGAAACATTAAGAGCTAAATTCACACAAACATAAAATTAACTCTAAAACAACAGGTCGTTGCTTTTAATAACTTTAAAGTGAGTGGTTTCTTAAAAGCCTTGCAGACAATTTTTTTTTCTTTTCCCAAATCAGTAAACAGAGTCACTGTCTTTTTTTTCTGGAGGTATACAAGAGGATCAGGGCTCGCAAAATTTTCAAATCCCTGGTAGCCCTTCGGGCAGGTACTCTTCAGATTTTGGTAGCCCGAAAATACATTTAACCAGCCCAAAAAAGACCCTTTATTAATATAGAAAACTAGATTGGTATTTGTGTATTGGAAAAACTCCTATGAATATGAAAGGAATTTTATTTCACTATTTACAGGGTATCTGCAACATTTTTAAAAATAAATTTAAGGCCATCATTTATTACCCATTGTAAGAGCTGCACAACTAAAGTGAATACAGTATGAGTGGGGTTGACAATGCCCATAAAATTACATGATTTACAGTTCAGTACAGTTTACAATACAGTTCAGAATTTTAGATTTTTAATCAGAAAATAATGGCTATCATGGAAGTACAGAAATATAGTTTTAGGATGTGGTTCGTCTGTCTTTGTATACTTCACCAAAGCCCCCATATTAGTTCTATAGAAGACCACTATTTTAACATTCAACATGCGTTTAAACCGGTCAATGTCATTAAACGCTATCAGTATATCCGGCTGACTTCTGCATGACGAGGCTACAGACTCTACCTCGGTGTGCGGTTTGTGAGGGTTTAGAAAATGTGCCAAGCAGATTGCAAAACAAAGATTGTTTGAAAAGTTCATGAGGGAAAACAGATTAAGCCAAAATTGGGACCAAATTTTACCAGCCCTTTTGCTCACTCTGGATAAGTACAGTTCTTGGAGAGTGGGGAGGGTTGTACCAATGATTCGCTCAGCAGTCCGGACTACCCTCCGTAGTCTTCTGAGGTCAGCCGAGGTAGCTGAGCTGAACCAGACAGTTATTGAAGTGCAGAGGATGGATTCAATGATGACAGAGTAGAACTGTTTCAGTAAGTCCTGTGGCAGGTTGAACTTCTTCAGCTGGTGAAGAAAGTACAACCTCTGCTGGGCCTTCCTGACAATGGACTCAATGTGAATATCCCACTTCAGGTCCTGAGAGATGGTGGTGCCCAGGAATCTGAATGACTCCACTGCAGTCACGGTGCTGTTCATGATGGTGAGTGGGGGGGAGTGCAGGGGGGTTTCTCCTGAAGTCCATGATCATCTCCACAGTTTTGAGCGTGTTAAGCTCCAGGTTGTTAAGACTGCACCAGCTCCTTAACCTCCTGTCTGTAAGCAGACTCATCTCCATCCTAATGTTAATGTTAGCGTTAATATAGTTCTATCAAAATTATAGCTATATAATCTGTGCTCGCGTCACGATCTCTGCGATTCCACGCGGAACATAATCCTACAAACTGAAAAACTTGTGAAATCCAAAATTTGTGAAATTCTCAGAACAAAAAGTTTCTGAGAATATTCAATATCTGAAGAGTTCCAATGCAAAAGCCTCTAAAAGCCATCTTAGTCAAAAATGAGATGACAATACTGAGTAATTGCTCTCCAAACATTGTATTTGTTCATCAAGTACTTTCGCGTAAAATTAGCTAAATCCCAGCCTCTATGCATTCAGAAGTACCAGTACTTGCATAGAAACCTATACAAAGTAGCCAGAGAGAAGTGCTAATTTTAAAGAAAACGTCAGACGTACTTAGAGGCTTTTGCATCTAAACCCTTCATCTGTATTTATTTTAACAATTATTTTGTTTTCTTTAGGAATCCTAAAAGCACTTTTTAAATTTTTAATTGATATTAAGCAGATTTAATTCTTAAGTTCAGATGTTATGACATTGTCCCCCAGTTTCACAGACAAGGCTTAACTTTCACAGACACTTAACGCCTAGTCCCCAACTAAAATGTAAGTCTGAGCTGTTTTAACTGAAAGACACTTGCACTGATTGATCTTAAAACATGGCAGTAACTTTGTTTTGTCTCAAGATGCACACCAGCCTTTTTTTTTTTTTTTTCTAAGGCACGTTTACAAATAATAACTTTAATGTCCTAATTGAACTATGGCCTAATCCTGGTTTAGTCTAAGGCCTGTCTGTGAAACCAGGCCTATGTTACTGTAATGCGGAGTCAGAAGCGGTCGGATCCATTTGCAATGTTTAATAAGATCAGAGTCAAACAGGCAGAGGTCATACAACGGCGTCAGGAATATCACAGGAATCAGAATCGTAAACAATACCAGGCGGAGATCAGGGCAGGCGGCAGGCTGGATACAACAGGTCAAGAGCAGAGGTAGTAAGGCAGGCGGCAGAGAATCACAAAGGTAACAGCAGTCCGGGGTCATACACAAAATAACAACCAGGGTAAACGCTCAGAAATGTCAGGCAGGCTAAACAAGACTTCACAATGTACAGAGGTGTGAGTGTGGCTTAAGTAGGGGAGATAATAAGGATCACCTGGCAGTGATTAGTCCTAGGTACGGGGCAGATGGGAAATGGAGTTCGTGAACTGGTTAATACTCGGGTGAGGGCGCCCTCTGGTGGCGATCAGAGAGAGCCACAGAGGCCTGGCTAGGGACAGTTACAATTGTAAACTTAAACTGTGAACCTTTAAAGCAGGGTCTAAAAATATATATGCTCCGTTTATAAAAGCTTACATTTTTTACATTTAATAACTAAAGAATCCTAGAATCCTGCAAGCACTTTATTTTCCTCTTTACTCATACTGCTCAAAAAGTGGTTCAATAATACTGAATGTTACAGGGACTGATAAATGCAAATGCAGATCCCACTGTGAATTCTACGAGTAAGTATACAGTATATGTTTTCCACCTCATTCAAGATAAAAATTCAAGCCAGATTCCCGCCAATACACAGCCCTAGTAAAAAAGAAGATTGAGAACAAAGTTTCACGTGCAACACACAGATGTTGACCCAAGCAGTATGGTTTAATAATGACCTGGGAGCATTACCGTCTTTTTAAACACCCCACGTTCGGGGTCAAAGTAGGTATCCCATGATGCCATGGGAGCCGAGCAATGGTCGAATTCATAAGTTAATCAAATAAAAATAGCAGAAAACATTAAGATGTCTGGTTTTCAAATTTAAGTACTGATAAATTAATTTCTCGTGACTCAGTTATGTTAAAATTCGCTCATTATAAACATATTACATCAATACTAGTCGCCTTCACCTATGAGGAATAAAGTATAATGAATACATTACACTTTATTTCAAGGTGTCTTTGTTACAGTGTAATTATACATTTAAGTACTAAGTAATATTAATTAATTACATGTACTTACTATATGGTTAGGGTAAGGATTAAGGTTTGGCTTAGGGTTACTTACATGTAATTATGGATAATTCATTGTTATTATAATAGGAAGTACATGTAACGTAAAAAGGACAGCTTAAAATAAAGTGTTACTTGAATACATTTATTACAATAAATTTATATACAAAATGTATGTTGTTGTTTTGTTCTGCGGCACAGCGCACAGTTACAGGACCGCCTGACATCGTATGTCCAGGACACTCTCAGTGACATTGAGACCGTAAGAGACTTCTGTAACCAGGAAGAAAAATGGACCTCTGACAGAAAGGCAGAGCTTAAGAAGATGAGAGACATCAATGAAAATCAGCAGGAGAAGGAGGAGAAGCTCGGCGCTGTCCTCAACGACACATTAGAGGGTCTGAAGAAACTTGAGCCGTTCCTGGATGCGGTGGAGAAGCTAGCAGTGACCTCAAGCCATGTCTTCAGCAGAGAGATCTTCCGTCTGTGTGGAGAGAACCCTGAAAGAGTGAAGTCAGTCATTGAATATGCCAGAAGAGATGCTCGTCGCCTCATCCACTTCAAAAGAAATCCAACAACCTTCTTCAAGCCTCTACTCGATAATGTGAATGTACTGATCTTTCAGCTAAACAACTATAAACTCAACACAGAGCAACTTTGTGACAGAATGAGAAGGTGAGTTCTGATATTCCTGTTAAAAGAAATCGTTTGCTGAAAAGTTACAATTCTGCCATGATTTAATCGCCTTCACGTCATTTGAACTCATATGACTTTTTTATTGTCCTGCTTTTTTGTGATGCAAAATCAGTTTTAATTTTCAAAAAAAAAAAATCCCCCATTCATTTTTTCCCTTTTTAATTATTCTAGATTTCATTTTAATAGGTACAGTTTAGTAGTGAAAAAAAGAAAAGTCTAATTAATTGAAAATAATTTAATTAAACATCAATTTATTAAAAGCTGAACAAAAATAAAAATTTTAGGGCCTTAAGAAATCTGTTATTTTATTTTATTGTATTCATTTATTTATTTTATTTTTTTAATTAAATGTTTAATTTTAAATAATAATAACAGCAACAATAACTTTGATAATAATAACAGCAATAATAATAATAATAAAGGTTGTGGGTTCAATTTCCAGGAAACACACATACTGATAAAAAAAAAAATGTATAGCCTGAATGCACTGTAAGTCACTTTGGATAAAAGTGTCTGATAAATGCATAAATGTAATGCATATTGCTTTTTGGGGTTTTTTTTTGCAATGAAAAGACTGGACCGGCTTTTTTTAAATATTGAGGGGTGAATTCACATGCTATTTCAGTGCAAGAGCCTGCATTATTTTCACAAACCAGTCACAATCAATCTTAACTCTTTTTCCACCAAACAGAATTGTCCGGGTTTCCCTTGTCTCACTGTTATACCGGGCGCTATTTTGCATCTTGTGAATGAGTCTAGATAGAACGTCCCGATCAAAAACACAGGCAAGGAAGATGCAGAAACCTCGTATGCAAGCATATGTATGAAAAATAATGCAATCATCAAAAATAAACAGCATATAAATGAAAACTGCCTAATGTTACCAAGTAAAATGTTGATCCAGGAAGTTGTTAAAGGACTGTGAAATCTTTGGGAGCGCTGATGGAAGTCACCTACTGCATCCATGCTTTGATCGTTGTACTGAATATGATTCAGATACTATTTGAAAAAAACATGATTTTCTCAGCTCTCAATTATTTATTTTTTTATTAAACATACCTACACTCAAGTGTTGATTAAAGACTTTGTTTGTCTCATTCAGATTTTTTTATTATGTAATTTTTTTTAAGTAGAGGCTCTCTTCTTTATTTCGATGTATTGCATGTTCAGATATCCATACAACAAAGTATTCTGAGGGCCATGAATTTTTTGTAAAATGCTGGCGGTGGCTGGCAAGTTATTAGTTTTTTTTTTTTTTTTTACGCTGGCGGGGAAAGAGTTAAGCATGTGCCAAATGCACTGGAAAAGCACTGTCCTTTGTATGAGTAAACATGCATATTTAAATGGAGTTGTTCAGTTTAGCAATATTAAGTCAAGATTTGCACCAGATTTGATGTGAATGCATCAGATGGCGCAAAGGGTCTAAAGGCAGCATTGTCACATTACGTGAGGGAAGGCGCAGCACGAAGACAAAAGTTCAAAGATAAAGTCTTTAATGTGATTCAAACAGGTATATCCACATCAGGTAAATCCATAGGAAGGATAGGAACACACATACGCATAGACAAGACTGGACAACAAACACTGAACTGAATGCAACTTATAAAGGGTAGATAAGGAGACAGACAGGTGATACAGATCAACAAATAATGACTCAACAAGGACAGGAACAGGAACAACCATATATGGGCACATGAGGGAGAAACCAACACAAACAATCCAGGGGTGTGACAACTATACTGAGTGAACACAAATTTCTTGAGAGCTATGAAGAAGTGTAAGATTTTACAACTTAAATTTCGGTCTGTTTCTTTAAAACAGCATTAAATCACTTTTTTACTGAATACCATAATTAACATTCTTACATTTTTCTCTTCATGTTTTCTCAACAGATCAGTTTTGCATGCAGACATCTATAAGTAAGTATACTGTATATGTTTCTCACATCATTCAAGATTGATATGATTAAAAAAAAAAAAAACCAGCGACAAGTCTTTGTTAATTACACTGAAATTCTTTACAGATGTAAAACGGGTCAACCTTTAGTGTGCCTCATTTGGAACACAAGAAAGAACAACAAGAATCAAATGCTTGATCATTTGAACCAGCTGTATGAAATCAGGTAAGACCTCAAGCTCAGACAATTCTAAATCAAGTGGTGGATTGTGAACTATATGACTGACTCTGTCTTCTTTCTCCAGGACGAACGAGCACACTCGGCTGGCGTTCCTCTTTCAGGAAAGAAATGCTCAGAAATTCATTAAAGTGTTCAATCAAAGACGCTCTAACATGTGGCAGCTCCTGAAAGATCTGGAGGACACGGCAGTTCATCTGGACAGAATGAAGAAGGGAGCCAGTATATCCACTGTGGCTGGTAGTTCAGTGGCGATTGTAGGGGGTGTCTTGTCTTTGCTTGGAATTGTTCTTGTCCCTGTCACTGCAGGGACATCACTGGGTCTTACTGCGGCAGGGGCCACTCTGGGGGGTCTTAGTGGAGTCGATGCTATTGTAACAGATAGTACTGAAATAGCACTCAACAGTCAGTATGAGCACGATGCAAAAAGCTATATGAAGAGTTACATGGATGATACGATAGAGATTGAAGACTGCTTGAAAGAAGCTATCAACAATGAAGGACCTTTAGTGAAGCCTAGTTCAGCTGATGCTGGGAAAATTACACACTTAACTGGAGAAGCGCTTAGAACGACTGTGAATGTGTTTGAAGGATTTGCAGCTATTACATTGGATAAATCTGAAAGAGGAATTCAAGCAGTAATGGTGGACTTAGAAACGGTCCACCTGTCTAGTACACAGCAGCTGGCAAAAGCGAAAATGTTGAAGACCGTAAGCGCTGTTAGACGTATAAGTGGCGTTTTGAATTTTCTCTGTATTGGCCTAGATGGCTATTCTATTTACATAGAAAGTCAAAGTCTTGCAAAAGGGAGCGAGAGCAAGGTCTCTAAAATCATCCGCTCCAGGGTAACTCTGTGGAGATCTGAGCTGGAGGCCTGGGAAAAAATGTACAATTCCTTATCCATAGGAAAAGAGACAATTAATGAGACCCAGGATGCTTTGGAGAAACCATTTCTTCCTTAGATATAGAAATGTGCATGAAATGATGTTTATTAAAATGTTTCCATAATTGTTTTTATTGTTGAAGGATTAAATCAAGCACAGCACATGTTCTTCATGTAAAATACTGAATTAACAGGGTTATCAGATAAATTGAAAAGATTACTATTAATATTAAGACTAAAAATGATTGATACATTCATGTGTTGCATTCCTTAATTATTCCTTCAGAAATATGAACTAATAACATACTATAATATGTAAATGATCACATGTAGTGGTATATAGTGCAAAAACTAGGCAGCTAATGTTAGCTGAATGCTGCTGATGGCTTTCTACTAGTTTGTTAGCTACACATATACACTAGTTATACACTTGTTCATAATTCTATCCCTCCACTGGCTGTACAAATGTTTAACTTTATGTTGTTAGGTAAGTGGATGTAAATTGAACTTTTAGTTCTTGTGGATGTAACTGAATGTCTGAAAGCAAGCATACAGCTTTTGTTAGAAAGTTTCAGTCAACTGTGTCATTATCCTTGTCGAAATGTATCCATTTTTTTCTATTTATTAAAGTAACTATCTAGTCTGTAAAAATGCTTAACACACTTAAACACGGGATTAACAATCAATGAGTTTAGTGTTCGACATATCGACAGACTTAGATCAATTTTCTGATAAACCTTTATTAGCAGCGCCCATTATAACAACATTAATGTATAAACTGTTTAAACTGTGTACAGTACAAAAAACACACTTCATGACCCCTTTAACAACAACAATATATTATAATAAATATTAAAAAACTATGTTACAATATATTACAATAGTAATAAAAAGTCTGTCTCAATGGCACGACCTAAAACAATAAAATGTATAACCAGGAAGCTTTTGCTGCAGCAGGCGGTTCTCTGATCACGGATTAGCTCCGACAGACACAAACCTGACCAAAACTGCAGCACACTTCTATGATAAAACGATTGAAAAAAATAAAAATTATGCCGCAGTGTAAACAAAATGCTTTTTAGACCCGTCAGAAAAGATAAATGACAAATTAAACACACATGAACACCACCAAAACGTCCAATTATGTCTGTACTGTAAATTTGGTTATATGAATGAAATTAGTTTTTTTTTATTTGTTTTTTTGCATTACAATAAAATTTGTTCAGACAACATTTCAGTTTTCCTATTTATGGAAAGGGCATATGTGACCCTGGAGCACAAAAGCAGTCTTAAGTCGCTGGGGTATATTTGTAGCAATAGCCAAAAATACATTGTATGGATCAAAATTATTGATTTCTCTTTTATGCCAAAAATCATTAGGATATTAAGATCATGTTCCATGAAGATATTTAGTAAATTTCCTACCGTAAATATATCAAAACTTCATTTTTGATCAGTAATATGCATTGCTAAGAACTTCATTTGAACAACTTTAAAGGAGATTTTCTCAATATTTAGATTTTTTTGCTCCCTCAGATTCCAGATTTTCAAATAGTTGTATCTCAGACAAATATTGTCCTATCATAACAAACCATACATCAATGGAAAGATCATTTATTTATTCAGCTTCAGATTTAAAAAAATTTACCTTTATGACTGGTTTTGTGCTCCAGGGTCACAAATGGGTCAGACATTTAAATGTCCGCACCAAAATAAATTTGACAAAAAATGATTTTAAATACAGAAAGCACAATATATGCAAGTAAAGTGTCTACTTTTAAGGTTTCAAATAAGTTTTGGGAGAATAAATTGTCAAAAAGTGGGTGAAATAATGTTCCATTGTCATTCAGTGTAACACTTATATTTATGTTTAAAACGGCATACTTACTCTGACCTGTATGTATTAAATATATAAAGATAAGTCAGCATCCTTAATTGCATTTTAAATGAGTAAAAAATCTTGCTGACAAATGGCTAAAATGGGATCTTGGTAAAGTTTAAAAATGTAAAATCAGTAGTATTTGGGGTAAAACTAATCATACACTGATTATTGTGGTAAATATGCCTGACAAGATTATTACACTGAATGACATTTTACTGGCTGCTTTCTGTAAATCATGAAAAAAAAAAAAAAAAAAATATATATATATATATATATATATATATATATATATTTACTATAAGTATATTTACTTTTTGCACAAAAAAAATATTAGGTATAATTGATGTACATATAATTAGTACAAATACAATTAATCTTAACATAATTAAAAGCTATAATAAATTATATAAACTGCACTGATACACACATACACACACACACTTATATTGCAATTACTATTAACGTATTTCAGAAGTATAATAAAACATTCATATATACAGTACACATACGTGTGTGTGTGTGTGTGTACTGGTTTTTGTGGTATAATGACATGGGTATGACAGAGGTATTACAATATGAAGGTGGTTTATGAGGACACTGCCTATGTCCCCGTAATTCAAAAGGCTTAAAAAACATACTAAATGGTGTTTTTTTGAAAATCTAAAGATGCACAAAGTCTCCTGTGAGGGCTAAGTTTAGGTGTAGGGTTGGTGTAGGGCAATAGCACACACAGTTTGTTCAGTATAAAAACCATTACGCCTATGGAGAGTCCCCATAAAACCACAAAAACCAACATACAGTATATGGTAATGAATTTGCCTTCTGAATGTGATGTGATAGCATTTCTATCATAACTGAAAGAGATTTGAGTCGACTTTCAAGTTCAAGTCGATGCAAGAATTCAATTTGGTCACTGAAAAGAGGTTGGAGCTCATAATTTTGCTTTGGAAATGCACCACATTCATACATTTAGTTTTAAAAAGCACTAGAGGTCCACAGTGTCACCAAATCCTGTGGAAACACTGAACGTACAAAAGCAGCATTCAGAGCACTTTATCAAACACATACTGAAACACAGCGTGGATATAATGAGTCTGAGATCTGTGTGAATGTGTCTCTCCTCAGCCGTGGTCAGTTCATCTCTGCGTCAGTATCACTTTGTGAATCAGAAGATGAACTGGACTGAAGCTCAGAGTTACTGCAGAGAGAAACACACAGATCTGGTCACTATCAATGACACACAAGAACAGAATGACATAAAACAGGTCTTAAACAGTAACTCAGACCGTGTCTGGATTGGACTGAGGAGCACAAACACATGGATTTGGTCTCTGAGTGACTCTGCCTTCTACAGAAGAGAAGATTTACTGTATGAGAAATGGGATAAAAATACAGCACAGCCCCAACCACAAGAAGATGGAGACTGTGTTTTCATGGATTGTGGGAGTGAAGTGAATTGTGCGAAAGCACAGAGAGGACATTGGCATGATGCAAACTGTAGTTACACCACGAATTTCATCTGCTTTAATGGTGAGTTCAGCTGTAAGTGATCACAACCCAGAGAAATGTGATAGAAATAATACTGAATATTTCATGTTCAATGATACAAATAAAACACAGTTTTGAACAACGAACCACAATTGTGTTCATGTTTTTTTTTATTTTTGGATTTATTTCTCTTAATCAATATCAAACAAATGTATTTCTGTTTTAAGGCCAGTACAGGATTCGTCCTTGTGCAGGACAAAAAGAGCTGGACTGCAGACAGAAATACACAGATTTGGCCAGTGTGAGGAATCAGAGTGAGGAATAACCTGATTGAGAACATGCTAAGTGGTAATCAAGTCTGGATCGGTCTGCACAGACTCTGGGTTTGGTCAGATAACAGCAGCGCCTCAGACACTGGAAAACTGACAGACCCCAAAGCAGAGTCGGTAAACATGATGACTGCGCTCTGATCGATGGACAGACAAGCTGTGTTCACAACAGCATCACTTTGTGTGTTATGATGGTGAGTAGATCAATCATCTGAGCTGCTGTATACATACATGTGCAACTACAGAAACTCATTACAGAAGTTCAGTGACTTCAACCCAACACTACTCACGTGTCTTCCTGACTGGTTAATTCTCCCAAAAATGAAAATTCTGGCATTGTTTACTCAACTCATTTCAAACCCGTGTACCCCAAAATGACGTAATCAAAGTTTGCCTTTAATTTTTAAAGGTCTGTCTGGACCAATAACCCCATATGTGGTACCATTTGAAAGCTTAGAATCTCTATTTTATGCAGATATGCATCACTTTGATATTTATTTTACAGTAACAAAGTTATTTACACGTAAATTACACTATTTTGTAAACATACGAAAGAAATGATTGAATATTTGCTCCGTGAGCTGCAGCTGTTAGCACAGATCGCCAAAAAAGCTATATCATCGTTTGGCTTAGGTTCTCCTCTACAAAATGAGCCCATTTTCAGCGTTTTCTGTGGTTGTGTGCATGAGTAATACCTTGCTGTGCCATGTATGTCCAAAACACAACAAAGGAGTAGAAGTCTTTTATGAGATTTAGCATTTTATGAGATTTTATCAAAGATGATAGTATCAGTTTAACCCTTCGTGTAGCAGCCCTTAATTGATGCTTTGTGGACAAATTTGGTGACTGTGCTGACCTCTGGTGACGTAAGCAATAAGGTACGAGGGGCCGTGCTGTAATTGTGAATAAATCACGGCTGAAGGGCGTTGTTAGGCACGAGTGGAGCTTTTATAAAACGGTTAACACACAATAAAAAAAAAATATCGAAACCAAAAATGTATGCATTGAAAAGATCGTTGAATGATGTCCTTCCGCTAAAAAATAGTTCCTGACAGTAACAGTAAACAGCAAGAGAATGCTCCGAACATGCCTCATCTAGCTTAAATAAAAACAGAGAATATGAGCTCTTATCATCCGCTGTGTCATTTATTGTTTTAACACCACATATGATACTTTCCCACACACATACATCTGCTTATCTCTCAGCATGAGAAAAACGTCAGTTTTTTCCGTCTTTATCATGTACAGTATGTGATATGACACATACTATGACACAGTGCTATGACAAACTCCTGTGCTCCACTGTGCTCTGAACAAGCAAAAGACGCTTGACAGTAGTGTTTTACATTTTTCACATCTGTGTGTAGTTTGGCGTGTATGTGGCTAATTATTTTATGTTTGTGTGTAGAGTTACTATACAAAAATACAATTTAAAAAAAAAGTTAAAACAGTATTCAAGTGTTTGCTTTTGCAAGATGTTTGTGACGTTTTGTATGTTGTGTGTTTTGTGTGTAGACTTTTGAGAAATTGAGCCATAGTTTAAAAAACTGTGTGTAAACATTTTTTAAAAACTGTAAAATTGTAGCAATGTTTCAGGCATGTTTTGTTTGGAAGCATCAACACATCTTGCAGTCGGACTTTGATCTGGCTTTGAAGTGTGTGTGTGTGTGTGTGTGTGAGTGTGTGTGTGTGTGTTTGCCACATTGAGAATGTTGTATAGACTCACCCCTTCATTTATGTGTAGGTCTATGTATGATCTGCATTGTGTTGAATTTATTGATTTTTATTCCACTAATAAAAAAATGCTCTGAATTATAGAATTTCCCATGATTTTTTTTTCAACCACTTAACTTTGTTGAATCGAGTCATTTTTGTGTGTGTGGGTTCAGGTGGCAAATTTAGGAAAAGTAGCCAAGTCCTGTACCGCTCAGATTAAGAAAATATATATAAATAGAAAAGATAAGATTCGCTATGATGTATGCAAACCCATTATTGTTTTCTATTATGATTGTTAAAGATACACCCATCTTTCACTGAGCTTGTATGTAATTAAAAGTTATGCAGTAATAATCTTTTTTTTTTAAAAAGCTGCACGCAGTGATTACCAGAGTTCAAGCACTTTAAGGCCTTTATTGCATCTAAGCTATAATGGCCTAGGCCAACATGAAAATTTGGACTGACATTACAACACATTCATGATGAAGAATATTGCAACACACATACTCAGTCTGAAATGAAAAGGCTTAAGTGTAATATTTAATACAAAATAAGCATACTTACACATGTAAACTCCATTTTGAGATTCACCTTTGGTGATGTAAGTATTACTACTTAAGATTACCCCAGAATGCATTGCTAGCACACCCCAACACTTCCAATAATAATGATAAATGCTGACCAGTAATTAATTATATATGATTTTATTAAAACAAGCAAAATCTAATTTTTGTCATGACATTACGATGCACACTAGAAAAATGCAGCCAAGGTGAATACATCTCAGTTGTCAGTCAAATAATGAATTAATGCATAAGTTAAAGAAACAATTATTAACATAGTTTCTTCATAAAATGCTACGCAACTGTTTAGATCTGTGAAATATCTCTGCACATCGTTGCACTGACATGTAATGCAGTGCAACAAAATTATGTAATTTAATGCATTAACGCATTTTCGCTCTCTCTTGCGCACACTCGGTCTCTCTCGCGTATTTTCGCTCTCTCTCGCGCACACTCGGTCACTCTCGCGCACTCTCGCGCACACTCGGTCTCTCTCTTGCGCACACTCGGTCTCTCTCGCGTATTTTCGCTCTCTCTCGCGCACACTCGGTCTCTCTCGCGCACTCTCGCTCTTTCTCGCGCACTCTCGCTCTCTCTCGCGCACACTCGGTCTCTCTCGCGCATTTTCGCTCTCTCTCGCGCACACTCGGTCTCTCTCTTGCGCACACTCGGTCTCTCTCTCGCGCACACTCGGTCTCTCTCGCGCACACTCGGTCTCTCTCGCGCACTCTCGCTCTCTCTCGCGCACACTCGGTCTCTCTCTTGCGCACACTCGGTCTCTCTCGCGCACACTCGGTCTCTCTCGCGCACACTCGGTCTCTCTCGCGCACTCTCGCTCTTTCTCGCGCACTCTCGCTCTCTCTCGCGCACACTCGGTCTCTCTCGCGCATTTTCGCTCTCTCTCGCGCACACTCGGTCTCTCTCTTGCGCACACTCGGTCTCTCTCTCGCGCACACTCGGTCTCTCTCGCGCACACTCGGTCTCTCTCGCGTATTTTCGCTCTCTCTCGCGCACACTCGGTCTCTCTCGCGTATTTTCGCTCTCTCTCGCGCACACTCGGTCTCTCTCGCGCACTCTCTCCGTGTTCGCTTGACTTTTGTCTAGACCGGCGCCTCATATTTATACCCATCTCACGCGCGACCACGTGAGAGCCACAGTACTGAGGAGAGACGTGCGCTGATCTACAGAGAATAAAGAACAGGTTTGGCAGATTTCACAAACTATATTTTATATAATTTTAAACACGCGTTTGCGGATTTAAACGTGCGCGGTTGTTTAGTTGCGGACGCGCGATGTTAGCGCGAGAGTCGTTTTAAGGGCCGGTGTTCTGAAATATTCGGTGTCTGAGATTTTCGGTGACGCTGGGCGGAGCTTATATGAATATTCACGAGTTTCCTGTTTCGCGTTAAAGCGCCACTGAAAATATTAGTGCGCTCCAGGATCGTCATCGTACAGAAAGTTTTACGTAATGTAATTATGTTTCAGTGACAGTGGGGGATTAAGCTCATTTAGCATTTTTTGTTTAGTTGTTTTTTTAGCTTTTGTTTAAGTTTTGTTTGATAACTTGTATACAAATATCTAAGGTGGCATAAAGATCAGATGCAATATTTAGTTTTGCTTGTTCAGCTGGTAAATAACAGATTGTAGTACTTAGCAAAAATCATTTCACATGATTTAAGTAGCTAAAGTAACATACCACATATTAATTTGCACAGTTACTACTATAAAGAAATCAAGTTATAATGCTGAATACATTAAAGACATCAAATGATTTGGTGTTAAGTTTTATGTACAAATGTGTATGTGGACAAGACATAATGGGATGGGGGGGGGGGGGGGGTACAAACAAAAAACACTTTAAATAGGGCCTTGACATCTCGGACAAATAAAATGTGCCTCCAAACTTGGCCTGTTTATGCAGTCCCAGTGGTACCAGCCGTTGCAAGAGTCACATGCAATCTAAACAATAAAAGATTTACAACACATGAATGAATATGGTAGTGCTACTTTAAAATACACTGTAGTGTTTATATATAATAATATAAATAATAATAATAATAATCTAACATACCCAAGTGTCTACCTTCTCTGGTGTGTGGGGATATTGTAAGGTAGTGGTCAACTTTCCTGCTGCCTTCTCCACAGGAGTTTAAATAAATGATCTTTCCTTCCTGAGGATATATTGCCTGGCAAGACATTGAATTTAACTTTCAATCTTAAATGAAAAATCCACTCTCTTATAGTGTAATAGAACAACAGACATCATAGAGTGAAACAAACCAGCAGTGTCCAGTGGTCACCCTCGTTTACAGAGCCCACCAGCAAATCATATACCTGCAGATTCATCTATGGGTACACAGACAATTACAGATGAAACATGAACATTTACGATAAACATATCATAAGCAAGCTTGTTTACCTTCTTCATTTCAGTGGCCTTGCCATTCCACAGATTTGTCATTTGAAATGAATCGATGACAAATGCCTTTCCTGCATACCTGCTTGCTATGCAAGTGAGGTAGGCATTGATAACCTGCACAAGACAGTGGTTCAATCATTTGTCAGCTCCACACTTTAAAAAAAGCATTATGATGAAGTCCAAATGAGTGAAGAATTATTAGGAATTGTGTGAAGACTTGCTCACCTCACTCTCAAGCTTCTCCCCAGGTTGGAGGCGAGCTATCCCAGGTAAATATTTTATATGGATCTATTTTGCTCCACAGTCTTCCTCCTACTTTTCCTGCCCAGATGTCTTGTAATACTGAAAATAGTCAAAAAAAAAAAAAAAACGCTAATGATAAAAGGATGTTGTTATCTTTACATTTTTAAAGGTTTTAAAAGGCGGATACATACAACCAATGCAAGGCACAGCTGAGGAGGGCGCAGGACAGGGGGCACCAGAGGAGGGCGCAGGCTGCGGGGCACCAGAGGAGGGCACAGGACAGGGGGCACCAGAGGAGGGCGCAGGACAGGGGGCACCAGAGGAGGGCGCAGGACAGGGGGCACCAGAGGAGGGCGCAGGCTGCGGGGCACCAGAGGAGGGCACAGGACAGGGGGCACCAGAGGAGGGCGCAGGCTGCGGGGCACCAGAGGAGGGCACAGGACAGGGGGCACCAGAGGAGGGCGCAGGACAGGGGGCACCAGAGGAGGGCGCAGGACAGGGGGCACCAGAGGAGGACGCAGGCTGCGGGGCACCAGAGGAGGGCGCAGGACAGGAGGCACCAGAGGAGGGCGCAGGACAGGGGGCACCAGAGGAGGACGCAGGACAGGGGGCACCAGAGGAGGACGCAGGCTGCGGGGCACCAGAGGAGGGCGCAGGACAGGAGGCACCAGAGGAGGGCGCAGGACAGGGGGCACCAGAGGAGGGCGCAGGACAGGGGGCACCAGAGGAGGACGCAGGCTGCGGGGCACCAGAGGAGGGCGCAGGACAGGAGGCACCAGAGGAGGGCGCAGGACAGGGGGCACCAGAGGAGGACGCAGGCTGGGGGGCACCAGAGGAGGGCGCAGGACAGGGGGCACCAGAGGAGGGCGCAGGACAGGGGGCACCAGAGGAGGACGCAGGACAGGGGGCACCAGAGGAGGGCGCAGGACAGGGGGCACCAGAGGAGGACGCAGGCTGCGGGGCACCAGAGGAGGGTGCAGGACAGGGGGCACCAGAGGAGGGCGCAGGACAGGGGGCACCAGAGGAGGGCGCAGGACAGGGGGCACCAGAGGAGGACGCAGGCTGCGGGGCACCAGAGGAGGGCGCAGGACAGGAGGCACCAGAGGAGGGCGCAGGACAGGGGGCACCAGAGGAGGACGCAGGCTGGGGGGCACCAAAGGAGGGTGCAGGCTGGGGGGCACTAGAGCAGGTGGTATGAGGGACTGGAATAGTTGTGGCAGGGAAAGATGTGGTTGTGATGGGTGAGGTGACTTTGGGAGCTTTTGGTGGAAGATTTTCTAAAAAGTGTACCAGGTGATCAAGGTTAACTCTGGGAAATAGTTTTCCATGGTCATCCACAATGTCTATGCTTTTGGCAACTTTAGTGACAGTGTACGGGCCAAAGAATCAGGATCCAATTTACCCCCCTTTCTCTGCTGACTTTTGTTTTGCCTCAGGACTCTGTCCCCAACCTGCATGACAACAGCCTCTCCTTGATCCAGTTTCCTCTTTCTTATTTTTTTTTGCACCTGTGCCATATTCTCCTGAACAGTGTGGTACAACCTGTCCTGCAATTTAATGCATTCAGAAATGCACTCCTCTGGAATCATTTCCTCCACACTTTCATTGATCTACAGTAAAGAGGACAATCATGATTACATTGAAAAAAAAATACTATAATAGAAAAATGTCCAAATATTTAACTATAGGGCCTACCTCATAGGTGTCTGGTACCTCACATGGGTACCTAGCCTCACGACCAAATAGCAGAAAGTATGGGGAAAATTGTGTTGTTATCTGCTTTTTTGTTCGCAGACCAAACATCGTGGCCTCCAAATAATCAGCCCATGAGCTTGGCCTATTATCTACCAACTTGCTTAAACATCTGTAAAAAGGAAAAAAAAATATATATATATATTATATTGCCATATACAAATGGTCTCATATTTTATATATATATATGGACTGTGTGTTACCTCTGAATTGTGCCATTGAGTCTCTCAACCAGTCCATTTGTTTGTGGATGGTATGGCGCACATAGATTTCTCTTAATGCCCAGAGTTTGGCACACACCCAGATTGATCTGTGTACAGATCAACACAAATCTCATTGACAAATAAGTAGTAAGAATCAGTTATTTACTTATTTGGAAGAACAATTAATGGAATAAAAGACAAATAAAAAGTAAAGCACTAACCTTATTTACAAATTCAGTGCCTTGGTCTGTTAGGAGTCTTTTAGGGGCACCAAATTTGTAGAACAATTGAACTATGCAGGCTGTTTTAACTATGTCCTCTGCGCATTTGGTTTTCATGGGAAAGCCTCACACCACTTTGTGAAGTAATCTACCATCACACAGATATACTGGTAGCCTTCTTTCGTTGGTGTGAGCTTTCCCACTAAATCCATCCCCACAATATCCCAAGGCTGTGCCACCTAATAAACATTCATGTTTACTATATAAAATTGCTGTAACAAAAATATTCCTTGTGTTTTTCATAAAAACATGAATTACCACGATAGGGGTATATTCTGTTGGGTTCTTCAGAGAACATTGCTTTTTTTGACAAGCAGCAGTGTTTGACCTAAAATATATGATCAAAATCAGTTTTGATGGACTAATAGATGTATGAAAACATGACGAAGGATTCACATATTAAACTCACCCATTTTGTTTATGTCCACAGACATACCAGGCCAATAAAAGCGCTTGTTTATGGCATCCAGGGTTTTTTGAATGCCACAGTGAGCACCTATTGGGCTGCTGTGGAGCTCTTCAAAAATTTCTTGGGCCCTTTTTTTCGTGCTGACCACTTTTGCCAAAGTACCTTCTTTTTTAATATAATACAAAGCTTCATCTAAAAAGTATAAAAATAATTATAAACAAAGTGAAGCCACTAAATCCAGGTGTACATTTTACATTACTTACTTTCAAAAATGAAGCTTTTAGCCCTTCTTAGAAATATGAACTTATCTTGTCTGGAAAGACCCTGAGGTATCTTTCCAAATCTTTTAAAGTCTGTCAGTGCTTTGAATTTAGCCTCATCCATCTTCAACACAACAGCACAAAATCTAATAAATTATATATATAATTGGTCATTACATGTAATTGTGCATCACTGGTCTCTGTCATTTAGAAAATGTGATATATCGGCGATATATTGTCTTTTCTATACACACATTTGCGATTAAAACTAGAACCAAAATAACCTGCTGTCTACATTTCTGGCATTTTATGACCACTTCAGTCTAATTACCTCGGACAAATGCAGAGCCGTTGGGCAGCAGAGATGGTTTCACGGCAGAAGCTCGGTTTACTGATGCTTGGGCCAACTTTTCTTAAAATATAATCAAACTGGTCCTTGTCCACTCTGAAATAGGCTTTGAAACTTCCATTGACTAGGCGGAGCTCCTGAATCAGCTGCTGAAATTCCCCATGGTTTTTGCGTTTTTGAAGTATGGGGTGCACCCAAACACTGCGTTTTTTACTTTTCTTAGTAAATAAATCTTGTAACAGAGTTACAGCAAGGGTTTCTCGGTGGTGGAAATCCATTGCTGAAATGTCCTTGTTGTGGAGCGCAACCGCACGAGCGCTTTGGAAAAAAGGAGAACGTGTTTTTAGGCGCGATATATGAACGGCCCCTAATGCGGTTTTTGCTGGTTTGCGTGAGTCCGGGCCGCACCGGAGCACGGTTACCGTGTTTTAACGAGGAAATAACGGCGCTCTGTGGTCCGTTTCACGCGTGTATCTTGTTAATGTGTGGTTAAGTAGGAGGGCGGGAAGAAAAATGGAGGAATCTTTGTTTAACAAAAGCCTCCGATCAACTACAACAAAAGTGCTTTAAAACCAGAATACACGCGTGAATTACTGCCGTTTCTTCGAGACACAACTCGTTTATGTGCTCGTGCAATTCAGTGCAATATTTTAATTAGTTTTTGGTGAATTGTAATAGCAGTTCTATATTCAGAAACGTTAAATGTAAGTGTTTTGAGTATTTAAGCGATGTATTGTGTCGCAGTTGAGCTTTTAATGACTGATATCTGATATAATGCAGTTATGACGGAAGATGAATTATTATTTACAGAGTATTTGAAAACAAAACACGCTGTGTGAGATCAGCTGATTAACAATGATGCAGACTAGTAACGTTAATCATACACACACACACACACACACACATACACTCATACACACACACATAAACTCACTCACACACACACACACACACACACACATACACTCATACACACACACATAAACTCACTCACTCACACACACACACACATACACACACACACACACACACATTTTAAACATTTTCTGCATTTTGTATAATGTATAAAAATTATATTTGATGTACTTATTCATATATTTGTTTATACAAAACATTAAAATATACATATGTATTTAACTAAATTGGAAATAACTGTGTGTGCAAATGTGTGTGTGTGTATATAATATATATTACACACTTAAATGTATATATTCAAATATATTGTGTATATTTTTTTAATACTTTTGCCATATTTATCTATATCTAAAAGACACATTTAATGTAATATACATTTTTTATGTATTTGTTCATATATACATAGACATTTATATATATTTAATATATATATTTGTGTATGTAAGTTTATAAATTTGTATGTATCTGTTTTCAAGTATTCATACATGCATATATACACACACACACACACACATTTAAATGTAATTTAAGTTTCTCTCTCTCTCTCTCTCTCTCTCTCTCTGATTTCTCAGTCCAGATTTGATAAACTAAGGCATGGACATCAGGTGAGTTGACAATGGCAATTAATGTAATATCTGCATGCTTGCATGAGGACTTATATCCCGGTTGATTTTGTTGTGAACTTTGCATGAAACATAGTCTATATGATGAAAAGGATTCAGCCTGATTTAAGTTGCACCGTAACGCCCTCATCAGCAGGTGACTGAATGTTCAGCTTTCTCTTACGAAAACCAACCATGGGTTTACGAATAAAACCAAAAAAACATGGTTACAATAGTTAAGCCACGGTAACCACATGGTTTGAGGGTTCGAGTCTCCGGCCGGCAGGGATTGTAGGTGGGGGGAGTGAATGTCCAGCGCTCTCTCCACCCTCAATACCACGACTGAGGTGCCCTTGAGCAAGACACCAAACCCCCACACACCGTGTGTGTGTGTGTGTGTGACTGTGTGTGTGTGTGTGTGTGTGTGTGTGTGTGCACCTGGTATTCATCACGTCCTGGGGACCAAATGTCCCCACAAGGATAGTAATACCAGTAAATCTTAATCTTGTGGGGACATTTTTTGGTCCCCATGAGGAAACAAGCTTATAAATCATACAGCATAAAGTTTTTTGAAAATCTAAAAATGCAGCATGTTTCCTGTGAGGGCTAAGTTTAGGTGTAGGGTTGGTGTAGGGCAATAGCACATACAGATTGTACAGTATAAAAACCATTACGCCTATGGGATGTCCCCATAAAACATGGAAACCCAACATGTGTGTGTGTGTGTGTGTGTGTGTGTGTGTGTGTGTGTGTGTGTGTGTGTGTGTGTGTGTGTGTGTGTGTGTGACTGTGTCAAGTCAAGTCAAGTCACCTTTACTTATATAGCGCTTTTTACAATGCAAATTGTGTCAAAGCACTGCACAATATCAAAAAAAAAAAAAAAGGAAAATAAAGTGTCAATAAGTTTGAATAGTGTCTTTGCAATAAGGTTGGTGATATCGCTGGAAATGAAGCGTCCCCAACTAAGCAAGCCAGAGGCGACAGCGGCAAGGAACCAAAACTCCATCGGTGACAGAATGGAGAAGAAAAACCTTGGGAGAAACCAGGCTCAGTCGGGGGGCCAATTCTCCTCTGGCCAAACAAACCAGTAGTTCAGTTCCAAACTGCAGCAAGTCAGGTTGAATGGGCTCAGCTGGTTCCAGTGGTCTTTCCCGATGGCTGTCTAAGTGGCGGGGTCCTCAATGGGGATCTGTCTCTGGCGTTCATCCAGGTGTTTGGCCTCTGCCTACGATCAGGGACACATACGTCATCTCCCGGCGCTGATCCTCCATCTCAGGTGTTCGGTCATCTCAGATCATGTAATGGTTAGATCCAGACTGAAGTTCTGTAATTCCTGGCTACCACGGGATGTTAATCCCGTGGCAGAAACGTAGAGACAAGCAGAGACATGATTAGCGTAGCTGCTGTTCCATCTAAGCAAAAATAAATTGTTCAACCCAAGCTAAAGAATAATAATAATGTACATTTGATCAGATATAACTGCAGTACAAGATTATAAGATGCATTATGTGAATGCTTGGCTAAAGAGATGTGTCTTTAATCTAGATTTAAACAGAGAGAGTGTGTCTGAACCCCGAACGTTATCAGGAAGGCTATTCCAGAGTTTGGGAGCCAAATGTGAAAAAGCTCTACCTCCTTTAGTGGACTTTGCTATCCTAGGTACTACCAAAAGTCCAGAGTTTTGCGACCTTAGGGAGCGGGTTGGATTGTAGCGTGATAGAAGACAAGTTAGATACGCAGGTGCTAAACCATTTAGGGCCTTATAGGCTAGTAATAATATTTTGTAAATGATACGGAACTGAATAGGTAGCCAGTGCAGAGACTGTAAAATTGGGGTAATATGATCATATTTTCTTGACCTGGTAAGAACTCTAGCCGCTGCATTTTGGACTATCTGTAGCTTGTTTATTGAAGATGCAGGACAAGCAGCTAGCAGTGCATTACAATAGTCCAGTCTAGAGGTCATGAATGCATGGACTAGCTTTTCTGCATCAGAAACAGGTAGCATGCTTCGAAGCTTGGCAATGTTTCTAAGATGGAAGAATGCTGTTTTTGTAACATGGGAAATATGATTTTCAACTGTGTGTGTGTGTGTGTCAGACTGTGTGTGTGTGTGTGTGTGTGTGTGTGTGTGTGTGTGTGTGAGACTGTGACTGTGTGTGTGTGTGTGACTGTTCTAAATCCTAATAGAAAACGTCTCACCAAAAGACAAAAATTGATTCTGTAAAACAGTAAACAACGGCTTGAGTCTAGAACATTGAATAAATGCATGAAATCCATCCCCAATTTTTTTAGTTAATGGTGGCTTGTACAACGCTTTCCATTCAGGGTACTCAACCTCTTCCAGCTATGAAATACTATGCCAGGGAGTATGCACTCTATTATTTAAAGATTTAACACACATTTTGTACATTTCTTTTCCCGAAGCTGGCTCCAGGCCAATTAGTGTCACATCTTCACAGTGCAAGAAAACACCTTTACAATCTTCTATATTGGGAGATAATGATAAAACAGGGAATGGATCATCACTGTTTGGAACAATTAGTCCCTCCAGCAACTTGATTTCTTCCGCTGTGAGAGCACCTCTCCATTGCTCAAGAAGTTTAGCGACTGTACGTTTTGAATGAAGTCCCAAATGTCCAGCAACTAAGTCAACATTTTTGAAGTTTTTTCCAGCTGACTGTAATATGCACCCAAGAGTTGTTACTTTAGAAGAGAGAAGAATTCCACCGAATGCAGGGAAAGAGCCCTCAAGTGATGTGTCCATGCGTGACCCACAGACTAAAGGTTCTTGTAACAACCAGTATAAGGAACTTATTCATCAGGGTCTTTGCACAGTCCACACCTTAAAAAATTACGATAAAAAATTGGAAGCTTGGACAAATCCATCTTTTTAGGATTGAACCAGAACAAAGATTTGTCCATACCTTAGCTTCCAAAAGACTGCAGAACCATGAAAGCTATAGATCTCCAGTTCGAGTCCACTGGTCCAATCAAAAGTCTCTGTACAAATTGAAGCCGAAAATCTGCTGTTCTGCTCTGCAAGTGGAACCCAGTGCATTTTACCCCCCCCAAAAAAAATCAATCAAAATTGACTGAATTTTAAAAGCTATATGTATAGGCTAAATGAGACATGCTCTGTTCTAGACTTTATACAGGCTACTGGAGCACATCTAAACTAATAAAAAAAAGCTTTCATAAATTTTAAGTTAAACATGCTTTGCATTTTTTTTTTTTGCACCCCATAGAATGTGTAGCCTAATTTACACCAAGTTTAGACAAAGTCGAAAATGTCTTGGCATCTCATCCTTCAGTCTTTAAAACAAAACAAATTCATCCTGTGGGTTCAAATAAACATCCTTGGAGCAAAAACAAAAGCAAAACAATATAATTAAGATTGATAGAGCCATTGAACTGTTTTCTCTTCGTGTTGTATTTGGTAGACGGTCCCTAACCCCGACTGGATGACTGTCTTTAACATCTTGCTGCAGTAGTGCATCACGTGTATCTCTATTGATTTCTATGGGACGTCCAGCACCGCAGGGACATTAACCCAAGGGCGGTATAGTGTATAAATACCAGATCATGAATATAAAACTCCCATTTAGATCCTCTAGCTTTCACTTTCTATGCTTTTTGATTTCTCAATCCAGATTTGATCAAACTAAGGCATGGCCATCAGGTGAGCTGACAATGTTAATATCTGCAGGCTTGCATGAGGACTTAATAAATATCCTGCTTGTTTTTGTAATGAACTTTGCATAGAAAATATATAAAACGAAAATAAAAGGATTCAGCCTGATTTTAGTAACATTACAGATGTTCATTAATAATGCGGAAATACTGCTAAACGTGGAAATGTCATGTTGAAATGTATTACAGTATGTTCCATTCAGTAGCCTAGATCAATAAATTATGAATAATTGTGCAAATAACATGTATTTGTGTAATCAATAAAAAAGTAACTGTAGTCTGACTACGATTATTTTAAAATGTAACTTAATTAAGCACTTAATTTTTGGAATCTGTTAATTACTAGTAATCAGTTACTACCCAGCTCTGTTCATTAATATATAACATCCATACTAGCCTTTCACCTGCAGAGGAAAATGGAGGTGGATACAAAGAATAAAAAGTATAATGAGTACATTTATTACAATAAATTAATGTACAAAATGTGCACTGTTGTTTTGTTCTGCGGCACAGGGCACAGTTAGAAGAGCGTCTGACGGAGTATGTCGAGGACACTCTCAGTTACATTGAGACCATAAGAGACTTCTGTAACCAGGAACAGGAATGGACCTCTGAGAGAGAGGCAGAGCTTGAGAAGATGAGAGACATCAATGAAAATCAGGAGGAGAAGGAGCTCGGCGACATCCTCAAAAACACTTTAAAGGGTCTGGAGGAACTTGAGCCGTTCCTGGATGCGGTGGAGAAGCTAGCAATGACCTCAAGCCATGTCTTCAGCAGAGATATCTTTCTTCTGTGTGGAGAGAACCCTGAAACAGTGCGGTCAGTCATCGAAGATGCCAGAATAGATGCTCGTCTCCTCATCCACTTCAAAAGAAATGCAGAAACTTTCTTCCAGCCTCTAGTCGATAATGTGAACATCCTGGTCTTTCAGCTAAACAACTATGTACTCCAAACTGAGCAACTGTGTGGAAGAGTAAGAGAAAAGTGAGTTCTTAAATTCCTGTTAAAAGTTACAATTCTGCCATCTTTTAATCACCTTCATGTCATTTTAATCTCATATGACTTTCTGTTATCCTTGTTTTGCAATGAAAAGACTTTGTGGGTTGAATTCACTATAGAGTTACGCCAATTTAGCACATGCTATTTCAGCACAAGAGCTCACATCATTTTCACAAACCAGCCACAATCCATCTTAACTCTTTCCCCACCAAACACTGAATTTTCTGTGTCTTCACTGTTATATGCTAGGGGGCGCTATTACACATCTCCTGAATGAGACTAGAATCATTCGATCAAAAACACAGGCGAGGAAGACACAGAAACAAACCATCTCATATGTATGCATATGCATATGAAAAATAATGCAAAGTGGTAAAGGCCTGTGAAGCTTTGGGATACTGATGGAATTGATCTACTGCATCTTTGCTTTGAAAATATTCATGAATATGATCCAGATTAGTATTTGATAAAAACATGATTTTCTCAGCTTTTTCCTCTAAATGTTGCTTTTTTATGAACCCTACATTCAAGTGTTTCAAAAAAAATAATGATTGAAGCTAGAGTAAAACTAAGTAGAGGCTCTCTCTATTTTTATGTATTGTAAGTGAAGTGTAAGTGAAGTGACATACGGCCAAGTATGGTGACCCATACTCGGAATTCGTGCTCTGCATTTAACCCATCCAACGTGCACACACACAGCAGTGAACACACACACACACACACACACACACACACAGCAGTGAACACACACACACACACACACAGCAGTGAACACACACACACAGCAGTGAACACACACCCGGAGCAGTTGCATGTTCAGATATTCATACAACAATATATTCTAAGGGTCATGAAATATTAGTGAAAATCATCAAAAATACTGGCAGTGTCTGGATTATACAGAGTTAAGCATGTGCTAAATGCATTGGAATAGCGCTGTGTCATGAGTATTTCATTGACAACATGTGTATTTAAATGTCGTTCAGTACAGCAGTATGGTGCTCAAGACAAGATTTGCACCAGATTTGATGTCAATGCATCAGACGGCGCTATGGGTCATAAACATAGAAGAGGGTTAGAGCCACAAGACCATTAATCAGCGCTTGTGTTTGGAGCAGAGCTCTCTGATACAAAGCACAGATTCCACTGAGACTGAAACTAAAGGCAGATGAAGCAGCGCTGATGAAGCAGGAAAACACTGTGTGACAACAATCAGTTACTTTTCAATCCACAAATTAATATTTACAATGGATTCACTGTAGTGACACTAAACCTACCCAATTAATACATTATTATTAAATTATTATTAAGCCACTGCAGATGCTGTTTAATGCCATCCCATGAGATAAAATGAACATGACATGAGTGTGTTTATTCTCCGCATTTTAAATCGACTTTTGTCTCGAAATTTAATGAGTTCTCAAAATTGTATGACTTTTTTTTCTGGTAATTTAACAAGTTCACTATCAACATTTTATTTGGATTTTTTTTTTTTACATTAATTATTTTTTCTCATAATTTAACAAGTTTATTCTCAACATTTTATTTGGAATTTTTCTCAAAATTTAACGACATTTTCTCAAAACTTTTATGACTTTTTTCTCAGAATTTAACCAGTTTATTCTGAGTATTTTACTCCGACTTTTTTCTCAAAATGTATTGAGTTTTTTCTCAAAATTTAATGACTTTTTTCTCAATTTAATAAATTTATTGTCAACATTTTATTTAGACATTTTTCTCCAAATTTACCCAATTAAAAAATTCTCGGAATTTAACGAGTTTATTCTCAACATTTTATTTAGAGTCCTTCTCAAAATTTAACAACTTTTTTCTCGTAATTTAACAAATGTATTACCAATATTTTATTCAGAAGTTTTTTTCTCAAAATGTAACTTTTTTCTCTGAATTTAATGAGCTTATTCACAAATTTTTATTTTGACATTTTTCTCAAAATTTAATGACTTTAATCTTGAGATTTTTTTTTATTATTATTATTGCTTGGCCCTAATCCTCCTTCATACTTAAGGCACTTTATTGAATGAACACAAATTTCCTGAGAGCTATGATGAAGGGTAAGATCTTACAACTTAAATTTTAGTCTGTTTCTTACCCAAAGCAACATCATTTCACTTCAGATTTTTGATATGAATAATTTTTAACTGAATACCATAATTAGATCAAAATAATGTATAAATGTTTTTTCTCTTCATGTTTTCTCAACAGTTCAGTTTTGTGTGGAGACATCTATAAGTAAGTATATATGTTTCCCATCTCATTCAAGGTTGAGATGAAAAAAACAGTGACGAGTCTTTGTTAATTACACCGCAATTCTTTACAGATGTAAAACAGGTCAACCTTTAGTGGAGCTCATTTTGAACCCGAATGAGAAAACCATGCATCAAATGCTTGATCATTTGAACCAGTTGTGTGAAATCAGGTGAGACCTCGAACTATTTTTAAGTGAAATGGTGTGAGAGGTGAAAAGTAGGTGGATTGTGAACTATATGATCGACTGTCTTCTCTCTCGTTGTCCAGGATGAACGAGCACACCCGGCTGGCGTTCCTCTTTCAGGAAAATGCTCAGAAATTCATTGATGTGTTCAGTGAGCGCCGCTCTAGAATGAGGCAGTTCCTGACAGATCTGGAGGAGACGGCCGCGCAGCTGGACTCAATGAAGTTGGGGGGCAGTATATCCACTGTGGCTGGTAGTTCAGTGGGGATTGTAGGGGGTGTCTTGTCTATTATTGGAATCGTTCTTGCCCCATTCACTGCAGGAGCATCATTGGCTTGCACTGTGGTAGGGGCCGTTGGGGGGGGCCTTAGTGCAGCCAATACAATTGTAACGGAGACCACTGAAATGGCAGTCAACTATCACCAAGAGAGCAATGCGCAAAGTTATGTAAAGAGTTACAAGGATGATATGATAAAGATTGAAAACTGCTTGAAAGAAGCGGTCAACAGTGAAAGACCTTTAGTGCAGCCTAGTGCAGATTGGGTACATACCGCGTTACACGGTGCTGGAGAAGTGTTTAAAGAGACTACAAATGTGATGGAAGCAGTTGCAGAGCTTAAAAGTGAAAAAGTAGGCCTAACTAATGTAACTCTATCTGAGATCGCTACAGAGAGCTTAGATACGGCTCGTAGCACACAAGTGGCAAGACTGTCTAAGACAGGGACTGTAGTGAAGTTAGCAAAAACGACTAAAATTGTATCTTTAATTGCAAATACATTATTTGTTTTCCTGGATGGCTATTTAATTGTCAAAGAGAGTATAAGTCTTGCAAAAGGGAGAAAGAGCGAGGTCGCTAAGCTCATCCGCTCCAGGGCAGCTCTGTGGAAATCTGAGCTGGAGGCCTGGGAGAAAATGCACGATTCCTTATGCATAGGAATAAAGACGATTAGCGAGAGCCAGGATGCTTTGAAGAAACCATTTCTTCCTTAGATATATTTACATTTAGCAGACACTTTTATCCAAAGCGACTTACAAATGAGGACAATAGAAGCAATCAAAATCAACAAAAGAGCAATGATACGCAAGTGCTATAACAAGTCTCAGGTAGCCTAACACAGTATGCATGGCAAGGTTTATATATACACTATATTGCCAAAAGTATTGGCACCCCCTTCTAATGAACATGTTTGACCACTTTAGTAATTTCTATGAGTACAATTCTTAATGTTTAAGCATATAATGATATTCTAGGGAATTGTGTTCTTCTAATTTTATAGCAACAGTTTGGACAGGACCCTTTTCTATTCTAACATGACAGTGTCTCTGTGTATAAGACACGGTTCAGAAAGACCTGATTGATTCAGTCAGTGTGGAAGAACTTGACTGGTCTGCAGAAAGCCAAGTCCTGATCCCAGCTGAACACCTCTGGTGTGACTTTATATGCAGACCTTGAGCCAAAAACTCATCACCAAACACCAATGACTTGTACATTCATTGATAAAAGTGTTGTGACACCCCCTTCTTTAGAACAGAAAAAGGCACAACAAAACTGTGGCAACAAAGATGGAAACATAATTCATGTATTTAAAAAATGTATTTCCATCTCTGTTGTAACAGTTTTGGACGTGTCTAAAATGACAGAACCCTTATGTACAAGTCATTGGTGTTTGGTGATGAGTTTTTGGCTCAAGGTCAGGGATGGATTATGATGCACTGGTGCCCTGGGCACGGACTGATTAAAGGCCCCCCTCAGTTGAAATAGCGCTAATTTTTTCTTAAATTCAAATACTAATGGATTTTATCTACACTAAGTGAAAATAGCAGTATTTTTAGCGATATGTTATTTACACTAAGTGCAAATAGCTATAGATTACATTTACACTATGTTAAAATAGCTTTTCACACTTCAGTATTGTATTACATTATAAAACAGTATGCAATAATAGTATTGAGTGTAATTTTTTTATAATTTTAATTCAAATTATTAAATGGATGCCACCTTATTGGTACAATAAAGCCCTCCCGACACCTACCCTATAATTTATTTTCAACTTTTTGGTTATTTCTTAAATTTTTATTGACAATAAATGCTTTTACGATGTGATATGAGATTTGAAAAAGTTCGGCAAAAGATGGGCTCGAACCCGGGTCGATCGCGTCAAAATGCACGCGCATTACCATCTGCGCCACTAGAGCTCACGACTCTATGCCGTTGTTTCTCGTCTTGACAGTCTCAGTCACATCTTGGTGGGAGGAATTAGTGTAAGTAGTCTCTGCCAAAAGTGTAAATAGACTCCATTTAGATTCAAGATTCAAGATTTTATTTGTCAAATACACAATTATACAGGGTATAACCAGCAGTGAAATGTAGGTCAGCAGTGAAATGTAGTGAAATTAAATTATCAAAGAACATTATCATTGGCAGAAATAAAGCAATCTCAAAAACTCCCATTAATCACTGAAGTTGCTTACATTGTGAAATTAATATCTTGCTTACATCGTACTTCTGCACTTTCAGCGATGACTCATCTCGTATATCAATGCAAAACATCGAATTCTCAAAGATAAATCTACGAGTAAAAGATGCATACCTGACTTTATAGAAATACATAGAGACACTCACTACGGGCTTCTGGCTACAGAAAATCGCCCCGATCCTTTTGCAACATTTCCTGAAGTACTCTGACCAAGATAAACATCCCCCGAAGTGGAGACAGGAACTAACATTTGGAATTTGCTTTGATCAAGTCGAGTTAGCACCTTTTGGGACAGAAGGTAATTTGCATGAAAGGCACTGGGAACTGACCCACCCTCTACAGTGTGCAATACATCTCTAAACTCTTAGGATCTGTATTATCTTTTAGTTCACTTCTTATAAGAATGAGACCATTGTACCAGACGCCCTGAGACAATTCAAATGATACCAAACATGACTGTAAATATCCCTTGCATTAATGTAGAACATTACATATTTACATTCTACTATTGACCATTCTGAGTGAGCTGAGTGAAGGGACGGAAGGGGATGAAAAGGAACTGATGCATGTGAGAGAGGCGTTTTCCCTGCATGTTAATGCACTGTGTGTCTGTTGTCCTTCTCATAAGTTCAGTGTCTGAGGTTCTGTAATTCTTAAACATGTATGTGTTGAAACAGCTAATAATAAAATGTGACATTCTGTAGTTTTGTCTCATATTCATCTTTTAATCATATTTGTAAATGTCTTGACTCCACAGCCAACAGAGCAATTTTGTCTTTACTGTTCCAATACTTATGGAGGACACTGTATAAACTAAATCTAATTTGCATATTAATGTGTTTTTGGGGCAACATGTAATGAAAAAAGAAGTGTAATAATGGGAGTAATAATTGACACGATTTTCATAATATATATAATATTTCATAAAATTTTTAATGTTATGTCTCCCGAAACCCATAATAAACATGCTATTAGTCCCAGTGTCCTCATATGAGGACATGTACGAAATCAATGCCCTGTATAACAGAAGGTCATATTTTGATTTGAAACCCCATAACATTTTCCTGAGATGTTGATTTATGAAACACAATTTAAAAATTTGATTTAAATTATAATTACAAAATATTATCATATTTCCATAAGAGTGTCACTAAATTAATTTCAGGCATTTTTGAAGAGCAAGGAGAGTGAAACCCCATTATAAAATATAGGAACCTCTTGAGGGAAGCAGTGGAGAATTAGTCAGGTTTTGACGTCACAACTAATATATATATATATATATAATACTCAAGGAGCTCATTAATTAAACACAATTTGGAATTCATGACCAAAATGTTGGGCTTTTTTAATAATTATTACACCAATACCATAATAAAACGGTACATTTCACGAATATTTAATTTACTTTATAACTCACTATTAATTTATTCTTCATTATGGTCTATTATTCCACCCTTGATTTTACATATTCTACTTGCTATTATTCATCTATTTATTATGGTATTACACATGTTATACATCTATTATATTGCTTATGTTATTGTGCTGTTGTACTCGTATATTATTCACTTTACTACAACTTGTACTTCATATACTTTTTAATATTGCACATCACTTTTACTATGTTTTTACTGTGTACTGTATCAGTGCATGGTATTTTACCACTGTAACTATGTTTTTCTGGATCCATAAAGGATTATGAGTTATATTTGTTATTGTTTATATGTGCATCTACCAGTCTGTCACTTTATGATCTGTATTCGCTGTATTTGAGCTGTTCTGACCTGAGGAACAGATCAAATGTTGGGGCTTAAGACAGAGAAAGCAATGAAACAACTTCATTTCATTTAATGTACATTAAAATACAGTTATACTACATTAATATTAGAACTGATAAACGAAAAAAATCAACCCAATCATCACAATTTCTTAAGAAATTACTCCATGTAGCTCACAAACCACTGAAATCGGTTGATAAATGTGAACATTATCGTGGTTTTATCCAGAAACCCGCAGCTCCGCCGCTTGCCTCCATCTGTTTTTAAGGAAGTCTTGCCCGGATAAACATGGCTGACGGTGACGTATCGCAACAACGGCTCAAAGCGGCCAATGAGGCGTCTTTGTGAGTTTAGTTTACAAACATTCGAACCACACCGAGGATTCCAGTCTGCCAATCAGCTCAGCGGATTCCTCTTTGCGCGGTCGCTGATTGGACGTCCCCGATCGCGAGCTGAGCCAATCAGCAGCCGAGTCCCGGCTGCCGTCCGTTCTTCTTCGTGTCACGCACGCACAGCACGAACGACCACGTGAGAGCCACAGTACTGAGAAGAGACGTGCGCTGATCTACAGAGAATAAAGAACAGGTTTGGCAGATTTCAAAAACTATATTTTATATCATTTTAAACACGCGTTTGCTGATTTAAACGCGCGCGGTTGTTTAGTTGCGGACGCGCGATGTTAGCGCGAGCGTCGGTTAATGCGGTTTTTGCTGGTTTGCGTTATTCCGGGCCGCACCGGAGCACAGTTACCGTGTTTTAACGAGGAATCGGTGCGATAACGGCGCTCTGTGGTCCGTTTCTCGCGTGTATCGCGTTAATCAGTGGTTTGTGGAGATATAAAGTGCGTGACGGAGAGATGGGGGAGGGTGGAATAAGGCGGGAAGGAAAAATGGAGGAATCTTTGTTTAACAAAAGCCTGCTTCAACTACAACAAAAGTGCTTTAAACCGCGAATAAACGCTTCAATTACTGCGTTTCCTCCAGCCACAGCTCCTTTACGTGCTCGTGCTATTCAGTGCGATATTTTTAATCGCAGTTCTATATTCAGAAACGTTAAATATGAGTGTTTTGAGTATTTAAGCGATGTATTGTGTCGCAGTTGAGCTTTTAATGACTGATATCTGATATAATGCAGTTATGACGGAAGATTAATTACAGAGTATTTGAAAACAAAACACGCTGATCAGCTGATTAACACATTATATATAAATACACACATTTTAAACATTTTCTGCATTTTGTATAATGTATTAAAATTATATTTGATGTACTTATTCATATATTTGTTTATATATACAAGACATTAAAATATACAAATATGTATTTAACTAAAATTAGAAGTAAAATTGTGTGCAAATGTGTTTTAAGTATATTTTATATATATATATATATATATCACACAAATGCATGTATTCAAATATATTGTGTATATTTTAATACTTTTGCCTGTGTACATTTATCTATATCTAAAAGACACATTTAATGTAATATAAATTTTTTTGTGTGTTTGTTCGTATATACATAGACATTTATATTTATTTGTGTATGTAAGTTTATAAACTTGTTTGTATTGGTGTTTAAGTATTCATACATGCATATATATATATATATATATATATATATATATATATATATATATATATATATATATATATATATATATATATATATATATATATATATATATACACACACACAGAGTTTAACGCATGTGGTTGTGTGTTGGTGTGAATGTCAGGTTTGAGTGTAGTGTTTTCTGTCAGGTGATCATGGTGAAAGGAGACGTGAACAAACCCAAGGGAAAGACGTCTGCGTACGCTTACTTCGTGCAGACGTATCGCGATGAGCACAAGCGCAAGAGTCCCGACGTTCCCGTCAACTTCTCCGAGTTCTCCAAGAAGTGCTCTGTTCAATGGAAGGTGAGCGACCGTCACACTGATGATGATGATGATGAAGGTGCCGTCTCTAACCGCTGCTCTTCTGTTCCTCCAGACCCTGAGCGCTTCAGAGAAGAGCAAGTTTGAAGACATGGCCAAAGTGGATAAAGTTCGCTACGACAAGGAGATGATGAGCTATGTGCCGCCCAAAGGCGTCGGCAAGATGAGCAGGAAGAAGAAAGACCCGAACGCCCCGAAACGCCCGCCGTAAGCCTCTCACACATCACTCTACACCTCGAAAAACTACAGTATCTTATGAAAAATGACAAAAAAATAATAATAATGGGAGATAGATATGTATATTTTATTTGGAAAAGTAAAAATCTGGTTTGAACATCTAGTGTCTCCAAAAAAAATTACTGAAATAAAATTCACGGTAGATAAATGTACTTATACTTTATAGTTATATTTTATATAATTATACAATTTTAACTTTATACATAATATATACTTTATCCAATATATTTACTCAAACTTTATAAATATGTATCTTACAAATTGCAGTTTTTCTGTTGTGTAAAATGCTTTGAATTTTTGAATTTATTGATAAATGTTAGGAATTAAAACATCTGGGAATAATTCATAAATCAATGTAAAGTATATGCATTATTTCTGAATATATATTCTTTCATGTGGAACCTGATAATTATGGAAGAATGTAAGACTTTCACTCTTAAAATAAACACTCAGTACATTATAGGATTCATGTGGTGTATATTACAGTTTATATAACTTATGTTTGTTTATATATGTATATATGAAGGGTTAATTTGCAAAAAACTAAATTTGTATTTTTTCAGAAATCACTTTCTTTCTTTTTTTTATTGTGCATTCCAGGTAGGTTAATATCAAACTGCTGTTGGGTTGTCTTGATTAAGTAATAATAACTTAAATACAGGCAATTTACATAGGTTTTTTTTCTTCTTTTTTACATATTAAAAGTTTGTTTTATAGCAAAAGCAGATAACTCCACATTTCATATTTCCGAGTTAAACAAACACTGGTTTAATCTTTAATCTCCTCAGATGATGATGTAGATGCCTGACAAACGTTGTTGTTGTGATCATAGACTGGATGGAATTACAGGCAATACACAGAGCTTTTTTCCTCATCATTGTAAAGGATCCATGAAAACGTTTCAGCTTTTATTTTCCTTTTTCGCCCTGAAGAAGATATCGCAGGTTCATCAAGTTCGTTGAAATTATCCATTCTCATGACTTAGTCAGCTTTGACGAAACTCGTCTCATCTAGCACGTCTTCTCAGAGTGAAAGTAGCCTTGTCACCTGACCTGAATACAGCGTGCTGATTCGCTAATATGGACTTATCAGCTTCTGTTCACAAACAACAAGAGCACTTGTCAGCTTCTGCAGTAAAACATGAACTCGCGATGCCTTGAAAGTGGACAATACAGGCTTTTTTGACTTTTTTTAGGGTTCATATATGTATGTGTGTGTATCAATTGACCTTTTTGACTGGTTTTGTGGTCAAATGTTTTTTTTCACATTTATGGTCTAATTTAATTTAAACATTTATGGTCATGCTTCACTGCAGATGTGAGTGATTTAACGGTTTTCCTCTGCACAGATCTGCGTTCTTCGTCTTTTGCGCGGAGTTCCGACCGACGGTGAAGAGCGAGAACCCCAATCTGTCCATCGGAGAGACTGCGAAGAAGCTGGGCGAGTTGTGGTCGAAGCAGAGCACCAAAGACCGCGCACCGTTCGAGCAGAAAGCCATCAAACTGCGTGAGAAATACGAGAAGGTGAGCCGTGGATCCACCGTCATGTTTATTTAATGGTGTGGGCGTGGCCTGAGTCTGACTGCTCTGTGATTGGCAGGATGTGGCAGCGTACCGCGCAGGGGACGGAGCCTCTAAGAGGGCGGCGGGCCGACCGACGGGTTCGACTAAAAAGGCCCAGGCTGACGATGACGACGATGATGAAGAGGAGGACGATGATGAGGAAGATGAGGATGATGATGATGATGATGAGTAGAGTGTCACTGATGCGAGGCGGCAAAGCGTTATCTTGAGTTTTCTTTATGTACATGTTTAACGACTCCAGCAATAACGCAAGTGTTCTGTTCTGTTTTTTTTTTTGTTTGGGTTTTTTTAGATTAATTTTTATTTTTGTACACATTTAGCTGTTGATTCAAAAGTGTAGAGGTGCTTCTTTTATAATAAATTTTTAAAAGTTCAGATATTGTGCGCTTGCTGTGGTCTTTCTGATTTAACTGTTTGATGGTTTTACTGTATATTACAAGAGATAATAAATTGCATTTCAAAAATAATTTGGCCTCCATCCAAGAATTTAACAAATTCATTTTTCTTCAGGATGTCTGACAATTTCACTAACGTGTGTGTGTTGTAAAGATTGTGGAAAACTTTACAGTATTTGTTTTATTTTCATATATATGAACAATTTTATGTATTGAAGAAAAGCTGGTTTGAACACCCATTATCTCACAGAAAGTGACTAGGGGAAAAAAATATATATATAAGGTAGCAGATTCCTGATTTGTAATGTTTTACATTTATACATTTATTGAAGATGTTATGAATTTAGAATAACTCATAATGGCCTGGATATTATATCTACCACAATATACCAATATAAAGTATAAGCAATGTTGCTGAATACATTGATGAATACCAAAAATATTTGTTATTGCCCTATATGTCCAAAACTAACCCACACACAAAACATCGTGTTGCAACATTTAAAAAAAAAAATCTTTAGATAATTAAAATGTTCTTTAGAAGATGGATAGGTTTTTCTTAGGGCTAACAAGCCAACAGTGACATAAGACAAAGACACAAGTGAAGTCAAGTTACTTACAGCTGAAGTTCATCTGTCTCGTCTCTTCATGATGTTTCTGCAGCAGAACCTGTTTCACAAACTGAAACCTGAAAAGAGCCATTCATTTCCAGCAGAATCTGAAGTTTGAGAAACACCTCGTGAGCCGCCGCAGTGACATTGTGTTTATTCTCATTATATTCTCACATCAAGTGGTACAGGTTTGTCATCCAGCACAGGAAAAGAGCTAAATAAATACCATCATAACCGATTCATAACTGAATCTCTGTAACATCACGTGCAAAACACACATGGACTCACTCACACACACATTACAGGTGTCAATGATTCAAGTGTTTATACTGCCATTCAAACACACATTTACATTATAAATGTATATATAAGAGTGTGATTTCAGAGTTATTGCCCATATCAGATGTGACTGACTGGAAATCTGTAATAATACTATCATAAAGATTTAAGATTGAGAATAACAGCGTGTCTCAACCTCATGAATCCTGCAAAGAAACGCCCAGCTTAGATTATTACAGTAAAGTGTAATCTAGTCTGCTGTTTTTACCATTACATGACAATATTTTCATGCCAATTAAACAGATTTACGCTAAATTCTCATGAAAAATCACAATCATGAGCTGATGAAAAGCCAATAATAAATTAAATCATAAAAATGTCAAATTCAAATAAATACATTTTAAACAGAAAAACTAAACACTTAACTTAAAATACAAAAAAATAAATTAATTTATAAAATAAATTAAATTATAATTACTATTAATAATAATAAAAATAATGTCAGTGCAAAAATGATTGCACATTAATTATCTTAAAAAAGATTTTGGGGTAAAAGATGAGCTGGACATGATCTTCTTCACAGGTTTCAAGAGATTCACCAAACCAGGTGCGATGCGACGCATTTTTTACGTGAAACAACCGCAGCCAATCAGAACACAGGTGAAGCCACATGGGCGGAGCTACACAGCATGACACACCAGAAATCTAAACAAGACATCTCGTGGTGTGTCGCTTGTGTTCACGAAACCTCAATGACCATGAAGGAGATGTGATGAATGCTGTAGCGTCGCACCTGATTCAGACACAGCTGGCACAAAACACACGCTCACATAAAGAAATCTGCTGTCCTCCAGAACAGATGTTTCTTCAGCTACCAGCCCTGAATAAAATCATGACAAAAAGAAGAAACTCTCCGCTACACTTCTAAACACTTATGGAAGTTTATGTCCACCATCGAATAAAACATAAAAATGGTAATTGCAAGTTTTACATCACAATTCTGACTTGTTTTCAGTCCTGAGAAAAAGTAAGTCAGAATTACGAAGCAAAATGAGATATAAACTCGCAATCGAGAGGGGAAAAGTCGCAATTATTCTTTTTTAAATTACATGGCAAAAAAAAAAAAGAATTGTGAGATTTAAACTCAAAATTCCAAGAATAAAGTCAGAATTCCGAGGAAACAAATCTGAATTCCCAGATGTAAACTCAGAATTCTGAGAAAAAGCCAGAACTGCGAGATATAAACTTAAAATTCCAAGAGAAAAGTCAGAATTCCAAGAAAAAAATTGGAATTATGAGATATAAACTTAAAATTCCCAGAAAAAGTCAGTACTGCAAGATATAAACTTTAACCCCCCCCCCCCCCCCCCCCCCCCCAAATATACAGAATCCTAGAGTTCAGAAAAAAAGTTTAGAATTTTTAGATATAAACTCTGAATCGCAAAAAAAGTCCAAATTGCAACATAGTTTCAACTACTTTTTCAAATTTTGTTGCAAAAACATGAAAAAAATTCATTGTGAAATGTAAACTCAAAATTCAAAGAAAAATCAGAATTGCCAAAACATAAACTTAGAATTCTGAGAAAAAAAGAATTGCGAGATGTAAACTTTCAATTACGAATTTATATCTTGCAAGTGCTAGACATAAACTTGCAATTGTGAGAAAAGTCATAATTGTGAGATAAAAAGATTATTTTTTATTCTGTGGTGGAAATAGTTTCCATAGTCACTGGTCTGGTCGACATACGGCACGGGTTTCAAACGAAGGCTGAACGCGTTGAAGGCATCAAACGACACACAGCCCGAGCTGTGCCGAAGAACATGGTCCATCAACCACTAAAACAACAAACGCTGCTACACTTCAGTCTGTTAGACGCTATAACTGTTCATTAGCTGCAATCAATCCATCAGTTTAACATTAAAAATAGTCTCTCAAACCACATGTGCTTACAAACGTCACAGCACTAACGACTAACCACTTACACTACGGTAGTAACTAGCATTATATTCTATGTGGATACGATCACACACACAATAACCAGCGCACTCCGGTAACACAATCTTGGCATTTGTGGAAATACCACATATTTAAAAAATAAGACTTTGTATGCTGCTTTAGAAAACATCTACCATCAAGCTGAGAAAGTAGAACCCTGTTTAACTAGCTTATGATGGCTGCACATTGCGGGGCATTCGCTTGTTTAGATGATTTATCAGTTGGACTTTTAGTTGATCTGGTTGACCATCTTGGTTAAGCGGGTTTTAGGGCTGGTTGACCACTTTGGACCGATAACAAACCAGCTACCATGTTCCAAAATACGTCAACATGTGTGTGCTCTATGTTCAATATCCTTATTGCATTTTCATATTTCACTGGAAATTATGAACAATATTGTAGTTCTTAAACAAGCAAACAAAGAGAAAGCTTCCTAAAGCAAAAATTATTTTCTTTCTTAGTATTTTAGGTAACACTACAATATTCCATGTGTTAACATGAACTAACAATGAAAAATAATTTAAGCACTTATTAATCTTAGGTCATGATAATTTAAACATTTACTAATACAAAAATGCATCTGTTAATATTATTTAATGAACCTGAGCCAACATGAACTAACAAGGAACAGTTTTATAAACAAATATTAATAGAGACTGTAAAAAATATAATGCTCATTGTTAGTTAATGTTAGTTAACCACAGTTAACTAATTCTAAAGTGTTACCCTATTTTTGTCTTGTTTTCCATTATACATTTAAAAATAAAAATCTTAAATGAAGATATATTTACTATATATATATATATATATATATATATATATATATATATATATATATATATATATATATATATATATATATATATATATATATATATAGTAAATATATAATATTATATTTGCTATGCATTTAGAAACAAAATGTCTTAAAACATGGTCTTATTTAATGAAAAAAATGCTTAGATTTTGCTTAAAAAAAGAAAAAATATCTGTCATTGGGGTCAGAGAAATAAACTTTATTCAATGTGCTTTTTTTTTAGATTCCATTGTCAGATATTTATTTTATTGCTTTAAACATAAACTCACTTCATTTTGATTATTTTTTCAGAAAACAAGACTTTAAGTATATTTTAAGTAATTTATGTATCTTGATTTAAGAATATTTAGATACTTGTACTGGAAACAAGACAAAAACACTGAGAAAACATCACTTTTGCAGTGCAGGAGCAACATTTCTGTTCTGAGCCAAAGCCTAAATTCATCAGCAAGCAATAAAATTAACCAATCGGAACAACATCTTGTAATTTGCTGCTTAGCTAGGAGAAAAAGATTTTACGTGTTCGACAAACAGAGAGCAGCGACGCAATCAAACACACATCTGGAGATCCAGAACTTTCCTATAAGCATGCTGGGATAGAGCTGGACTAAGTGAGGTTTATCAGAAGAGTGAAGCGCTAGTTCCCTTACGTCAATCAAGGCAAAGTACAAATAAATAATCTGAAACACGAGGAAAACAATATGATTCGCCGTAAACCACAAGTCCAGGAGCGCACACACTCACACTGAGCACTTGAACTGTTTCTCCACTCAGATGGGACTCCGTTAGGTCTATAATCCTCCTCAACATCATCATAATCCTCAGAGTCACTGATCGACAGGAACAGGAAGTGAAGCTGTAGCACAGATGCACAATAAAGGCGGCTGCCGGGTTGCTAGGCAACAGCAGGGGTGGGCGGAGCCTAGTGAGGCAGAGGCACTAGGATGTCCACGTAGTTGACGGGGAAGAACCCTGATTGGCCGTGGATCATGCCCTCGTACCAGTTGTCGTCGATCTGATTGGTCAGAGTGATGATGTCCCCCTCCTTGAAGCCGAGCTCGCCCTCGTTCTCCGGCTCGAAGTCATACAGCGCGCGACAACACGGATGATCCAGCGGAGCTGAGCAAGAGACAGAACGAAAGCTCTTTAAAAAGTAGTTCGTGGAATTTGTTAATGGTAAAGTTATTACCATTAACAGAAACTATATTTAAACTAGTGCTGGCAAATGATTAATCGCGATTAATCGCATCCAAAAAAATAAAAAAATAAAAAATTGTTTACATACCATATGTATGTGTACTGTGTATATTTATTATGTATATATAAATACACACACATACAGTACCTATATATTTTGAAAATATTTATACATTTATATTCTTATATATAAATATATTTAATATTTAACAAGATATTTTTTCTTAAATATATACACGCATGTGTTTGTATTTCTATACACATAATAAATATACACAGTATACACGCATATATTATGTAAATAAAAACTTTTATTTGGATGCGATTAATCGTTTGACAGCACTAGTTTCAACAAAATCAAAGTTATGTTAGTGAGAACACTTAACTAAAACATTTTAAAGAATGCACATCTGCAAAGAACAAAGTCAAAATACTTAGTATAAAAACAATCAAATAAAAGCCAAACAAAATACAGAATCGTAAAACACTGGTCAGTTTTGAGATTTTGGGCTGTTTGGCATTTCATTAAGTATTGTTTCAGACTGGCATAAAGAACAAATCCGAAAAACACATCTAAGTGTTTACTTTATTGCACTTTATCTATTTTCATCTGTAGTTTTCAATTCTAGTTCATATCTTTAAAGAGTTTTTTCTCCACTTCAGCCCCACTTACAAACACCAAACTTAGCAGTTTTATTCCTCTCTATATTCTGAAGGTTTTTACTGAGGGGTTTGTTCATATTTCATTCGCACTGATTTATATAACATTTTATTTCTTAAAAACATGGCAAAAATGCATATATTTAAAGGTTCTGAGTTTGTTTCTCCACTTCAGCATTACTTTCATACACCAAAACTTACAGTTTTATTCCTCTCTATATTCTGAAGGTTTTTACTGAGGGGTTTGTTCATATTTCATTCGCACTGATTTATATAACATTTTATTTCTTAAAAACATGGCAAAAATGCATATATTTAAAGGTTCTGAGTTTGTTTCTCCACTTCAGCATTACTTTCATACACCAAAACTTACAGTTTTATTCCTCTCTATATTCTGAAGGTTTTTACTGAGGGGTTTGTTCATATTTAATTCGCACTGATTTATACAACATTTTATTCATTAATGTAAAATCAGTAAAATGTATTTGTTTTCTATCTGTTGACAGTATTTTCTGGTTTATGGGGTGATTAAAAGAGAAATCCAAAATGCCCTCTGGAAAAACCTTGAACTCTAATATGTCAACAAAATCGAACAAGAATTTTGAACCTGACTTCAGATTTCTGTTCTGGACATTGCTCTGAAAGTGATTCTAACAATATTGTTATTCTGTGCTGTTATCGTTATAGTTGTACATTGAAAAAAAATGCTGTAGGATTTACTTTGAAACTATTTTCACTCAGACATTGCTAGTAAATTTCACAAATAATTACAAAGAAATAGCAAGCAACATTAAATTAAACTTGAAGATGTTAAACTTGAAGAACTGAAATACTATTTCCTTGTAAAATGTAACTTTGAATCTTTTGGGGTGAAATATGAACTGAATACATATGTTTGTGCGTGTTTTTCTGCTTTAGTCGCATTAGTCTGTATGTCAGTGGGGTTTTTTTGTACTTGTGTGTGTGTTTGTACCTGGTGAGCGTGCAGGTGATTTTGCAGAGTTTATTCCTCCGTTGTAATTCTCACTGGGCAGTTGAAGCTCCATGCGGGGTTTGGGAAAGAACTCCTTCCGGGGTTTGTTGGACATGTCCTTTATCCTGTAACACACACATACATTTTAATCAACAGCACATATTTATAATTATTCAAGAATAGAATCTCATTAAGCTCCACTGTAAAATTTAAAAATATACTTCAGTATTTATTAGCATGTAATTATTTCTTTAAAGACTATTTTATTTTATTTTAGAAACATGTTTCTTCTAAATCTGATAAACATTTAAATAAACTTAATATATTTTTATATTATAAATATGTTATATTATAAAATATAACATATTTTTCTTCAATATATACATGCATGTGTGTGTATTTATATATACATAATAAATATACACAGTACACACATTATGTATACAACAACTTCTATTTTGGATGCGATTAATCGCGATTAATCGTTTGACAGCACTAGTGAATTAATGTCTATACAAGTGGATGTACTGTGTGTGTGTGTGTGTCATGTGAAGAACCCAGGTGCATGATGGGAGTTTGCAGCATCTGACCTGTCTTCTACCTTGCTGGAGAGCTGCTGCAGGATCTCAGCAGCCTGCTGATGATACTCCACCTGAGCCTGAACCAGAGCCGCCAGCTGACTCACCTGCTCGATCTACAAACACACACACACACACATGCTAATGTACTATATACTGAAACAAAGGGATTCACAAATGTTTTTTTGTCAGCTGAACAACTTATAATAATTTAATGACATTTGCATGCTGACGGTTCTCTGATGTCAGCTACTCGAGACATGCAGCACAAATACTTCATATTTTGCAGTAAGTGTATTATTTGAAAGGTTCTATTTTAATATTATTTATTTTTATATATTATGATTTTGTTCATTTTTAGTTCAGATTTAGTTCATTTATTTCTATTTTTTCCTTTAAAAATTATTTATTCATTTTACTACTACATTTTTATGTTTTAATCACAGACCCCAGTCTGTCAAACCCTGATGTAACACAATTTCACATTCTATTTAAAATATAAACAGTACACACTAGTTTCTGATAGGTTATTATCAACTAAAAATAAAACCAAAAAAAAAAAATCTTTGTTACATGAAATAAAATAACTAAAATTAACTAAAATATTAAAAAACAAGATGAAACATTTCAGTTTGTCAAGACAACATTTATAATTTTTATTTAGTTTAATTTGATGTACTAAGGTAACTAAAACTGAATTAAAAATGAATACAAACAATATAAAGATGAAAAAACTCATAAAAACAACAAACATACCAATTTTTTTAACTTTTGTAATAGTAAAAATGTTTTCAAATTTTTGTTTGTTGTTTTTATTAGTTTTTGTTAAAATTAAAAATATAAAAATAAAAACTTGCAATTAAAAACTGTAATAGTAAATCTAGGATACTAAAATAAGACTGGTTTCCGAACTGTATAGTATAGTATTTTATACCATGCACAATATGCGAATGGACTCTTATATGGCTTACATTTGCCAAAATGTGCAGTGCACACTGAGATACTATATCCCACAATGCAATGGGCTCAACTTCCATTTCCAGAGTGACAAATAAGATTTAGATCTGTAATTTGGATTGAAAATGCAAAAAAACAATATGTATTTTAAAGATTTCTGAGCTTTGCATTGTGGGATACAGCATTGTACATGTGCTCTGTTCGACACTGCACTACTAGGACGAATGTTAGTTAGTACAACACCGTACGTCGTTCTCCAGCAGGTTAAACATGCTCTGCTCTGCTATCTCTTTAGACTCGTCGAATTTCTCCAGTGCTTGTTTGAGCTCATCTTCCGTCACTTTCCCCTGACGCTTCTTCTTATAATCAAAGTCCAGACGGCGGCCTTCCATCTTCTTCAGATGGTGCTGCGGGAGGAACACACACATTTACACGTCTGTCTATCAGCATTCAGCTCTCTCACAGTAACACCAGTCAAACTCACCTGAATTTCTTTGAGATCTTTGTCATGCAGGTTCTGCAGCGGGTCTATGAAGTTCTGTTTGACATTTATATCTAAAGCATCTTTCACCTCACCGAGCTCACGCATGGATTCACCGGCGTCCAGTAGAGCCAGACCTGAGACATACAGATGAACAACAGACTGATAATATTCTAAAAAAAAAAAGAAAACTAACACAAGTTTTCCAAATTTTAACCTGATTTAAATTTTGCTATCATTATCTAAAATGATGTCAGATAGTTTTGGGGAAGTCGTGGCCTAATGGTTAGAGATTCGGACTTGTAATCCAAAGGTTGCGGGTTCGAGTCTCGGGCCGGCAGGGATTGTAGGTGGGGGGAGTGAATGTCCAGCGCTCTCTCCACCCTCAATACCACGACTGAGGTGCCCTTGAGCAAGACACCGAACCCCCAACTGCTCCCCGGGCGCCGCAACATAAATGGCTGCCCACTGCTCCGGGTGTGTGTTCAGGGTGTGTGTGTGTTCACTGCTGTGTGTGTGTGTGCACTTTGGATGGGATAAATGCAGAGCACGAATTCCGAGTATGGGTCACCATACTTGGCCATATGTCACGTCACTTTCACTTTTCACTTAAAATTACATGTTACACAATAATGCTTCACGACTCTTTTGCTCACCAACGCTGCATTTATTTAATCAGAATATAGTAAAAATATCTCACAGGTGGTTTCCCCTCAGCATTTAAACAGGCTCGTATAACCCCACTACTTGAGAAGCCCACTCTTACCCCAACTCTTTAAGAGAACTACAGATCGATTTCCCTTCTTCCTTTTATTGCAATGAAAACGTGAAAAAGTTATGTTAAGTCTTTGCCTTTCTCACACAGAACAACCTCCTAGACAGCAACCAGTCAGGTTTCAGAAGTGAACATTCAACCAAGACTGCCTTGCTCTCAGTTGTTGAAGCCCTAAGACTGGCAAGAGCGGATTCCAAATATTCAATACTTATCTTGCTGGATTTGTCCGCTCCTTTTGACACGTTTAACCACCAGATCCTCCTGTCAACCCTATTGAGAAAGGGCATCTCAGGAACCGCACTCCAGTGGTTTGAGTCTTACCTCTCATATAGGTCTTTCAAGGTATCTTGGAGAGGTGAGATGTCCAAGTTGCAACATCTAGCTAATGGGGTGCCTCAGGGCTCAGTTCTTGGACCACTTCTCTTTTCTATCTACATGGCATCACTAGGTTCTGTCATTCAGAAACATGGCTTTTCATATCACTGCTATGCTGATGACACTCAACTCTACCTCTTATTCCATCCTGATGATCCGACGATAGCTGCTCGCATCTCAGCTTGTCTAACAGACATTTCTTGCTGGATGAAGGACCATCACATTCAACTCAACCTAGCAAAGACAGAACTGCTTGTGGTTCCATCTAACTCATCGTTTCATCACAATTTCACCATCCAGTTAGGCTCATCTACCATAACTCCTTCAAAAACAGCCAGAAACCTTGGAGTTGTGATTGATGATAAGCTGAATTTCTCAGACCACATTGCTAAAACTGCCCGGTCCTGCAGATTTGCATTATACAATATAAAGAAGATTAGGCCTATTGACTATTGCAATGCTCTCTTGGCAGGTCCTCCAGCCAGTTCTATCAAACCTTTACAATTAATCCAGATTAATTTTTGAGCCAAAAAGAATGCACATCACATCTCAGTTCATCAGTTTGCACTGGCTACCAGTAGCTGCTCGCATTAAATTCAAGGCATTAATGTTTGCCTACAGAACCACCACTGGCTCTGCTCCCCTTTACCTAAATTCATTACTTCAGACTTCTGTACCTCTTGAAGCTTGCGCTCTGCAAGTGAACGGTGCTTTACTGTTCATCCCAAAGAGGCACAAAATCACTTTCACTGACTTTTATGTTTCCTCCTGGTGGAATGACCTGCCCAACTCAATCCCACCAGTCCTTAGCCATCTTCAAGAATCGACTAAAAACACATCTCTTTCATCTTTATTTGACCCTCTAACTCTAGCACGCTCTATTCTAATTCTATTTTATCTATTTGTTGACTTGACCCTATAACACTTGCACTCTATATTCGCTTTCTAACTGCTTGTTTTCTTTTAAAAAAGGCCACTAACACTATCCACTTGTTTTATTTTTGTTATGTGTATGTATATATATATATATATAGTGTGTGTGTGTGTCTGTATGTATGTATATATACATACACATATATATATATATATATATATTATGATGAAATATTATTTTAATTTAAAATAACTGTTTTCTATATGAATATCTGTTAAACTGTATAATATCTGTGATAAAAGCTGTATTTTCAGCATCATTACTCCAGTCTTCAGTGTAACATGATCTTCAGAAATCATTATAATATACTGATTTGCTGCTCAAGAAACATTTCTGATTATTATCAATGTTGAAAATATTTTTGTGGAAACCATGATACATTTTATGTTTCAGGATTCACAGACTTAATGAAGCTTAAATGAACAGCATTTATTTGAAACTGAAATCTTTAGTAACCTTATAAATATATTTACTGTCATATCTGATCAGTTTAATTTAACCTTAATTCTTGTTAAATAAAATTATTAATTTATTTTTATTTTTAATTTATTTTTATTGCTGATGCAGTGCAAAAAATACCAATATAGAAGAAAATGTAAAATTAGGAGTGAAAAATTTGGAAATTAACTGCAAAACAGGCACAAGAATGGTGAATGATTGAGTGCTTTTATTTGTACAGGAATTAATAAACTGTGTGTGTGTGTGTGTGTGTGTGTGTTACCAAAGCAGGACTCTTCTCCGAGCTCACGGCCAAACTTCTGCATGGCGTCTCCCAGCACCGTCTCAGCCTGAGGGTAACCTGGACCCTTATCCTGACCCCGGATCTTAGACATGGTGTTGATCATGCTTAGACGAGCCCTGGACGCTGAAACACACACAAACACACAATCAGAAGAGCTGCTGATCCAAACACACACACAGACTCAAACACACACACACACACACACACACACACACTCTCTCTCTCTCTCACACACACACACAACACACACACAGTCACCTGGGTTTGGCTGCAGGTATTCTGTGGTTTTGGTCATGATGTCGAGCACCGCTCTGCTCGTAATGTCCACTTTCTGCACACAAATACACACAAGTTCACACACCCGTGTTTTAAGGTTTGGGATCGTCTATAGTGATTAAAATGAACTTTTATCAAGAATGATACACATAAAATATACTCATAAGGAAACACAGTAAAAAAAAATGATGTTCTTCCCCATCATTTTGTTGTCTTGTTTTCCTGTACAAATATCTAAACATTCTCAAATCAAGATACATTTACTGGAGAAGCAAAATGTTAATATATTTTTCCTTCTCCAGTAAATATCATGCAATGTATATGCTTGTGTGTGTGTGTGTGTGTTTGTGATCGTACTTTTTCCATTTCTTTGAAATCATCGTCCAGTTTGGTGCCTTCAGCTCCTCCGACCTTCTCACTGACTTTCTACAGGTGAGAAAACACACAAATTATTACAATTATACAAAACACACAATCACAATCTCACTGCTGTGAATATACTCCATAAAATGCTGTCCTTCCTCAGGATTCTTGTTTTCCAGTACAAATATCTAAAAAATATTAAATTAAGATGCATTTACTGGAGAAGCAAAATGATGTAAGATATTAACTCTTGTTTTCAGAACTTTTTTTTTTTTTTTAAGTTTATGATTAAAACAATAAAAAGAGTACCTATGAGGTCAGAAAAACAAACTGAATTTAAAGGAAAAACAAGATTTTTTTCTGATCCCTTAGACGGATTCATTTTGAATTGTTTTTCTCAGATACACGTTGGACACAATTATTGGTACCCATAGAAATTCTTATGAGTAAAATATCTCTGAAGTATATTCCCATTCATATTCACAATTTTGAGCACTCCAGGGTGATTATGAACATGAAATTATCCAGCCATGGCTTCCTGTTTCACAGAAATATAAATAGGAGGGAAAACAAAGCCCAAATTCCTTTAATCATCCATCACAATGAGAAAAACCAAAGAATATATTTCTGATGTGCAGCAAAAGATAATTGAGCTTCACAAATTAGTGAAGTGGCTTTAAGAAAAGAGCTACAGCAGTGAAAATTCCCATTTCCACCATCAGGGCAATAATTTCCAATCAACAGGAAATGTTATGAATCTGCCTGGAAGAGGACGTGTGTCTATATCGTCCTAATGCACGGTGAGAAGGAGAGTTTGAGTGGCTAAAGACTCTTCAAGGATCACAGCTGGAGAATTGCAGAAAATAGTTGAGTCTCTGGGTCAGAAAACCTTAAAAAAAAAAAAAAAAAAAAAACTGTCAAACAGCCCCTACATCACCACATGTTGTTTGGGAGGGTTTCAAGAAAAATTCTCCTAGCTCATCCAAAAACAATCTCCAGCATATTCAGTTATCAGACACAACACAAAAATGGGTCACTGAGCACAAAACCAAGCTTCTGCTGCCCATTCCAGTCCTCTGACCTGAACCTGACCTGTAGAAAATGAGTGAGGTGAACTGAAGAGAAGAAGCACCGTCATGGAGCTGTGAATCTGAAGGATCTGGAGTGATTCTGGATGAAGGAATGGTCTCTGATCTCTTGTCAGGTGCTCTCTAACCTCATCAGGCATTATAGGAGAACATTTAGAGCTGTTAAACTGGCAAATGGAGATTTCAAAAAATATTGAATAAAAGGTGTTGTTAATTGTGGCCAATGTGTATTAGACAAAAACATTTATTTCATAATGATATTACACCCAATTTTAAATTCTTATTCTCCAATGAAAGGTTAGATTTTTGTGATTTTTTTAAATAAAAGATCAAAAGGATTAACAAGGCAGATTTATTTTCACAGCCTTCTTTGATCATATTTACCAAGGGTGCCAATAATTCTGACCACGACTGTATATGTGTGTGTAGACATATATATATATATATATATATATATAAAAATGTAATAAGAATCTTTAGACATTTATACTGGAAAGCAAGTCACAAATACTGAGTAAGAGCAGTTTCTGCAGTGTGTGGGTTGAGGATTGGATGATTGTGATGACTGTAAACTGCAGATGCTTCACTTGTAATTATAGGCTGTTTACTTATTTTTCTCAAGAGAACCAGTAAAGATCTCCAGAAGAGCCGCAGAGAGTGTGACTTCACTGCTCACAAGATAAATGTGATCAAACCTGCTCAAAGACACTAGTTATTCATATAGTTATTCATAAACAGTGTTGTGTAGGGTTTGCAGTCGTTCTGCTGAGATTAATCATTCAGTATGTGTGTATATGAAGTGGAGGAAGCTCTTGTTTATTCCAGGCTCTGAATATCATGAGAGGATTGTCCAAGTGATGCACAAGAGCCAGTTTCCATAGCAACAGTGACCTGATGATACCATTAGACAGAAAATAGAGACGTATAACCCCCATCTGTCTGTCTGTGTCAGCACATGATCTGTGTTCATAACTGGACATTTATGAATCCAGTCATATAAAGGCAATTTACAGTAAAATGCTGAATGTCACAGAATTGGGCAATTTTTGTTGTTCAAATGAAGTTCTTAGCAATGCATATTACTAATCAAAAATTAAGTTTTGATATATTTACGGTAGGAAATTTACAAAATATCTTCATGAAACATGATCTTTACTTAATATCCTCATGATTTTTGGCATAAAAGAAAAGTCAAAAAGCTCAAACTTAAAAAACAAATTAGAAATGTTATCTTGGCAACTAACTGAAATAAATTCAATTAAATAGAAATAAACATAACTTCATAATAGCGTTTGGTGTCTAATGTAAACCGCAGACACTCCAAGCGTTCTTGTGTAGTGATATGTTATAAACAGTTTTTAAAGGGGTCATATGATGTTGCTAAAAAGAACAATATTTTGTGTATTTGGTGTAATGCAATGTGTTTATGTGGTTTAAAGTAAAAAAAAAAACATTATTTTCCACATACTGTACATTATTGTTTCTCCTCGATGCTACACCTTTCTGCTACACCTTTCTGAAACGCATCGATTTTTACAAAGCACATCGTTCTGAGAAGTGAGGCGTGCTCTGATTGGCCAGTTGTCCAGTGCGTTGTGATTGGCCGAATACCTCAAGCTTGAGACGGAAATGTTACGCCCCTCACCATAGTGTGATGGCATTTCCTAACGCCGACGAGACTAAAACAATAAAACCCATTATAAACGAGGCATTCGTTGCATCCAGTGGGGACATAATTACTGATTGTAACGACATATACTGTCTATTTACATTACCATGTCTGCGTTTGTGATCGGAGAAACGACAAACAACAGGCACTACTCTACACCGCTCAAAACTCACGTTTGAATCATCAGTAGCAGAAACATACTTACAGGCTGAGAGTCAGAAGCGTCAGACTGTCCTTGCAAAGTTGGAATTGCCCCACTTTATAGAAACAGCCTTTGTGCAGCCAGCATTGAAAACTAACAGCTTGTAACACTCCAAAGAGAAAGGAAAACTTGAAATCGCATCATATGACCCTTTAAAATGAACATAACTGCTTCAGTTATAATGTTTTCAGTAAGTGTGTGTGTGCGTGTGTGTGTGTTTACGTTGTTGAACATTATTCATAACATCTTTTATGTTCCACAGAACAGGTTTGAATGACATCAGGAGTAAATTATGATTTTTGGGTGAAATTTCTTTAGTCTTTAGTGTTTCTGCAGGAGTCTAATGTACACATGACTACACCTCTCTCTCTCTCTCTCTCTATCCCTCTCTCCCTCTCTCATGTACAGATCATGTAGAATAGAGTGTGTGTGTGTCCAGTATAAATTAAAGATGTGTGGTTCAGTGCGGCAGGTTTAGTCTGAGCATGAATTATTCATCTCTCTGCTCTCCTCTCAGATGCTGTTTTCATATGGAGTTTGTCGTATTTTAACACACTTCTCAGATGTTTATGAATATGTTAACTATCACAATTTCAGCATATTGTGTATTATTGTATTTTGAAAAGTTTAATACAGCCATTATATTAGGGGGGCGCCCCGAAATATATTACTATTGTTCAGTAGAATGTATGTAAAAGGCTGCTACTACTACTACTACTAAAATTATTAAAACCTTATTTTTAAGGAATAATCATACAATATTTTTCTGTTTTAATTGTTAAAAAAAAAAAAAAAAAAAGTTTAATTTTCAATACTTAAAATTAAATGAATGTTTTATGCCTTAAAAATGTAAAACCTAAAAACAGAATTTCTGAGGGAAAAAATCATAAGGCTATTGTAAGAATAAATGAAACTTGTTTTTATGCTTTCAAATAATCATGATAAAACAGAATTTGGTAACAATAAAACATTAAACATTTCATAGGGCCCTAAACATGTAATTTTTGTTAAACTTTTAATAAATTGATGTTAATTTGTTTAAGTTTCATGATATTAGTTCATTAAACATGCTTTTTGATTAATAAAATGTAATTTAACCATTAACAAGGAGTCCAGAAAACTTATTTCATATTTGGGATTCTGTTTTCATATATATATATATATATATAGTTATTTTAACAAATTGTACAAATTGAAAGTCAATTTTACAGTTATAAAGAAATGGCAAATAACATTCACAATATCAATATTTAAAAATTCACTAACTAGATATTGATATCTCAATGCTTCATAAAACAGCATATTTTTCAAATTAAACACTTTTACATTCATAATTTAGATATCGATATCTCAATATTTCTTAAAATAGTATCATATAATAGTATAGTATCATTATCAATAAACTTAATAATTAGACTAAAACATATTAATCGTATTAGGGATGCACGATATTGGATTTTTGCCGATATCCAATATGCCGATATGTTTCAACAAATATTGGCCGATACCGATATATTTCCTTTTGTTTGGAAACAACACTCTCCTGTGCAGACATTATAAGCAACATATTCTTAATTTTGGTTAGTTTTTAACAAGAACTTATTTATTAGAATTAAATAAAAATAATGAAGGTTTTTTGTCAGCTTTGAAAATAACTATAAATAAACTATATATCAATCGCTGCATTTTCCCCAGAAAGATGCAGTTAACCACAACATTTTATTTTAAGATTTAACGTTTGTAGATGATCTAAAACAAAAGAGTTGTAAACATCCTGAAAATCTTTAAGAGCTCATTTGTTTAAAAAATAAACCATACTACACATTAATGAATAAATCAGTATATTTAAAATTATTTAATTTAAAAGTGTCATGTTTGACAGATTAAACCTCCTTACTGAGCGGGCGTTAGGACCCGGGGGAGGCTATTACTGTTTACTCTATCACACACCGATCGCTTCAGTCTCTACATGCTTTCACAGATTAAATGCAGCGATCAAATCAGTGAATCTAATCATCATTCAGACAAAAACTTTGCTTCAAGAATGAGCCACACTACTGACCTTATCTAATCACACCCTGAGTACATGTGAGTTAATGTACTCCTCTTATCGGCAAGACATATCGGCATAATTCTCATATCGGACCGATGCTGATATTTACATTTAAAGCCATTATCGGCCGGTTCCGGTATCAGTCCGATAATATTGTGCATCCCTAAATCATATACTTTTATTTAAATTAATATTGGTCCTCCTAAAGTTGAATATGGATCTGTTTTAGTTGTCCTATTAGCATTTCTACAAATTAAATGAATAATGAATTAATATCAATAATTTGAATAATTAACATATGATTTAATGTTCATCAACACATTTTTTGTGACATAATTTCGTCTTGTAAACACTATGTACTGTAAAGACAACTATTTTAAACACATTACTTAAATACCTCAGTTATTTTATTTGTCCTAATAGGTTTAATGTATTTATATGAATAAAATAAATTAATAATAAATTAAATTAGGTATGAATACATTTCATTGTTGTAAACTATTAAAATATTATAAATATTACAATAAATGTATTAATTATTGAAATATAATTTACTATAATCTTCCTATAATGTCGATAAAATGTTCATTAACACAACGTCATCTTGTCTTAATCAAACATGAAATCACACACACACACACACACACACACACACACACAGAGAGAGAGAGAGCAGAGATTTAATTTTCTCTCTGTTTGAGGCTGTGTGTGTGTGAGAGAGAGAGAGTGTGTGTGTGTGAGAGAGAGAGTGTGTGTGTGTGTGTGTGTGTGTGTGTGTCCAGACACACGTGATGTGTGCAAGCATCCAGTTTCACACACTAATCTGTCCAGATCTCACAGCATTACAAGTGATTCTGGACTCCCTTCAGTTCTCTCTGCTCATTCCTCTGTTGTTTTTCTGCTGAAATCAATTTAAAATGCATTATCACTGCAACTTTAATTACCAGTGAAGACTGATCTAACCAGCAGAGCACAAACAGTGGATGGGACATTGTTGCTGTTCCCTGAGTATTGATTCATGTCGATGTGTGTGTGTGTGTGTGCGCAGTAAGGACAGAGTATTGATTCAGATTTCTATTTCCGGTTGGCGGGAGGTGTTTATGTCACACAAGCCAAGCTATTTTAGACACATGCACCATCACACACAGATAAATACATATATACAAATAATACATATACAGATAATGCTGGAAAATTAATCAGAACTGATACAAAAATATAATACAATAAAGGCATAAATGCTTGTTTTCTCTACACTGTAAAATTACTGTAGCTTATGTTTTGCTATAGGAAAAAACATATTTCAGTCTTTCTACTTCAAAATTTCACGTTTAGTTCAATGCGTTACTTGCCATTTCTTTATAATTAACTGTAAAATTTACTAGAGAGTTCTGAAAAAAATAATAATTTGTTACATTTATATAGTGCTTTTCTGGGTACTCAAAGCTTTAAGAGGAATCTCCTCATAAATGAGTTTATAAAGCAATTTTTATTGCAATATTACAGCATTTAGGCCTATTTCTTTTTAGATTTCAATTTTTTTAATAAAAATAAAAAAAAAACAATACAAAAAAAATTGCATGTTCATTCCAAGCTCTGAAAATGTTAATTTTAAGAAATGTAAAATTGATCAATTTAATAATTTTTCTTAAATTCTAAAAACATGTTAAATATTTGTGACCCTGGAGCACAAAACCAGTCATAAGGGTAAATTTTTCAAAATTGAGATTCATACATCATCTGAAAGTTTAATAAATCATCTCTCCATTGATGTATGGTTTGTTATGATCGGACAATATTTGTCTGAGATACAACTATTAGAAAATCTGGAATCTGAGGGAGCAAAAAAATCTAAATATTGAGAAAATCTCCTTTAAAGTTGTTCAAATGAAGTTCTTAGCAATGCATATTAATCAAAAATGAAGTTGATATATTTACGGTAGGAAATGTACAAAATATCTTCATGGAACATGATCTTAATATCCTAATGATTTTTGGCATAAAAGAATCAGCTTTTGTGCTGCAGGGACACATATATCTACACACACACATATAATTGTTAGGAATATGTACTTCCCTGTACAACAATCATGTGAATATTCAATAGGGGAAACTATAACGTTTAATATTCAAGAAGACAGTAAGGTTTGCGTTTATACAGAAACTGAATTAAACCAAAACCTGTTAAATCTGTCCCTATCTGTCTCCATCGCGCGCGGCCGATTACATAACGCGCGTTCATATCTGGGGTCACGTGACGGCGTCTGGTCCCCCCCACAGGTCTCGCGCTGTTTTCATACATTCATAAACAAACCCGTTCACCGGCTGACCGCAGACTTTAGCGCCGGTTTCTGGACCGAACCCGTTTTGTGAATCGGTTTCAAACGGACTGCTGTTTTCGCGCGGATCAAACGCATCAGCACCGCGAAATAACGGACGGATTCCGCTCTTACCTGCGTCGCTTTGTGAAACTGTTTTTTCAGCCCCGCCACAGACATTTCCGCGCTTTATCCGGTCCCTCCGTTCCGCTTTAAGTGACCGTTTTATCGGTGTTTTGAGGGGCAAGTATCCGTTACGGTCGCGCGGACTCGCCGAGTGTCTGGTCCGAGGACGCGCGCGTGACGTCACACTACCCGCCCCGAGCGCGCGCGAATGACGATCCCCAGAATCACAATCATAATCAGATGTGAACCAATAAATCATCGCTAGTAAGTATTTTTCGCTTCGGAAAGACGCAAGAGGCGGTTTGTAAGCGGATCCGGAGGATTTCAGCACCGCGGACAGCAGCGGCGTCACGTGATCAACACTTCAAATCCTGGAGCACAGGCATAATAAACACCATCATAGATCATAACATTTAAAAGTGTAAAAGCATTAAGAAATTACTTTCAACATAGCATGAATAACTCCTAAACATCCTCCTTCTATCTTCAGCCAAACGTGTTAAATATCATTATAGCTAATATGTCTATAGTTCGTAACAATTGTATTTTACAGCATCCGTGTGAAAACAAGCCTGGACAGAGATCTGAGGATTTGGGGAGAAAAATGAAAGGAAAAATTCATGCTTTATATCATAAATGAAATCGGGAAAGCAGATCACAAACACACAGTTGCATATAGGCTATGTTGACTTTTTTTTATTTTATTTATATTGTCTTTTTTCATTTACTTACATTGGAATACAAAGGACACGTGAAAATAATCAGGGGGGAAATAATTCAGCTAGCTGAAAAGAGCTATTCTATAGATACTGTTTTTATATCACATTATCAAACGTAACAGGACGGATAAGGATTGTTTGTAGTGCAATCTTTTGATTTGAAATTATTTGTTGGCAATACAAACAAATCATTTCAAGTCTTTTTGAGTGGAACTTCCCCAAAGTGCCTCCCATAATTTAAAACGCAGTAGACTCCTTAAGAAAAAAGGTGGATACAGAGTGCATAAGGCTGCATACTCATTTTGTGTCTCCTATTTATATTTATATAAATATAAAACGAGATGTTTTATTTGAAACCACATATTTGCCACAAGACAAGCACGTATCCTCATGCATAACAGTTTACATCCTCTTGATTTGTAAGACATCTTGCTTCACTCTTAAGCATCAGTAAATGTTTGCAGCTTTTCTAATAGTTGTGTTTGAGTCTTTCAATTGTCCTAAGTGTGAAAAGATCTAAAAGTCATACAGTCACTGCTGGAAAGGATTCAAATATACAGAATAAGCTGGAAAACCAAAGAATGTATTTTTCTGAAGACAGCTGAACTGTTCAGGACAAACAGAGACTCATGAACAACTATCAATAATAAACAAATAATAATAATAATAATACAAGAAGATATACACCTTATCAGAAGAACCAAAAGGATTTCATAATGTGTGTCAGCTGGGGGTGCAAAATTTATGCACGTATAACGTTTAACGTGTCAATCTAAAATTCAAAATATCTTAAATCTGAAAAAACAAACAAACATGAAACTTCGTAAATAATAATTTTACATAAATATTGAACAACATTTTTAATCAAAGTTTCTAGAAGTGTTATTGTGATGTGTTCAGTGAACCAGACCGACCTGCACTCACTGGACGCGGGTGCCACCTGTTGGTGTGAGGACGTAAAGAACAGTTGGGGGGGGGGGTTAAAAAAAAAAAAAAAAAACATAAAAGTAAAAGAAAATCAGTTAACAGGGGGAAATATCCAAAAATAATAAAATAATAAACAATCTTGAAAATGTCAACTTCCAAAAACACACTAACTAACAAAAAAACACCTGATAACTGTTACGTGTGGTGCTGAGGAAGGCACACGATGAGGAAGAAATCTCAAAGTTCAAACATTTAATAATAATCCAAGGAGAAAATACAAGGAGTCTTAGAATAAGGCTGCATGAACACGTAGATGTAGACATCAACAATAACCGACAAACTCAAACTCAAAGGACAGGAACTAATATAGTGCAGGTAACGAGGGCTCGACAAGTGAACACGATGACTAATTAAACAGAATGGGGAAAACTAGGTCACAGGGGAAAACACAGACATGTAACAGTTCGCCCCCTCCCGGAAAGACGCGTCCTTGCCCCGTAACAATCCAACTGAGGAGGGAGGGTGGGGGCTCTGGAGGAGGGAGTGGGGCAGGAGAGATGACAAACCAAAAACAGAACAAAATTAAAGTCCATGGAGGAGTGGAGGGTGGGAGGAGCCAAGGGGAAACCAGGAGCAGGAGGAGCCAGATGAAGACCCAGGCCACAGTCATGCTGGTGGCCCACGGAGGGAGAAGCCATGGTGGAGTGGACGCCGACCCCATGGGGCCGACCAACGGCAGCGGAGCAGGTAGTGGTGGAGCCCGAGACGGTGACAGAGAGCCGAAGAGCCAGGGTGAAGCCGAAGATCTGGAGGGCCAAGCCGGAGGCGGAGCTCCGAAAGGCCACGGCAGAGCTGGAGCAACAGAGGACTGAGGTGGAGCTGGAGGGAAGGAGGAGCCCAATGGAGTCAGAGGGACGAAGGGACGAGGCGTTGCCAGAGGAGTGTAGTTCCGAGGTGGAGGTAGGGGGACGACTGACCAAGGCGGAGCCGGAGGGACGAGGGAGCCTGGTGGAGCTGGTGGACTGACGGGCTCCTGTGGAGACGAGGGAGCTGGAAGCCATGGTGGAGCCGCTGGGTCGCAGGACTGAGGTGGAGTCTGGGCCTCGGAGGCTGAAGGCGGAGTCGAGGGATCCTCCAGACTCAATGCCAACGGAGCTGGAGATCGGCATACCAGCAGCAAGCCCACGCCACGGATGGTGAGCTGAGGGTAAGCAGAGAGGCTGACGAAATCCAGCGCAGATGGTGTTGAAAAAGGGACCAGGTCAATGAGAGGAGGTGAGAGAGGGAGATTGGGTGGGATATATTCCCAGGCATCCGGTTCAGGAGATGGCTGAAGGACGAGTGTATCAGAATGAAAGTCTATTAAGTCTCCCAGGTCCAGTTTGTGCTCACCCCCAGCGGTAGCGCCGCTGTATCCACCGTCACTAGTGCTGTTGGCTCTTGCACCTGGTCAGACACTTGGGGCTCCGGCTCCGGGACGATAGGCAGCTCTCTTGCTCCAGATGGCGATGGCTCAACGATGGCTCAGCTCTGCGCTGCGGGGTGGTAAATGACTGGGCTCTGGGTCCCGGCGAGGCTCTCCCGAGGACCAACCTCAGACAAATGCTCACGTGTGGTGTTCTTAAGTCAAGCTCGGTAGAACGTGCAGAGGCAGTTGTCTGGGTAGTGCGTTTGATTAGCCAGGAACACAAAATCCTCGGTGTGGTCCTCGAGAGAGTGGTCCCAGCAGGAGGACGAGGACAGCAGGATCATTCATAATATAAAATAAAAACTGGCAAAAACGGGAAACAAAACGAGGGGAAACACGCCGCTATACTTTTCTGTATTGGTTGGTTATTCTGTTACGTGTGGTGCTGAGGAAGGCACACGACGAGGAAGAAATCTCAAAGTTCAAACATTTAATAACAATCCAAGGAGAAAATACAAGGAGTCTTAGAATCAGGCTGCACGAACACAGACATCAACAATAACCAACAAACTCAAACTCAAAGGACAAGAACAAAAGGACAGGTGAATACAATGACTAATGAAACAGAATGGGGAAAACTAGGTCACAGGGGAAAACACAGACATGTAACAATAACCAAATGATAAACCCAAATAATTCACAAAGACTATTTTTCTATAATCTCTATTCTAATTCTATTCCTAAAAAAAAAAAAAAAAAAAAAAAAAAAAAACTTTCCCCTTTTAGACTTGCACTCTATTCATTTAATTTAACTGCTTGTTTTCTTTAAAAAAAAAATAACACTAGCTTTCTATTTTATCTATTCGTTTTCTTTTTATTTATTATACAGTTAACAAAAGCAAAAAGGCCTCTAACACTAGCTTGCTTTATTCTTTTTCTATTCTATCTGTTTTCTTTAATTTATTATATAAATTAAACCTTGCTAAGTGTACTGCGTTAGGCTAACTGAGACTTGTTATAGCACTTGCATATTATTGCCCTTTTGTTAGTTTTGATTGCTTCCATTGTCCTCATCTGTAAGTGGCTTTGGATAAAAGCGTCTGCTAAATGACTAAATGTAAATGTAATACAGAATCTAGATCAGAAGTCAATGTGCAATAGGACCACATGGAGATGGCAAAAGACCACTGTGCTTGTTCAAAAATATACAGTGTTAGCTATAAATGCACTAATACAATAATCACTCTTTCCGGAATAAATGTGAGGACGGTGATTGGCTAAATTTAAATAGCGAAAGTTTTTTTTTTTTTCTGTCAAAAACAGAAATATATCGGTTCTATTCTCTCTATTTGAGTAAATTTGCCACAGGGATTCGAATGAAAGCTCCAGTGCTCAAAACTTAAGTTTTACTGACAGCGGAGCAGGTTTATCCATGCGCGTGCTGGTGGGGTCTTACTTCAGCGGCAGGGCGCGCACGGTAAGTTCTTACTTTTCAAATTTTTTAAATATATTGACCTTTCGATTTGAATTAGCACCCTCAGTTGAAACTGTAATAATAGGTCATTGGAGAAACAGACTTTGGTAACCTCTCCAGTGCGTATTTGCAGGTTAGACGTTCATTAACGGCATGTTTTTTTTGTTTTTTTTTACTTATTTAAAAAAGAAAAAAAGCCACTATGCTTCAGACGCATGATGCAGACTAAATTTACTAAATATGACAACAAAATATTTAAGTGGAACCCTGAAATAGCAGAATAAGCAGAGAAACAGTGCTAAATTACCAAAAAATAATGTGAATATTGTTTCAGTAGACAGTCCCGCAGATCTTGACATGCCTAGGCATAAATGTTATTGTTTGCATGTACTTCTGCAGTCTTTCTTGTGCTTTAAGATCTCATGTTTTAAAGACATTCAGTCACATACAGTCAACTGATAACAGAATAAATGTTAATCATTCAAATTAAGTATTTCAAAAAATATATATATAGAAATGTTTGCTGGGGCCAGTTGCATAAACAGCCTCTGTGTTAAAGGGACAGTTCACCCAAAACTGAAAACTCTGTCATCATCATTTATTACATTTACAAAAGAAGATATTTTGAAGGATGTTGGTAAAAAAACAAACAACAAAAAAAACAGTCTATATTGACAAAATATTCCTCTTTTTGGCATGTATAATACATGTTTTAAGTCAGCTTTAAAAATATACATATTCAATACTCAATATATAGGGGAGTTCTCTATATATAATATCTATTAAATATATTAGATGTAACACCAGGGACGGATTATGATGCACGACTGATTAAAGGCCCCCCTCAGTTGAAATTGCGCAAATTTTTTCTTAAATTCAAATAGTTTATCTACACACTAAGTGAAAATAGCTGTATTTTTAGCAATATGCTATTTACACTAAGTGCAAATAGCTATAGATTACATTTACACTATGTTAAAATAACAGGATTTTCTGCTATTTATACTAATTTATACTACTCGCAAAATAGTGGCAATTATCTGCACTTCAGTATTGTATTACATTATAAAACAGTATGCAATAATAACGTATTGAGTGTACATTTTTAATAATTTTAATTCAAATTATTAAATGGATGCCACCTTATTGGTACAATAAAGCCCTCCCGACACCTACCCTAACCCTAGCTGATACTTTAGAAAAAAAGTTTGGCATAAGGCGGGTTCGAAACCTCATCAATCGCGTCAAAAAGCATTCCATCTGCGCCACTGGAACTTACGATTCAAAGCCGTTTTTTTTTTTAAATAATCTTGACAGTCCCTATCACACATTGGTGGGCGGAGTTAGTGTAAATAGACACTCCATTTACATTATCAAAGAACATTATCATTGGCAGAATTAAAGCAATCTCAAAAACTCTCATTAATCACTGAAGTTGCTTACATTGTGAAATTAATATCTTGCTTACATCGTACGCACTTCTGCACTTTGTTGTTTCTGATGAGAGAAATCGGCAGAGAGCAGAATTCATTCAGGGAGCGCGCACTGAACAAAACAGCTGTTTCAGCGATGACTCATCTCCTCTTATTGGTCATTGTACTCATAAACTCCACAGAATCATGTGTGATTGGTTAAAATGCGCAGTGCTGTAGAAAAACGCGGCTGTCTCTGGCTCCGTGCCAGCCAGCGAAGTTGAGCGAACAATTTAGCAGCTGATGATGTGCCGCGCTGAATGATCTAATCACAGCAGTGTATTCGGCTATTTTTTGTCTTTTGGAAGCTGCATTCAAAATCCACTTGCCTCAAAAATCTGAGGGGGAAAATCGCGGTCCGGGAGTAGCGGTATTTCGGCTGGGCCCCCCTCTGGTCCAGTGCCCTGGGCACGTGCCCGTGCGTTAATCCGTCCCTGTGTAACACACGTGGTTTAAATATTTCCACACATGCTAGCATAACAAAATGTATTTACTAGTTGCCACGTCAGCACTCTGTAGAGAAAAAAGTGTGCCAAAATTACATATTTAATTTATTATTTATCCCCTACATATTTATTTTATCAGAGCTCCAAGATGATCTGAAACAGTTGTGTATTTACACATTTTTTTCCCCTTTCAGGAAGACTAAAAACAAAGACAACATAAAAAAAAAGCTCAATTTAGTTTGACTATTCAGTGTGGATCCAGTCGATTGGAAAGCAATGTCACTGTTGAGTGTTCTGGTTATAATTCAGATTGAGTTCCCTCAAGTGTGAAGGGTTTGAACTCAGAGCTGATCTCAGAGCAACGCAGCCGCTCTCTGTAATACTGCAGTGAGACAACCTGCAGAGACGGAGAGAAAATACACCTCATCCAGCATGAGCAAGAGTATTTCTGATATAACTGAGAAAACTCATGGCTTACATAATTAATAAAACTCCAGTAACGATGATCTTAGTATAGTATTATTGAGTAGTACTGGTCAAAACATGTAAATAATGTGGTCTATGCATCTTGTTGTTTGTTTTTTCAGATGATATTTCAGTTCTTCTTCAGACAGATGAAGTCAACTTCAACCAAAGCTAAAAAAAAATCATCTAAACGCATCACCGGGCCTGATTTTAATTTATTGGCCCTGATGATAATATAATACAATAAAGTCACTTACTCTAGTTTCTCCAGTTTACAGTGTGGATTCTTCAGAAGAATAGACAGAAGCATCACTCCCGCGTCTCCTGGTTCATTGTAGTTCAGATTGAGTTCTCTCAGATGAGAGGGGTTTGATTTTAGCGCTAAAGCCAGAGCAGCACACCCTTCCTCTCCGATACTGCAGCACTCCAGCCTGAGGAGAGGAAGACACTTACAGATCACTGTCTAATAGCATTATGTGTAAAAGTTATTTGATTCTTCACCAACTTTGCGTTTTTACTTTTGCTTTAGTTCGTCAGTAGGAAATAGTAGTTTACACTTCCAAATAGGCCTAGTCTATTTGCCATGTATTTTAATCCAGTGTGATTTTTATCCACATGTAGATCTGATCGGAGTCTGTACATGTTTAGAGACAGAAACAACTGAGACAGACTAAATCCATATTCCAAGAACTGTGGCAACATTTCCAAAACACAATTTTGGTACAAAAAAGGGATACTCCATCCCAAAATGAAAATTTTGTCATTAACCACTTACCCCCATGTCGTTCCAAACCCATAAAAGCTTTGTTCGTCTTCAGAACACAAATTAAGATATTTTAGATGAAAATTTAAAATATAAAAAAAAAATGATCGGAAATCTAGTTTAACAAGTTTAGGCTTGTGACTGTCCTATTGACTGCCACACAATTAACACTGTCAAGGCCAATCGTAACGTTATGAAGTGACGAGAATACTTTTTGTATGGATATAAAACAAAAATAACGACTTCATTCAACAATTCCGCACTGTAATGTCACCATAGTGCCATTTTGGTGATTATCGCTGCACACAAAATGAGTACACTCTTCCGTATCATCCGCGACACAAGGATACGTTTTCTACATGGATTTATGCTTTGATTTGAACGCAAACAGCGCATCCCTATTTCGCAGCTGACACAGAAGAGCGAACGCATTTTGCGTGCAGCAATACTCTCCAAAATGATGCTACGGTGATGTTGCAGTGCCGAATTGTTGAATAAAGTCGTTATTTTTGTTTTATATCTGTACAAAAAGTATTTTCATCGCTTCATAACGTTACGATTGAACCAGTGATGGCAGATGGAGTATTCTGATGATGTTTTTGATACTTTTCTGGGCCTTAATGTCACAATCTGTGATGGAAGGAGCAAGGATACGAGGAATCAAGTTCAACAGTCGTTAATTTGACCCAAACAAGGGGAATACATACAGGAAACGGCTGGAGACACACGAACATGACGAAGTACACCCAACAAACACTAACAGAAGGACCGGGGCTTTTAAACATAGGATAATTGGGGAAGACGACGAGACACACCTGGAATCAAATTAACACAATCAACATGGGGGAAAAACCGGGTCACAGGGAACACATGGCGAGCAAAACACACACAAGACAGTCCACAATCCTGACAGTTAATTGTTTGGACAGTCACAAGCCTCATGGTTTTCATCTAAAATATATTAAATTGTGTTCCAAAGACGAAGCTTTTACGGGTTTGAAACAACATGGGGGTAAGTGTTTTGGGGTGGAGTATCCCTTTAAGGATCAATATGTATCCAGTTTATGCAGGTTTTATACAGGTCAATTTAAAACAAAAATATATAAGGACCAAGTTTAAGGGAACACAATATGTCAAAATGTTAATGTCTAGAGAGCAGAAAATTAGCTGCATCAGCAACAGCTTCAAAATACAGCTTCCAACAATCAGAGTTCATGATTAAAACAAGAGCAAATATCTGCCAACAGACTCAGAAAAAGCAACACATTTTCATACCTCATTTTCTTGTTTTAAGCATGAACTCGCTTAGTTTTGTTAAATTTCTTAGAAAACAAAGACGTAAGTTTGCATCTCAAGTAAATGCATTTTGATTTAAAGGTACCACAGACTGGAAAACTGTCTTGACCTTAGCATAGTTGGATAATAACAGTTCTGTACATGGAAATGACATACCATGAGCCTCAAACACCATTGTTTCCTCCTTCTTATGTAAATCTCGTGAATAAAAAAGACAGCTGAAAAATAGGCGAATCAGAACATAACACCGACTGTGATGGAACTGTCGGGATCACTAATAGTTATGCCCCCAACATTTGCATAAACCCGCCCATGTTCTAGGCCAGCTGCCAGCTGAACCAGCCGAATTTCTGCTGGTATTGTGAAGAAACAAGCGAGGACAACAGCGAAAATGGCAGATCATGGAAATAAATGTTATGTTCCAGGCTGTGCAGGGGATGTGCAGTGCAGGGATGGGTTGGTGTCTGTATTCAGTCTGTATAAAATAACATGAGCCACTAAAGGGACATGTTAGCTGCTTGCTAGCGGTAGCCTGTTACATTACATAAGATTTCACTAACCACATAAACAGAGTTAAGAGCGATGACTGAGGATGATGGCGAATGATTTACAGATCCTGAGCACACCTGACAAGCATCTGATCTTGTAAAATGTGTGGTAAGTACTGCCGCTCTATAGTTTAAACAGAGTACATGCGATCGTGAATCTCGAAAGTGAAAGTAAAACGTGATCGTGCATTTGAAAGCAATTTCAATGCCCAGCATATTAATAGCGGGATCCCTGATGTCCGCATCTTATTTACAGTATAATTACCCAACAATATAACTGCGTGAGAAAGTATTGAAATATATATTTTCCCTGTGTTTCCTTCCTGTGAGCTACTGAAATGAGCCGCACTGTGAAACAGCCAATCAGAGCAGAGCTCAACATTGAGCCACACTGTGAAATGAGCAGAGCTCATTATTATTCATGACCCTTCCAAATAAGCCAATAACAGGCAGTTTCATTCTAGGGAGAAATCCTAGGGTTTTAAAACAGTTTCTGCCCTTACCTAAGCCACATACCTTCTATGTAGATATCAGAGAACAATTTAAAATATTGTATCAATGCATTCTATGGGACCTTTAAGGATGTTTAGTTATTTGTACTGGAAAACAAGAATAAATGACTGAGGAAGATATTCATGTTTAGCGATTTTTGGAACATTTAATGCCATGACTTTATGAATGTAAGACTTAATTTTGCAATCATATCAGAGAATGTGATTTGATGTGATGTGAAATATCACTCACTGTAGTTTCTTCAGTTTGCAGTGCTGATCTCTCAGTAGATCACAGAGTAGATTCACTCCTGAGTAAACCGGTTTACTGGAGTTCAGATTGAGTTCTCTGATGTGAGACGGGTTTGATATCAGACCTGAAACCAGAGCAGCAAAACCTTCCTCACCAATACTGCAGTCATCAAGCCTGCAGAGAGAAGGAGAAAAATGCCTCAACACTCAAACATATCCCTATATGAGTTGGTGCAATGCATACAGTGCAAGCCACAAATGTTGAAATAGGACAGATTTTTTTAATAACGCTCCCTTTAAAATGATTTTTGAAGTTTTTGACGCACAATAAAACTCACTCTATTTTCTCAAGTTCACACTGTGGATGCTTCAGGAGATCAGACAGCATCTTCGCTCCAGAGTCTGTCGGTTCGTTCCTGCTCAGATTGAGTTCTCTCAGGTGTGACGGGTTTGATTTCAGACCCGATACCAGAGCAGTAAAACCTTTCTTACCAATGCTGCAGTATTCCAGCCTGCAAAGAGAAAGATAAAAACCCTTTATACTTTAACACATCACAAAGTTACTTATTTACTATTAATGGTTTTTACATCTGCTTTAAATATTCATGATGAGACTAAAATTATTGCAGGTTTTAAGAATTGCTTAAACCATTTCAAAAACTGTTCTTCAATAAAAGTAATAGTTAGGGAAAATAAACAAGTTTTCAGTTTACATATTCATTTTATCTGTTTTTTTATAATTTTAAATGAGGTAGGGCTAAGATTATTTTAGGATATTGATAATCATTTAATACAACCCGAATTCTGGAAACGTTGGGACATTTTTTAAATTTGAATAAAATGAAAACTAAAAGACTTTCAAATCACATGAGCTAATATTTTATTTACAATAGAACATAGAGAACATAAATGTTTAAATGGATAAATTTTACACTTATCCACAAAATAAGCTCATTTCAAATTTGATGCCTGCTACAGGTCACAAATAAGTTGGCACGAGGGCAACAAAGGGCTGAAAAAGCAAGAAAGTTTGAAAAGATTCAGCTGGGAGAACATCTAGCAACTAATTAAGTTAATTCAGGTCTGTAACATGATTAGCTATAAAAGGAATGGCTTAGGGGCTGCTTACACCTGGTCACTTCATGCGTTTTTTTCTGATGGGATAGCTATCCGATTGTGAAAAGACCAGGTGTAAATGCCTTTCCGAAACACATTTAAATCCAATCGCTCAAACCACTTCAGGAGGTGGTCTGGGCTGCATTCCAGACAAAACTGGACAAGTGTAAATGCATCTGGTTGTTGAAACCACATATGCTAATTTTAATCCTCACAAAATATTAAAATAATAAACATGTGAGAGCGTTTTATAGGCTGTATGGCATGTTATAGTCAGATATGACAGTGCTAATGGCAAGCATCGCCGTGGATGAGCTGAGTATCTCTTCAGCAAGCAGACGCGCAAACTACCGCAAATGAAACTGAAAGTCGCAGACACTCAACATACAATCATTTTCATTAAAAGTAGTGAGACTAACATAACTTCCCATTGCTGATGTCGCGCTCTCTCCTGTTGCGGTCTGTGATATTGAAATTAGCTGATGTTGAATAAAATGCAGTGCCTATGTTTTGCTTTCATTGATGTGAACTACATTTGCATATAGCACAGGAATTGAAGAATGGATTTCTATCCGTTTTGTTAAGACACATTTATGTGGCCAAGTGTAAATGGAAACGTTTGATATTCGATCAGAGAAAACGCATAAAGTGACCAGGTGTAAACAGGCCCATAGAGAGGCAGAGTCTCTCAAAAGTAAAGATGGCAGAGACTCTCCAATCTGTGAAAGAGTGCGTTGTGCAAAAAATTGTGGAATGTGTCAAATTGCAAAGGCTTTGTAAATCTCATCATCAACAGTGCATAGCATCATCAAAAGATTCAGAGAAACTGGAGAAATCTCTGTGCGTAATGACTCTGTGGTCTTCGGGCGCTCAGACGACACTGCATCACTCATCAGCATGATTCTGTCATTTACATTACTAAATGGGCCCAGGAATACTTCCAGAAACCACTGTCGGTAAACACAATCCGCCGTGCCATCTGCAGATGCCAACTAAAGCTCTATCATGCAAAAACAAAGCCATATGTGAACATGGTCCAGAAGCGCCGTTGTGTCCTGTGGGCCAAGGCTCATTTAAAATGGACTGTTTCAAAGTGGAAAAGTGTTCTATGGTCAGACGAGTCCAAATTTGACATTCATGTTGGAAATCACGGATGCCATGTCCTCCGGGTTCAAGAGAAGGGAGTCAGCGTGTCATCAGCGTTCAGTTCAAAAGCCAGCATCTCTGATGATATGGGGGTGCATAAGTGCATACGGTATGGGCAGCTTGCATGTTTTGGAAGGCACTATGAATGCTGAAAGGTATATAAAGGTTTTAGAACAATATATGCTCCCCTCCAGACGACGTGCCACATACTGCAGCTATTACAACAGCATGGCTTCGTAGTAGAAGAGTCCGAGTGCTGAATTGGCCTGCCTGCAGTCCAGATTGTTCACCTATAGAGAACATTTGGCGCATCATTAAACGAAAAATACGTCAAAGACGACCACAAACTCTTCAACAGCTGGAAACCTATATCAGGCAAGAATGGGACCAAATTCCAACACCAAAACTCTAGAAACTCATAACCTCGATGCCCAGACGTCTTCAAACTGTTTTGAAAAGAGGAGATGCTACACCATGGTAAACATGCCTCCGTCCCAACTATTTTGAGACCTGTAGCAGGAATCAAATTTCAAAAGACTCATTTTGTGCATAAAATTGTAGAATTTCTCAGTTTAAGCATTTGTTATGTTATCTATGTTCTATTGTAAATAAAATATTGGGTCATGTGAAGTCTTTTAGTTTTCATTTTATTCAAATTTAAAAAACGTCCCAACATTTCCATAATTCGGGTTGTAATTTAAATACTTTAAAGTTACTTGGAACCCTGGTTAAGAATCAATATACATGCCTGTTTGAGTATCTTTTTCTGACATCCTTCTGATTTTGGTATGGTACACTAGCAGTTTTAAAAAATACACTAAAATAATATCACTTACTGTAATTTCTCCAGTTTACAGCGTGGATCCCTCAGTAGATCAGAGAGACGCTTCACTCCAGAATCTCCTAGCTCATTATTGTTGAGATGGAGTTCTCTCAGATGAGATGGGTTTGATATCAGTGCTAAAGCAAGAGCAGCACAACCTTCCTCTCCAATACTGCAGTGATACATCCTACAGAGAGAAGATACAATCGGTATGTGTGTGTGTGTGTGTGTGTGTGTGTGCATGTGCATATATGTGACCCTGGACCACAAAAGCAGTCTTAAGTAGTATATTTATAGCAATAGCCAACAATACATTGTATGGGTCAAAATTATAGATTTTTCTTTTAAGCAAAAAATCATTAGTATATTAAGTAAAGATCATGTTCCATGAAGATATTTTGTAAATTTCCTACCGTAAATATATCAAAACTTTTTATATATTTTTATATATTGTATCAAAATTTTTGATTAGTAATATGCATTGCTAAGAACCGCATTTGGACAACTTTAAAAGAGATTTTCTCAATATTTAGATTTTATTCAACCTCAGATTCCAGATTTTCAAATAGTTGTATCTCAGCCAAATATTGTCCTATCATAACAAAGCTTATTTGTTCAGCTTTCAGATGATGTATAACAATCAATTTCAGAAAACTGACCTTTATGAATGGTTTTGTGGTCCAGGGTCACATATGTCATGGAGATCCACAATCATCTACCCAAACTTGTAATGAGAAGCATTTATAAGTTTGATGGGATAACATTTAAGAATGATTCAAGACAGCCATAAATATTACTATTGGTATTTTAGATGTGATGTAAAATAAAAAATATTCTATTTTTCTTAAATTATATATTTTATTTTACAGTGAAATATATTTATTTTGTCTTTTATTTAGTAATAATAGTACAAATTTATTATATATATATATATATATATATATATATATATATATATATATATATATATATATATATATATATATATATATATATATATATATATATATATATATATATATATATATATATATATATATATATATATATATATATATATAGCCATCTTGATATATAAATCAAGTTTGGCCAAATTTTTCACCCTAAATACAAGCGGAGTAAACCTGGATTTTAATAAATAAATTAAAAAACTGGAAAAAAATTATAATAATCACAATTAGATTGTTTTTCTAAATTGCACACTAACTACAGTATCACTCCACTGAAATTATATTACATTGTGTGCTATGGGCCTTATGTATGAAGATTGATACAAATTTGGAATAAAAGATATCCTACTTAAAATAATGATATTAAAGGGGTCATATGATGCAATTTCAAGTTTTCCTTTCTCTTTGGAGTGTTACAAGCTGTTTGTGCATAGATAAGATCCCTGAAGTTGCAAAGACTAAAGTCTCAACACCGCCCAAATGTATACCCAATGAAAGGATGCGGAACTATTATTCTCACTGTAGTATTGTTGCTGCCACCGGTGCCATGTTGTGGAGACGCTGTGTTTCCTTGTGAAAGCGAAAAGTACTTTGTTTGGGCCTCCAAAAGAGGACACAACTAAAAAAAAAGTTTTATTTACAACGCTGTTCCAGAACAGTTCAACCCAAATCTTAGAATGTGTGCAGCACATTTTACGGAGGACTATTTCCTGAGCCTGGAAGAGTAGCCTACAATGCTGGCTTGCACAAAGGCTGTTTCTATAAAGTGGGGCAATTCCACCTTTGCAAGGACAGTCTGGTGCTTCTGACTCACAGCCTGTAAGTACGTTTCTGCCACTGATGATTCAAAGTAATGCTTGTTGTTTGTCATTTCTCCGAACACAAATGCAGAGATGGTCATGTATACAAAAGACAGTATAAGTCATTAGAATCAGTAATTATGTCCCCACTGGATGCAACAAATGCCTCGTTTGTAATGGGTTTTATTGTTTTTCATCGCGCCAGGACATGGCATCACAATACGGTAAGGGGTGTAACGTATCCGTCTCACACTTGAGGTATTCAGCCAATCACAACGCACTGGATATCTGGCCAATCAGAGCACGCCTCGCTTCTCAGAACATTCTCAAGGAAGGCGGAGCATAGAGGGGCAACAATAATGTACAGTATGTGGAAAATGTTTTTCGAACCTTAAACCGCATAAACACATTGCATCACACCAAATACACAAAATAATGTTCCCTATCTGTCGGTCACTACGAGTTATGTCATGACGACATAGGGGATTTACTTGGAAGCCCCAAATATCTCTGACTTAAGAGAAAACGCCAATGAAAATTGGCTAGTGGATTTTGCATACCTGAGCCACTCCCCGTACATACGGGTATAAAAGGGCGACAGGTGCATCCACTCATCAGATTTTTGCTTCGGAGCCAAGTGGATGAAGACTGTGCTGCTCTCCACAAAGCCTCATCTTTGTTTTGTTCCTGGTTGGTGTCACGGTGCAGACAGCGGAGTCCCTTTTCACCAGCAATTCCCCTGAGCACTTCAACTGAAAGAGCAAATCTAAAAGAGCAAATCACGGACGATCGCGTCTTTTTCAAGATGCCGTTTCGTCCGTGTCCTCTTAGTTGTGGTCGTTTTCTGTCCGCGGATGACGGACACGATTGTTGTCTTCAGTGTCTGGGTCTCCAGCATGCTGAAGCTGCATTCGTGGATGACTCATGCTCCTGTTGTGGGCGTATGAGCATGACATCGCTGCGATCTCGCTTTTCCATTCTGAAAGGATTGGCACCCTCTGCCGCCACCTGTCCCGGTCTCTCTGGCTCGAGCAGAGGACCGCTGGATGGCGCTCTGGGAGATCTGAGGGTTACAGTAAGAGCCTCTCCACCGGGTACATCCCCACGGACCTCTTACTCCTCACGCAGCGAATGTCCCGTCCGGCTCCTGGGTGTTTTCGCTGGTTCGTCCCACGGAACGCCCAGCATTTCATTCGGTGCACCGCCCGAGGATAGGATGTCGCTCGCAGCATCGGGGGACAGGTTTACATCATCTGAGGATGAAGGTGCAGCGGGGCTGCCCCCCTCGGGTGTGGTTGCCACCGCTGCACCGGACCCAGAGTTGACGGCCATGCTTGCCCGGGCAGCCGTGAGCATCGGGCTGGAGGTCAACAGACCGCCCAGTCCCGAGCCCTCGCGACTGGATGATTGGTTTCTCGGAGCGGGGCGCGGCTCACAACCGCGTTCTACTCCAGTGCCTTTCTTCCCGGAGGTGCATGAGGAGATGATGAAGTCGTGGATGGCCCCTTCCACGGCCAGAAGCCGCTTGTCTGTCTCCTCCGTCCTCACTACCCTCGATGGCGGGGCTGCCAGGAGGTACGCGGGCATTCCCCAGGTGGAGAGAGCGGTCGCGGTGCACTTGTGCCCGCGAAACGCCGCCACGTGGAGGAATCTCTATGAGCGACAAAAGTCACGGTGCGGTTCCTCGGGAAGGCGATGTCTACCACGGTGGTCCAAGAGCGCCATCTCTGGCTCATACTGGTGGAGATGAGGGATGTCGTCAAAGCAGGCTTTCTCGACGCTCCCATCTCCCCGGTTGGGCTGTTCGGTGACACTGTCGAGGGATTTGCCCAGCAGTTCTCGGCAGTGCAGAGGCAGACAGAGGCGATCCAGCACATCCTGCCCCGGCGCAATGCACCAGCAACGGCTGCCCCCGGGTCCAGGCCTCTGTCTACTCGTCCCAGCCTGGCCCCAAGTCGTCCAGGAGATCGACGAAGCAGCCCTGACGTGGGCAACCCGGAGATGTTGGAGTTTGCTCTTTCTCAGGAGACGGCGAAGATAGCGCCACTCCTTCCCCCGGAGGAGGGCCGGATGGAGAATCTTGCGTTTCCTCCTCTGGAGTCACACGCAGCTCAGATCGCTGCGCGCTGTCCACATTCCGGGGGAGCTCAATTGTGTGGCCGATGCGCTCTCACGACCGCTCATTTTCCCCGGAGAGTGGCGACTCCATCCCGAGACGATCTGGCTGATCTGGAGTCGATTCGGGTAAGCTCAGGTAGCCAGGTGGCCTCCGTAACGCCCTTCTCCGGAAGGCTCGCTTCCCCGTCGTTACTGCCAAGCTGTAACAACAAATAGGAAAGACTTGAAGCGGCCTTTCATAGAAGGTCGAAATCCCTTCCGATTTCTTGGGGAAAGGAACAGCGGCTTGGCTATCTCTAGCAGCAATGTACTCAGTGGTCCCTGCAGGCACCAAGGTTAGCGAATTTGCGCTGGGGCGATGGGAAGGTTGCGACCTTCGCATGGTATTTGTCTGTCACGCGCTAGCTTGTCAACATCTGCATGACACAAGTTCGTGACGGGGTTCAGGTTGTGGCGCTTTCCATATGACCCCTATGTCATCACGACATAACTCGTAGTGACCGACAGATAGGGAACGTCTCGGTTACGTACGTAATCCTCGTTCCCTGATGGAGGGAACGGAGACGTTATGTCCCCATGCCACAATCTTGAACCATGTAACGTACGTAACCGAGACATTCTTTTTAGCAACGTCATATGACCGATTTAAAACATCACTCACTTTAGTTTCTCCAGTTTGCAGTGTCGGTTCTTCATTAGATCAAACAAAAGCTTCACTCCTGAATCTCCTGGTTTGTTCCAGCTCAGATTTACTTCTCTCAGATGAGATGGGTTTGATATAAGAGATGAAACCAAAGCAGCACAACCTTCCTCAACAATACCGCAGCATTCCAGCCTGCAAAGAAGAGAATGACTGACATTTACTGCTCAACTCAAATTCTAAATTGCTAATGGTAGTGCTAAACTAAGCACAAACATATTAATATTTGTTATTAATTATTGTTGGCTCTTTGACAAATTGCTATGTTGTAAGTAACTTTGCAAAAAGCATCAGTAAATACATAAAAGTATTGTGATTAACTATCATCACTTACTCTAGTTTCTTCAGTTTACATCGTGAATCCCTCAGTAGATCAGATAGAAGCTTCACTCCTGAATCTCCTGGCTCATTATTGTTGAGATCGAGTTCTCTCAGATGAGACGGGTTTGATATCAGAGCTAAAGCCAGAGCAGCACAACCTTCCTCTCCAATGCTGCAGCACTTCAGCCTGAGGAGAGAAAGACACTTACAGATCAGCACTCAAATTCTGCAGGCAGACGATAAGGATGAGGCAAAAAAAAAAAATTAACATTAGGATGCACTTCATGTTGGACAAAACAAAATGAATAGATAAGCGATTTGGGAAATCAAATAATGATGTACAAATGTGGGCTGTTGAAGCTAACAGTGCCTTAAAGTACTTTGAGAGAAACATTTACTCCAACATTCATATTTATTGGCTACTAGAAACGCCAGTTTACACATGGGAAAAACTTCCTAAAACTGACCTCAGACTAACAGACCCTGATCTCCAGCAGAAACATGGAGCCTCAGAACAGAAACTTCAATCATGTCAACTCTCTGAATCATTTTAGCATGTTGATGTGCATGTGTATGTTAATGTATAGTACAGACTTGCTATTGCCAATAGATACACAGACACGCTGCATGAACAGACATACTCTATATAAATACCTATGCAGATCTAGACAGGTGGAGATGGGGGAAGTGGAGGGATTTAGATAAACTCTGAAAGTACCACTGTAGAAAACTAGTAGCTATATCATGCTATTTCATATTTCTTATTGTTGGTTTGTCTCTTGGTTTGAGGAACAACTAGGTTCTGCAATTTGCCACCATTTCTGGAGGTTATGTCTTGTTCACCATGTTTATTACTTTAAAGGTGTTATATACAATTTTTCAACAACTAAATGTTGCACAAGAGTACCGCATCTTACACCAAAAACAAATGTACACTTCAGCCACAACTCCACACTCCCTTGTGCAACACATCAAGAAAACTATATACAGTGGGGCAAATAAGTATTTGATACACTGACGATTTTTCAAGTTTTCCCACTTACAAAGAATGGAGAGATCTGTAATTTTCATCGTAGTTACACCTCAACTGTGAGAGATCAGAAAAAAATCCAGAAAATCACATTGTATGATTTTTAAATAATTAACTTACATTTTATTGCATGAAATAAGTATTTGATCACCTACCAACCAGCAAGAATTCTGGCTCTCACAGACCTGTTAGTTTGTCTTTAAGAAGCACTCCTATCCTCCACTCATTACCTGTATTAATTGCACCTGTTTGAACTCATTATCTGTATAAAAGACCCCTGTTCACACACTCAATCAATCAGACTCCAACCTCTCCACTATGAATGAATGAATGAATGAATGAATGAATGATGCATTTATATAGGGCTTTATTGTGTATTGCTGTACACCCAAAGCGCTTTACAATCATGTGGGGGGGTCTCTCCTCTACCACCACCAGTGTGCAGCATCCACTTGGATGATGCGACGGCAGCCACACTACAACGGTGCCAGTGCGCTCACCAGCTACAGGTGGAGAGGAGAGAGAGATAGAGCCAATCAAGTGGTTGGGTATTATTAGTGAAGTGAAGTGACATACTGCCAAGTATGGTGACCCATACTCGGAATTCGTGCTCTGCATTTAACCCATCCAACGTGCACACACACAGCAGTGAACACACACACACACCGTGAACACACACCCGGAGCAGTGGGCAGCCATTTATGCTGCGGCGCCTGGGAGCTCCTTGGTCAATCGGGCCATTCTGATTGGCTGTTCAGCTGCCGAACCAGTGTGTGAGAAAAACCCCCTACTTGGCCGTCGGGTGTCGAGCATCGGCTTGGTGTGTCAGGGCAACTTTGGACCAAGACGCTGCCGACGTCGGCCAACCCTGCAGTCTGCTTTCGTCGCCACTAGTTCGTCGGCGTCGGCTTGGTGTGTACTGGGCTTAAGGACACTAGGGACAAAATTGTAGACCTTTTGTAGACAATAGGCAAACAGCTTGGTGAGGAGGCAACAACTGTTGGCGCAATTATTAGAAAATGGAAGAAATTCCAGATGACTGTCAATCTCCCTCGGACTGGGGCTCCATGCAAGATCTCGCCTCGTGGAGTATCAATTATCCTGAGAAAGGTGAGGGATCAGCCTAGAACTACATGGGAGGATCTGGTCAATGACCTGAAGAGAGCTGGGACCACAGTCTCAACGGTTACCATTAGTAACACACTACACCGTGATGGATTAAAATCCTGCAAAACCTGAAAGATCTGGAGAAGACCTGTATGGAGGGGTGGGCCAAAATCCCTGCTGCAGTGTGTGCAAACCTGGTCAAGAACTACTGGAAACATCTGACCTCTGTAATTGTAAACAAAGGTTTCTGTACCAAATATTAAGTTCTCTTTTTCTATTGTATCAAATACTTATTTCATGCAATAAAATGGAAATTAATTATTCAAAAATCATACAATGTGATTTTCTGGATTTTTTTATTTATATTCTGTCTCTCACAGTTGAGGTGTACATATGATGAAAAGGACAGATCTCTCCATTCTTTGTAAGTGGGAAAACTTGAAAAATCGGCTGTGTATCAAATACTTATTTGCCCCACTGTATATAATGAATTGAGATACACTTGCTATTATGCTAATATAAGTATTATGCTAATATAGAAACATGGCCAAAATATTTTCAATCCTACAGTGCAATATTGTACTTGATACATGTAAAAATTTTATATAGCACCTTTAATGTAACTGTTCGTGATGTTGTGCATTTTGCATCCTTAAAGATGAATCATCACTTACTGCAGTCTCTCCAGTTTACAGTCTGAGTCTTTCAGAAGGTCAGACAAAAGCTTCACTCCTGAGTCACCGGGTTTGTTCCTGCTCAAATTAAGTTCTCTTATATGTAATGGGTTTGATATAAGAGATGAAACCAGAATAGCAAAACCTTCCTCTCCAATACTGCTGTCATCAAGCCTGCAGAGAGAAAAACACCTCACACTTGAGGCTTTTTGATGCCAAACTTTCATATCTGCTGTGAATATTCAGTGTGATCAAGATTTTGAATAGAAACACAATAGGGACATTCGCACCGAGAACAAACATTTGCCTGTTAACAATGTTTTCTGTGGTGATCCAACCCAAGCTTAAATTTAATTCTAGAATTTAAACTAGGTACACTGAAACAAACCACTTTGTGGTTCTCACAAAGCTAGTCTAGACTTAAGTAATTCACCCCAAAATTAAAATAAATAAATTTCAGTATATAAAACCATTACAATTTTTGCATTGCAACATTCTAAACAACATAAGTGATAAACATAACTGTGTTTTATATATTTGTTTAAAATAATTAGTTAAGTTTGTTAGCACTAATGATAAAATATTACCCACTGTAGTTTCTCAAGTTTGCAGTTTGGATCCTTCAGTAGATCAGAGAGAAGCTTCACTCCTGAATCCCCTGGCCCATTATTGTTGAGATTGAGTTCTCTCAGATGAGAGGGGTTTGATATTAGCGCTAAAGCAAGAGCAACACAACCTTCCTCTCCAATACTGCAGTCATACAGCCTACAGAGAGAAACACACTGCTTACATATATATAGCTCAACTGTTACATCCATAAGGACGAATATTTATTATTATTTTTAATTGTTATTATTTTATTGTTCTTGAATTTGTTTCACTCTTGTTTACAAAGGTGTGGGCGTGGTTGAATGCCCCGTGTTTGTTTTTGCTCTCTCTCACTTTCTTCTCCTTCTCAGGGCAAATCACCACCACCTGTAGCTCGTTTGTGAGAGCATGCCTGAGACCAAGAAGATATTGGGGCAGTTCAGAGTTTGCTAGGAGACGCACTTCTCCCCTGCTCCAGACTGAAATTTGTGCTTGTTTTTCATGCAGAGACAATAGTTGTGTAATAACAGTGGCTAGTTGAGTTTCAGCATGAACTGTTGATGGAAATTGTTCCAGGTTGGGATTGAGCAAAAGGTATTGTGGCTCTTTTGTTCTGAGTTATTTTAAATACTAGCCTGTGTGTTAAGAGGGATGCTGTAGGGGGAGAGTACCTTTTTCTTTTTATACTGCTCTTTGCCTCTGTTTTTGTACAGCAAGGGAGGTGAGGGAAGTTGGCTGTATATTTCTTTTTTTTTCTTTAAGGCTAGTTAGAGTTCCTTCTTAAATTAGTTAGTGAACAATTTTGTTTGTTACTTTAGGCCTTGCTCTCCCCTGAGCCTTTGCTCCCATTAATACTATATTTGTTTCTGTTTTGTAAATAAAATTAATTATCTTTGTGCATATATCATCTGGTGTCTTCTTCACTCTGCGGCAGAGGATTGAAGTGTGTTCTCGCTGTTCATTATCTTGTAATTTTTTTTACTCTTTGTTACTTCCCCTTATGACCCCCTAGACGCTTAGGGGAACGTAACAAGTGGGGGCTCGTCTGGGATTACACATTCATTCAGCAGCGACAATTGAGTAATGCGCTGCAAGTGAGCATTAGAATGAGTGATATTGTGTATGAATGTATGACTAATGTAGAGTGGTTTTCATGATTTACATCTTGCAGAATCTGCAAAACATTTAAGTTGGTCAAAAATGAAGTGAGTTCATGCTTAAAATGAGAAGAAATATTAAGTGTAATTACTTTTAGAATATCACCAACAATAATTTAGATGTATTACATTTAACTTCATGTATGATTTTTGTGTATTTGTAAAATAATGTAAGAAAATGACTTAATACAGCGGTTCCCAATCCCAGTCCTCGCGTCCCCCCTCTGCATATTTTGCATGTCTCTCTTAGTTAACATACCTGATTCAGATAACCAGCTCGTTAGAATAGAGCAATGTGTATGTATTCAGATTAATATGATACCTACACAATGTTCTTTGCTCCCTACTCCCTGAGCAGGGGTAATCCGTTGAAGTTTACTTCGTAACATTCATTAACGGATTTGCACTGCGCATCATCTTCACATACAGACGAAACTTAATAGAGAAGTGTGAAGTGTGCATAATACACCTCTGTAAATAAATACAATTGAAATTCACGTCTCGCACACTTTAATGCCCTTTGTATGGAACATATACACTCGTTTCGAACTGGAATCATGGCAGAGTATCCGGTAATGTCCACTTCGCAGGGCACTTATGGTCGAATAGCAGAGGTGTCAAGTAACGAAGTACAAATACTTCGTTACCTTACTTAAGTAGAAATTTTGGGTATCTATACTTTACTGGAGTAATTATTTTTCAGCCGACTTTTTACTTCTACTCCTTACATTTTCACGCAATTATCTGTACTTTCTACTCCTTACATTTTAAAAATAGCCTCGTTACTCCTATTTCATTTCGGCTCGTTTTCATTCCGGCTTCATGATCATCGTCATGGGCGTTGCTAGGTCATTTTTAGGGGGGCTTTAGCACCCCTAAATTTCTGCTCAGCCTCCCTTAAAAATCTTGCGATTCTTCCCCTTTAAATTTGAAACGGCAGCAGACTTCGGCTCCTCCCCATCTTTCTGCGCGTTCTTCAATCCACAGACTGCGGTGGCGCAGAGGAGAGGACAAGGTGTGTGTTTATCGATAGATTGTTATAATATCTACATCTGTGCAGTTCTTTGTCTTAAATACAGTTTACAAAAAGTAATGGGAGAGCAATCGGTTTCCAATCTTCTGTAAAGTTTTCGCTGCATTCACCACTCATCACACCACAGCTGTTTCCTTCAGCGAAAGCCCTTAACACAATATACGCATACTTTATAAAACGATCACGTTATTGCTATTTTCATTTGAAAATTTAGCTTTCAATATAGAACTTAATATTACAGTGCATGTGGCATTAACTACCATACAGTTATGCATAGAAGTGATTAAAGACGGTGACAGACAGCCCTCAGTCAGTGCACTCATTTGAATTGCATATCAGAGTGATTGACAGAGATTGAAACATTGTGTGTCCTTCTCACAGACTGCTTCAGTTTTGCGTTTTTTTTATTTTAAATTTTTTTACTTTTAAAAGTTAATCACAGCACCCACATAGTTTAAACCATTGTCCAGCCTTATAGCTGTGTTGTTTATATTGCTAATATGGATAGTCAGTGTAAGTTTAAAGTGATATGATGTTTTATGTTTACAATTTTCTGTTTGTACTTGAGCATAGAAAAAGATTTGTACTAGTAATGCAAACAGTAACATTTTTGGTTTGTACAGTAAACAGGTGTGTGTGTGTGTGAGATCAGGTAGACTTGTATTTGGCTTGTACTCTGATGTTATACCCATCTATGCTATACAGTGGAATACTGCAATAAGTTTAGTATACCATCCTACCCTATTAATAAATTTTTTTGTAAATATTTTTTTTATTTTTATTATTATTATACCATCATTGGGGGCTGAGCCCCCCTAAGATGAAAATCCTAGCATCGCCCTTGGTCATCGCTCAAAAAAAATAAAAAAATAAAAACCTATCCAGATAAATGGCGCCATCCGGATAGAGTGAATTGTGGTTGGATGAGAATATAAACCTATACCATTCCGACACCCTATTGGTTTGTACGCGATCCATCGCACCTGCACATGACACAAATCACGTCACACTCAAAAAAGATTATTTCTTAAAAGTTATTATTTCTCCACTACTGGCTCATTTATCAAACGGGTGCTTTCTCTTCGTCCGTTGCCCTCACAGATTCCTGCAGCTAAGCTTGGATGTACATTTACATTCCAATAAAGGTTACTGATGACTTGCCTCTGAAGTTTGACTTTTTGCACCATTACAATACTTAAAGGCAACTAGTCATCATATCTTCCGCTCCATGAAACACGTTAATGCTCAGTAGTACACATATATGTTTTTTTAATGTATTTGCATTGTACTAAAATGCGTTCATTTTCAGAGGGCACATATCCGGCTGAAACAGGTAGCCTAGTGCATCCCACATTTTTCAACATTAACATTTTAATATAACATTATAGTCATTATGGCCTTTAGAAAAATGTTTTTTTGAGGAGGTGGGGTAGTGCACAATAGGCCCCTAAGCTTTTGTCCTTAATGGCATTTTTTTTTCCTTCCATTACTTTTACTCTTATACTTTAAGTAGTTTTGAAACCAGTACTTTTACACTTTTACTTGAGTAAAAAACTTGAGTTGATAGTCTTTTTAAACCCTAGTATCTATATTTCTACTTGAGTAATGAATGTGAATACTTTTGACACCACTGTCGAATAGAACAAACATTGCATGTGATAAGAAAAACATACACAATGTGCAGAGCGGGGGGGGGGGGGGGGGGGGACTGGGATTGGGAAATGCTGACTTAATATATCAAAGAAAATAAGAAGCAGAAAGATAGATTTGATAATGATCACTCACTGTATTTTCTCTAGTTTACAGTGTGGATCTTCCAGTAGATTAGACAAAAGCTTCACTGCTGAATTTCCTGGTTTATTGGAGTTCAGACTGATCTCTCTCAGATGTGATGGGTTTGATATAAGAGCATAAACCAGAGCAGCACAACTTTCCTCTCTAATACCGCAGTTACACAACCTGCAGAAACACAGAGATGAAAACAATGTAATAAAAAAAATGAAATTGGAATTATTAATGGATTCAAAAAATAAAAACAACTTATAAAAATACTTACTTCAGTATCTCCAGTTTACAGCGAGGACTCTTCAGTCCCGCAGAGAGAAGCTGTATTCCTGACAGCTGGAGGTTGTTGTCACTGAGGTCCAGCTCTCTTAAACTGGAGGAGATCGAGCTGAGAGCGGAGGCCAGGGCTGAACAGATCTGATCTGTGAGATTACAGCCCCTCAGACTGGAAAAGAAAAAACATATGCCTTAATCTCCAATAACAGCAATCAGTATGGGTTTACATGGATGCTAACTTAACCATTTCATATAATCAATTAAGGCCCTATGTGGTTCAATTCTAGGGATACTGGGCTCTTAATATGGTTCCAAGAATAAATAGTTAAATTGTACACTTTCACATTGGTCGAAAATCAAATGTGGGTCACTTTGCATTCAGTTGATACTTTTTTAAAAAAGTGGAACATCTAAATAAGAAATAATGTAGAAATGTATCTTGTTTCCCTCTAAACAATTGCATACAAAGTATGTCTGAGTTCCATAAATATGATTTTGTGTCCCTGTAACTCAAGAAGTATTAAAGATATCGCAACATCCTTTTATATTCTGGTTCCATTTATTTGTAATCATTTTAAGGCTCCAAAACTGGGATCCGGTTGAAGCTGAAATCTGCAGGATTGTAGCTCTCCAGGAGCAGAGGTTGGAGACCCCTGCTTTATACAAAAGTGAGTTAAAACGGGCTTGCAAATTTAATATACTCACTCTGCTTTTCTGGAAGCTTTGACCACTGGCAGAAGCCTCAGAAGACACTCCTCTGACAGGTCATATTGCCTCAGTTCAAACTCATCCAGGTCCTCCGCCGAGTTCATCAGCACAAACACCAAAGCTGACCACTGGGCCGGAGAGAGTTTGACTCCAGAGAGGCGATGGGTGCCTCTACTGCTCAGGTATGTTTGGACCTCCTGCACCAGAGACTGGTCATTCAGCTCGTTCAGGCAGTGAAACAGATTGATGGACTTCTCCGGAGAGGGATTCTCTCGAATTTTACTCTTAATGTGCTCAATAATTTCACATGGATTCTGGGATTCTGGACGAGACGTCATTGTGAATAATCCCCGTAGAAGAGTCTGATTGGACTTCAGTGAAAGCCCCAGGAAAAAGCGAAGGAAGAGATCCAGGTGTCCATTCTTGCTCTGCAAGGACCTGTCCACTTCACGCTTCAGAAAATATGTCATTGAGGACTTCTTCTTCTGCCGAGCAAAGGAAAGGAACTTAAACAAGGCAGCGAGAAACTCTTGAACACTTAGATGCACAAAGCTATACACCTTCTCCAGCATTAGCCCAAACTCTTCTCTAAAGATCTGGGTACAAACTCCAGAGTATATGGATGCTTCTCGGACATCAATGTTGCACTGTTTCAAGTCCTCCTCGTAGAAGACCAGGTTGCCTTTTTCTAGTTGTTGAAAAGCCAGTTTCCCAAGTGACAGGATGCTCTTTCTGGCCTGCTCAAGATCTACTTCACATTTCCCATCATACTTTTGGGTCTTCAGTTTGGTCTGAATGATCAGGAGGTGTGCAAACATTTCAGTGAGTGTCTTGGGAATCTCTGTACTCTTTGCTTCACCCAACATTTTCTCAAGAACAGTGGCGGAGATCCAACAGAACACGGGGATGCGGCACATGATGTGAAGGCTCCTCGATGATTGAATGTGTGTAACGATCCTATTGGCCAGATTGTGATCTTTTATTTTTCTCCAAAAATACTCAGCCCTCTGAGGCTCCCTGAACCCTTGAACCTCTGTGACCCGGTCAACAAACTCTGCAGGGATCTGATTGGCTGCCGCCGGTCGTGTGGCAATCCAGATGAGAGCAGAAGGAAGGAGGTTCCCCTTTATGAGGTTGGTCAACAGCACGTCCACTGAGGCCGATTTGGTCACATCCCACAATATCTCATTGTTCTGGAAATCCAGAGGAAGACGCCACTCATCTAGACCATCGAAAATGAAGATGGTTTTATAGTCATCATATTGTATAGGTTTCAGTTCTGTGAAAAAACAGCAAAGAAGCTCCATCAGACTCATCTGTTTCTCCTTCATCAAATTCAGTTCTCTGAAAGGAAGCGGAAAGATGAAGTGAACGTCCCGATTAGCTTTTCCTTCGGTCCAGTCCAGAACAAACTTGTGCACTGAAGCGGTTTTTCCTATTCCGGCCACACCTTTGGTCAGCACCATTCTGATGGGATTGTCTTGTCCAGGTAAGGATCTGAAGATGTCATTACATTTGATTGGTGTTTCCTGAGTCTCTCGACCTCTGGACAATGAGGTCTCAATCCGCCTCACCTCATGCTCGTTGTTGATGTCTGCAGTCCCTCCCTCTGTGATGTAAAGCTCTGTGTAGATCTCGTTCAAAAGTGTTGCGTTCCCTTGATTTGAGACTCCCTCGCTGATTTTCAGAAATTTCTGCTTTAGTCTGGATTTCAGTTGTTGTTGACTCACTGAGATCAGCTCTGCAATATACAACAGAAACAATATTCATGCCGCACAGCAATATTCTAGAAACATCCAGAAAAGCCTAGCAACCACACTTAGCAACACCCCAGCAACTATCCAGAACACCCTAACAACCACCCAGAACACTCTAGCAACTATCTATAACATACAAACTTCAAGCTTTTAAAACCATTTGAGTCTTAAATTCTTCTAACTTACAGCTTGTTAAACTATTATCAAGTGTAGCGTTAGTTCTGGCAGGTCATGTTAGTCAAGCTCGCATCAGCTGACTCTCAGCTGATCCCCATCTACCTATAGGAATACGACACCCATCTAAGCATTCATATGTAAGGTCCCTCAGTATTTTCAGCAGTTTTCGCATTTCTCAATAGCTAATTACCCTCATCCATCCCCAACTCCTCCTCTGTCAGTCAGGATTCGGCCTTCTGATTCTCTTTTGAATCAGACAAATTCTAAAATGTGTACATAAAATTATTGAACTTTAACGATTTCTGCAACACATTTATGTTGGTTCTGTTCTGTTTACCCTGGGGGGTTATCACTGCTCTCATCCATGCTAGGCTGCATGGATGCGCAGGGAGTTCTCGCCCAGAACAGAACCATACCGCCAATCCAAACTGTATGCTAATTGTCAGTTGATTTGACGATAATGGTCCTGACAGAATTAAACTTTCAGGCTAGGATTTCTCAAGCCAACATCAAAGTTTGTCTGCAAACTGTAATATCCAATTTTAGTAGAAATCTGAAATTGCTGTAAGCAGACATCACTGGACCAATAAAGGGATAGTTCACCCAAAAATTAAAATGATGTCATTAATTACTCACCCTCATGTTGTTCCAAATCCGTAAGACCTTCGTTCATCTTCGAAACACAATTTAAGATATTTTTTGATTAAATCTGAGAGCTCTCTGACCCTCCATAGACAGCAATGATATTACCACGATCAACACACAGAAACGTAGTAAGGACATCGGTAAAATAGTCCATGTGACATCAGGGGTTCATCCGTAACTTTAATTTGTGTTCCGAAGATGAACGAAGGTCTTACAGGTTTGGAACGACATGGTTTAACTAACCCTTTAAGAATTAAATAGAAAAACAACAAAGCAAACTGCATGCATAATCAAGTAACAGACACAATCGAAATTAACGGATCAACAAATAATGATCACCACAAATGAGCAGCAAGGATGCTAGAGTTTGAAATCTGGCTCTTACTGGTTTGTAGTGTGTTAGCGAGGTCTGGCTGGTTCATTTTCTGCAGGACATGAAGAATAATCTTCAGAACTGCCTCACTCACTCGGCTCTGCCCTTCATCCTCCTCCTCCTCCTCTCTCACAGAGCATGCTGGGTAATGTGGGTTCAGCAGTTTCTTGAATCTTCCCAGCTCTTTCTTCATCAAAGAGATGCTTGTGTCCTCAAGCTCCTGAAATCAGTGTTTAATCACAGTAAACATTCAGATGCCCAACTTCCATCAGAGAGTGAAGAGAACAATGCACAGAAATTTGAGTACACTAATGTCACTATAACACAACTCCTGCTAAGAGATACTGAAGGGAACTGAGTCTTGTGGATTTGTAAAAATGCATTTGTAAACTAATGAGATGCATTTGCAAAAAATGAGTTTTACATAAAAAATACTATTTTAAAGTACACTTAAAAAGTACAATAATATTTACATCATTTTTTTTTTTACCATTTTTTTTTTTAAATGAATTCATGAGTTAGATATAATACATAGGGTAAAGGTAATGCATATTTGTTGTGCTGTCCGGTGTTTTGTGAAGAAGCCTAAGTGTTTTGACCAGGATGATACATGCAATCTCTGACGAGAGCAGCTCACAATGCCGGGCAGACAGGTCCTACTAGCCAATGGACGAGAAGCAGCGTGATTTGGGGAGCCAGATCAGGAGGGCTCACAGATAGAGATGGTTCGATAGGTGAAAAAGTTTCACTGGAGCCGATAAGTAATTTTTAGTTTTTAAATTAATTATTTTTTTATTTTCAGATGAGGTATCGGCAACGCTGTCTGGAGCATTTGCAGACATTGACATTTTTGCAGGGCTGCCTGCTGTCTGTAAAAGACAGAGCTTCTAAAATCTAATCCTATAAGATCGTTATTCGTGTTGGTGGCAGCCTAGGAGCACTCTGCTGTGAAAATCAGGGACATTGGTTTCTTTTAGGTAAGTGTGGTAAGTCTAGAAGTGCCCTCCTCCATAGAACAATGCAAGCTTAAGCTGGCCGCACACTAGACGATTTTCAAATCTTAACCGAAGCCTTATAAAATAACAAAAAATATCAGAATCAGAATTAGCTTTATTGCCAGGTATGTTTACACATACGAGGAATTTGTTTTGGTGACAGAAGCTCCACAGTGCGACAGAATGACAGTGAAAAGACAGATAATAAAAATAATAATATACAAATATACAAAATAGACAATGTGAAAAATAGCACAAACACAATATACAAAATAGACAATTTAGTATGTACAGGTATGTTAGGTGCAAATTTGAAATGTAATAAGTATGTGTGTTACATAAATAAATGTATGATAGTGTAGTGTGTTTCATGTTTATTGTTAAGTGTTCAAGTGTTCATGAGATGGATTGCCTGAGGGAAGAAACTGTTCCTGTGTCTGGTCGTTCTGGTGCTCAGAGCTCTGTAGCGTCGACCAGACGGTAACAGTTCAAAGAGGGAGTGTGCTGGATGTGAGGGGTCCAGAGTGATTTTACCAGCCCTTTTGCTCACTCTGGATGAGTACAGCTCTTGGAGAGTGGGGAGGGTTGTACCCAAGGTTTGAAATTAACACCCGCCAAATGCGGGTAAAAATCAGCTGTGGCGGGTAACGCTGTCAAATCACTAGCTAATTTGGCGGGTTACTTTTCGTAAGTTATGTTAACTCATTAATGTCTTGGGGAAGTTCATGTAAGCCAAGTCTGCGCAGGTTTAGCGCGAATACTGAACTCATGAGACAGCATGACATTATCGAGTATATTGCAAAAACCACACAAAAAAGACCTAACAGAGTGCGCGACTATGATGAAGGCTAGACTAACTTTAGTGCGAGTTCTTTTACTGCATTCAGTCTATTAATATGCATTAGGAATGATCACAATTCAAGATAAGGGGGCAGAAAATGTATATAGTTATATCAATTCATTAAGTTAATATCACACAAAGAGTGCCACTTAAAAAAATAGCATGGTTACAAAAGTGATATTGATTTTATTCAACAGTTCAATAAACTATAAGTTGCTATCAAGAGACTGACGTTTTAGACCCCATATTGCCTGCTTTTGCACTATTTCATCAAGAGAAAATATTCCAAACACAGCCACAGCACTATTTTGCGTCTCTGCGCACCATGATGGTGTTTGAATCCTGAATGAATCAACCGTTTAAATGATTCGGTTCAGTCGCAATGACTCACTTATTAACAGTGACTTGATGCCACCTACTGTTTCAATTTCTCATTTACAATATCTTTTCATTATTTAAATAATTTCAAATATGTTTAATGTTTAAAATATCAAACATTATTTATGCATTTCTAACTGCATGTCTCTCTAAGATGCATTAACCTGTGAAAAAAAACATCTAAATGCCACTTCAGATGCAACTTCTGCAAAGATTAATTTTATTGATACTGATTTCATTTGTTTAGTAACAGCCTAAATGTATTATTATTATTATTATAATTGACTAATTAAATTAAAAAATTTGACTCAAAAGATGATGCACACTTTTAGAAAAAAATGGCTTTATACAGGTACAAATCAATTTAAACTTTTTGGAAAAGATTAATTTCTATCACTGCTGTGAACTGACCACACAGAATATGATACATATGAACATTAGGAGACAGCTGTCCACAACAGTCCTTAAGATACCAGCACAATAACACACTCAGCAAAATATCATCTAATTATCTTTATCGATGAAATCCCAGAAAATGTTGAGATTATCTTTTTATCAATATTGCACACCCTTAGTACTGACACAAAATGATTTGCAACGGTCGCTTTGTCACTTCCAGTGTAGACAGCCTCAAGCTGTTGGTTTATTTCAGTGTTTTTATTGTTTTGTTTTTTGGCTGGTAGAAGTTATGAATGGCCAGTAACTTAAAAATTTAGTAGCCAAATTGGCTGGTGAGTGAAAAAGTTCATTTCAATCCCTGGTTGTACCAATGATTCGCTCAGCAGTCCGGACTACCCTCCGTAGTCTTCTGAGGTCAGATTTGATAGCTGAGCTGAACCAGACAGTTATTGAAGTGCAGAGGATGGATTCAATGATGGCAGAATAGAACTGTTTCAGCAAGTCCTGTGGCAGGTTGAACTTCCTCAGCTGGCGAAGAAAGTACAGCCTCTGCTGGGCCTTCCTGACAATGGAGTCAATGTGAATATCCCACTTCAGGTCCTGAGAGATGGTGGTGCCCAGGAATCTGAATGACTCCACTGCAGTCACAGTGCTGTTCATGATGGTGAGTGGGGGGAGAGCAGGGGGGTTTCTCCTGAAGTCCATGATCATCTCCACAGTTTTGAGCGTGTTAAGCTCCAGGTTGTTATATGGGTGATGTACTCTGTTTTGTGGCATGTTTGTGGCTGCCAGGTTTCAGCCATAGAAGCACACAACATCCGGGAAATGACGCGTGCTCACTCTCATTGGCTATCGTGGGTATCACGTCCTCATTTGGGAGCAGTTAAATAATCATAATGACACCACACAATAGAGTATTTTTGGGACAAAAAAAAAAAAATCGCTTGCGACAAGCTGCAAATCGGCCACGCCTCCCGATCGCTCAGGGGTGTAAATCAGGCTTAAAATCAGCCTTAAAATCCTATAGTGTGCGACCAGCTTTTGCTATTAGCACCAAATAATTAGTTAGTTTGTACTGCCTATGGGGGAAGGCTGAACAGGTTATTTCAGTAACATAATGGAAAACTCAGGAAAAAACAACAAACAAGATGCATGTGGGTTTTGGAGTTCTAATGTAACTGACAAATCTCTGCAGTTTATTTGGCGGATGGATTCAGACACGGGAAGGAGTGAAAGTAAAGGTGAGAGGTATATGTCTGCACCTGCCAGGATTTGTGCTCTGTTGCTGTGAGCCACCAGGTTTAATAATGTCCACTTCAATAGGGGGAATTTTTGGCACAGCCGACGATAGGAGGATGGTTGGAAGTCTCGCCAGTGGAGGCGAGGGTAAGCCTAGGCGTCTTTGTGAGCGTTTGGCTGACCGAGAAGAGCGGCAAAGAAAAATCAGGAACGTCAATGGATGGGAAAAGTTGAATCTGTGACATACTGGCAAAGGAAGCAAACCAAATGCTGGAAAACTGTCAAGGAACATAGGTAAGTCTGTTGTGTCTGCTGTGCATATAGGCAAGGCAAGGCAAGTTTATTTATATCTATAGCTAAAAGCGGACTCCTCTTGTTTTGTGTGAACCCTTGGTATTTCTAACTGACTCGATCCTAATGATCTGAGTGGTCTGTTAAGTTTAAATTCAATGAGCATTTCTGCAATGTATTTAGGTCCTAGGCCACTGAGTAATTTATAAACGAGTAAAAGTACCTTAAAATCAATCCTAAATGTAATTGGAAGCCAGTGTAAGGACCTGAGGACTGGTGTGATATGCTCAGATTTTCTGGTTCTAGTCAGAATCCTGGCAGCAGCGTTCTGGATGAGCTGCAGTTGTCTAATGTGAGGAGAGGAGACCATTACAGTAATCCACCCTGCTGGTGATAAAGGCATGAACAAGTTCCTCCAAGTCTTGACTGGAAACAAAACATCTAATTCATGTTTTTGAGATGATAGTATGCTGATTTAGTTACTGCTTTGACATGACTACTGAAACTAAGGTCTGTCTCCAGAATCACCCCAAGATTTCTGACTTGATTTTTAGTTGTTTGACCCCTAGAGTCAAGGCATGCATTCACCTTGAGAACTTCATCTTTGTTTCCAAATGCAATGACTTCAGTTTTCTCCTTGTTTAACTGAAGAAAGTTCTGGCACATCCAACTGTTAATTTCATCAATGCATTGGCAGAGGGAGTCAATGGGGCTGTAGTCATTTGGAGATAAGGCTAGGTAAACCTGGCTATCATCAGCATAGCTTTGATAGGAAATTTGGTTCTTCCTCATTATCTGACTTAGTGCGAGCATATACAGGCTAAACAAGAGCGGTGCAAGAATTAAGCCTTGTGGGACTCCGCATGTCATGGACGTCCACTTAGACTTATGCTCTCCTATACTCACATAATAACCTCTCCGTTTTAAGTATGACCTGAACCATTTGAGGACCACCCCGGAAAGCCCGACCCAGTTTTCCAGTCTCTCTAGAAGTATGTTATGATCGACGGTGTCAAACACAGCACTGAGATCTAGTAGTACCAGAATCAGAATTTAAGCAAATAGCATTTATTATCTTTATGAGCGCTGTCTCTGTGCTGTGATGTAGTATGAAACCAGATACACCAATATATACCTCTTATCTTGTTAATTGATTTGATCACTGAATGTACTTTCGTATTAAATAAAAAATATCAAGCTGACGTAAAGCTGCTTTGACACAATATGCATTGTTAAAAGTGCTATACACATAATAGTGACTTGACTTGACATTAATTAGTTTAATTATATTAAAGTGCTCCTCCTGAATTTTGTTAATAAAACTGAATTTTTCAACATTTCCATACCTAAAATCATCAAGATTTTATGTTACTGGGAAAGTAAGTATTTTGGCAAGTTTATGCCCTGCTGGCTTTAGTGCTGCCGAGTGAAACTCATTAGTGAATGACATGTCAGTTTTGCATTTTGCTCTGAAACTGGAAGCATGTACTGTAGCCTAGAATTTTTGGGGGGGCATTTTTGCCTTTTATTGTTATAGGAGAGTTTTAGAGTTGACAGGAAGCAAATTGAGAGAGAGAGGGGAGGCGGGATCGGGAAAGGTCCTCGAGCTGGGATTCAAACTCTGGACACCTGTAGCACAACAGCGCTGCATGTTGACGCACTGCCTACAAGGCTATCAGTACTGACAAGATTTATGCTTTAAGTTTGAACATAAATCGTGTACATTATTAGAGTAAGTCGATCTAAAACAGTGATTGTGCATTAACAGCTGTTAAACATACACAAATGAGTGGTCTGAACTTATTTACCCAGTGCATTTTTTATTTTCGATGCACACATGCACACCACTTATGTGCATCCCTGATTATAGATTATAGAATTCCTCTAGTTTATGACCAAAAACTTAATAAAACTCACCTTGAAGACGGCATCTGGCAGCATCTTGTCATTCAAAGACTTTGATCCTTCCTGTTCGTTACTGTAACTGAACATGCAGATAGTTATTCAGTGACAGTAAATACATGCATGATTATGTCCATTTCTCAATATCAAACACAGTACAAAATCTTGCCCAATTATCCAATAGGATAAAGCTGATAATTAATGCGCTTCATCCATGAACCGTTCCTCACCTCCATTTAGCAGAAGAGTCTCCTGAACTGAAATTAGCTGGAGGATCCATTGACGCGTCGCTCCTCACAGACACACAGCTGGACTCTGGAGCAGGAGACTCGGATCTCATGTTTGAAATTTTCCTACAAGAGAAGTCATGAGGAGAGATGGGAAATTTATAATCTGAGCAAATGCCATAAAATGAATGACAATGCTGTTGTCTCGGTTGCAAAGATGCAATTAATAAAACAAATGAAATTTGCTGCATCTCATTTTAAGTATTTATGCCATTACTTTATCATGATGTTCTTTTAGATCTTTTGGTGTTGAATTGCATGAGATCTTTCTCATTTGTAAGTCACTTTTATATGAAAGTACCTGTGTGACTGAATGTAAGCAAATGTTACTGTCATGAGGGGTTTTTGTACGACTAGTCATTTTTGCTAGTTGACTTATCAAGTTAGTTCTGGAAGAAACTTTTCACCATAAAAACATAGCACAAGTGTTTCGTTTTGACTTTTCATATACAGTGCCCTCCATATGGAACAGTAAAGACAAAATTGCTCTGTTGGCTGTGGAGTGAAGACATTTGGAAATATGATTAAAAGATGAATATGAGACAAAACTTTTTTGTACTTTTGGATCTTTCATTCAAACAATTTACAAAATTTTAACCTTTCATTGAAGTAAAACAATTGAAAGTGAGGGGGATCTCATTGTGATATAAATGCTTTCTCTAGTTCATGTTGGCCACAATTACTGGCACCCAATTATTGCAATGTCCTTTTCCCAAAATAACAGCTCTGATTTTCTCCTATAATGCCTGATTAGTTTGGAGAACATCTGAAAAGAGATCAGAGACCATTCCTTCATCCAGAGCAGGGCTGGGCAACTTCGGTCCTGGAGGGCCGGTGTCCTACAGAGTTTAGCTCCAATCCTAATCAAACACACCTGAAGAAGCTAATCAATGTCTTCAATATAACTAGAAAGTTACAGGCAGGTGTGTTTGATTAGGGTTGGAGCTAAACTCTGTAGGACACCGGCCCTCCAGGACCGAAGTTGCCCAGCCCTGTTCCTCCAGAGTCTCTCCAGATCCTTCACATTCACAGCTTCTTCTCTTCAGTTTAGCCACTCATTTTCTACAGGGTTCAGGTTAGGCTTGCTGCGATAGATGGTGTTGGTGGTGATTCTGGTATTAAGCCGCAGCACCGGTATGTCACTTGCCCACCGGGGCACCGTCCCCCACCATCGTTTAGATTTTTTATAGTAATAAAAATCATTTAGTTCAGTTAGAGAACAGACACTACAATTAAGAACTGAACGCGGCAGCTCAATACAGCACACCGAACGACAGTCGCATCATAGATTAGATTTCATTCATGTGAGGAGAGTGAGTCGAGCTGATTAACAAGAAGAGTGGGGTGAGACAGACAAGATGATAGCGGAAGATTTAGTTTCAAAACGAAATGCAAAAGCGCACTGAGTACTCGAGCGCCATGTTCGGTGCACACGCAGAGAGCCTCATGCACCTGAATGAACAAGTACAAATCACAGTTTAAACATGCAAACAGAAAAAGTTGTGAATGAGCCCAATTCAGCACCCGCATGCGGTGTTCTGTGCACACAGGGCGTACGAAGAGAGACGTGTCTCCCTTAAACACTGAATTTGCCTCTTCTACAAAATTACATCAAAATACCCATCTTGGAGAGTATCCTTGAAAGAACTGTCGGTTATGTCTTAAGTGAAAGTAAACAGTGGAGAAAGAAATCAGATGTGTATCATTATAATGGATGTATTGTCTCTTAAAGTGACCGCGCCTAATTTACTAGAGCTGTCGGGCCTGGTTTCACAGACAGGGCTTAGACTAAGCCAGGATTAGGTCATAGTTCAATTAGGGCATTTGAGTAATTTTTATTAACATGCATTAGAAAAAACATTACTGGCGTGCATCTTGAGAGAAAACAAATGCACTGATATGTTTTAAGATTAGTCAGTGCAAGGTTATTACAGTTGAAACAGCTCAGAATTACATTTTAGTCTGGGACTAGTCTTAAGCCTTGTCTGTGAAACCAGGGGTAAGTGTCCTTAATGTTAATCCAAGAAAATGAAAGAAAGAAATTCACTCACTGCACTTGACTGAATTACTTTGTAGTTTTAACATGAATTAATCCGCAGTCAAACTAAAAATTATTTAGACACCAGATATATAAATATATATATATATATATATATATATATATATATATATATATATATATATATATATATTTATTTTTTACTAGTGGTTGCAGGACACTATAGTTTATTTATGTAAGTGAGGATAGCAAAATAAAAGTAAACTGTGACATATTATACCCAAACATTCTTCATACAGTGGACTACCAGTAAAATTTATAAAACATTTGGGACCAAAAATTATTCAGACACTTTGACCTGACCATGTTTTGCTTAAGTGTTTTTGTTTAATTGCTAATGCAACCTTTTTACACCACAGACTGAACAAAATGAAGCATTGCTTGGTAATTGGTCTACAAAGTATTGATAGTTGTGTAAATATTGTCATACTAACAGTTGTCTGAATTTTTGGTTGATTGTAATCCATTACATATCTTTCTATCAAAGTTATCTGACATTATCAAGATTAATTTGTTCCGACACAGTTTAACTCTGAGTTCTTGACATATTTTATTACCATTTTCTAAACTATAGCAAATAAACTGTGATAATGTGAGAAATGTTGAAGGTGTCTGAATAAATTATGGTTTGACTGTATGTTTAAAGACTATGCAGTGCCATTTTACATTTGATTATTCGGTTTCTGTACCTGGACACCTACAAACTTGAAAAAAAACTTAAACATTGTGTAAATAGCACATTTGAAACAGGGCCCACTGGTATAACCTGCACCAGGGACCCGCAAACCCCAGCTATGGCCCTGGACATGGGGGGAAGTGATTAATGACAAAATTTTCATTTTGGGGTGGAGTAACCCTTTAACTACTCAACTATGTAATGTGAGTTCATTACACTATGGTTTGTAGGCAGAAGCCATTCCTCACCTCCATTTAGCAGAAGAGTCTCCTGAACTGAAATTAGCTGGAGGATCCATTGACGCGTCGCTCCTCACAGACACACAGCTGGACTCTGGAGCAGGAGACTCGGATTTGCTTTAAGAAAACATCCAGAAAAACATCAGCAGTTGAACTTTAATATGCACTTTGTTATAATTATTCTCAATTCATTCAAATATTTCATTTAATTATTTAATCAAAATATATTCAGTAAATATTGGCCAACATTTGTAAGGGGAGATGGGAAAAATTATGAAATTATAAGAAGTTTTCTTAGATTCATCCAGCGAAACTACAATGTCTCCAAATCTGCTGGCATAAAAAATCTTGAAGTACTTCATAAAAATAGTATTAGATGGTACTAGATACCAGAAACATAAACTGGCTTGGATGTGATGGTCCAGAGGTAACAAAATATTCAGCTAAGAGGTATTTTTTTTTTTTTAACTGATGGGGAAAGTAACAAAAACTGACCAGAGCACATCAAAATAAGAATGTATTGCGTGTAAACTTTGTTTAGTATGAAGCAATCTAGTTTTGCTGTGGCACACACTCATCATGTCCAGCATAGACACTGTAATATTCATATAAATGATTATTTGTTACATGTTAGCTATTCCAGAATGTCTGCCAATCCGCCACTAAAATATCTGCTTCTGCTTTATAAAGTCATGAAGAATCATTTACAGCACCTTACTGTCTTGTTTCGATAGTAAAGTTATTCATGCTGTTAATAGCAAATGTAAGTTTAAAGTCAGAGCATAAATACTAATTGACCATGTATAGCTACTGTAGGCATTCATTTTTGTTCTCACCTCATTCTGGAGTCCATGGCATCATCTAGACTGCTCTGCACACCTGTGAACAAACTGTGAATGAATACTAGCTCATGTGAATTATGTGTGTGATCTAGAAATTATTCATTTCACAAACAAAAAATACAACATTGATGCCTGTTACCAGCTGAAGTGCCCTTGATGGTCACCAGAGGGCACTCCACCCCAGACTCTTGCCACTTTACCCTGGACACAATTTCACAAAATCCTTTGCCTGGTCTCATCCCTTTTAGACTTGCATTAATTTACTAACTGCTTGTTTTCTTACAAAAATAAATAAAATAATAATACTAGCGTTTCTAAACTTTTCTATTCTATTTGTTTTCTTTTTATTCATTATAGAAAAATAAGATAAAAAAACCTTGCTAGTGTACTGTGTTAAGCTATCCGAGACTTGTTATAGCACTTGCATATCATTGGTCTTTTGTTGGTTTTGATTGCTTCTATTGTCCTCGTTTGTAAGTCGCTTTGGATAAAAGCTTCTGCTAAATGACTAAATGTAAATTGATATTTCCTACTCGCACACTACAGCAAAAGATGGAAATGGGTTAACTGACTTAAAACCATTTTTTGTTGGTGAAAATAATAGTGGCCTAAGACTTTTGCACAGTACTGTATATATATGTAAACATTAAATGCAAATAAGTGAACTGGAAAAAAAAATAATTTAAGCTATGCACTTACATCGTTTGTGATTTATGACAATGACAATTTATTTATATAGCACAATTAATTTCAACTTCTGTCGACCAATGTGCTTTCCAGTAAGACTTTAAAAACAGAAAAACAAACACAATGAACAAACAGTAAAATTATGACATCATTTAACTATGCCGTCAGCCATACGCTTTAGAAAATAAAAATGTCTTTAGCCTGGACTTGAAGATATTAACAGAAGAAGCTTGTCTAATGGAGAGTGGCAAGGCGTTCCAAAGCCTGGGGGCAGCAATACAAAAGGCACGATCACCCCTGCACTTAAGCCTCGACCTAGGTGTAAACAATAGATCCTGGTTGGAAGACCGAAGGGATCTAATGGGTTGATATTCAGTCAGTAACTCACAAAGATAGGTAGGAGCCAAACCATTTCGAGATTTATAAACGAGGAGCAAAACTTTAAAATCCACTCTAAAACAAACAGGCAATCAATGTAATGAGCGTAAAATAGGAGTAATATGCTCCCTCTTCTTGACCACGCTCAAGAGTCGAGCCGCAGCGTTTTGAACAAGCTGCAGGCAGGATATAGCTGTCTGGCTAATTCCAAAATAAAGTGAGTTACAGTAGTCCAGCCTAGATAAAATAAAAGCATGAATTACTTTTTCAAAATCTTTAAAAGAAAGAAAAGGCTTTGCTTTAGAGAGTAAACGCAGCTGAAAAAAGCAAGCTTTGACTACTGAATTTATTTGACGGTCAAACTTTAAGCCATCATCAAAAATGAATCCCAGGTTTTTTACCCATGGTTTCAGACATGGAGACATCTCACCCAGATCCAATTTTGGGGAATCTAAAGATTCAGAAGGGCTAAAAAACAATAATTTCAGTTTTCTTTTCATTAAAAATTAAGAAATTTAATGAAAGCCAAGCCTTCACATCCGCCAAACATGCCATAACAGACTCAAGACCCACAGAATTCCGTTTAACAGGCAGATAAACCTGAGTGTCATCCGCATAGCAGTGAAATGATAATCCATGTTTTCTAAAAATCGAGCCAAGAGGGAGCATATAAAGAGAAAAAAGCAGAGGAGCCAGAATGGAACCCTGGGGAACCCCACAAGGTAAAGAAGCATTTCTCGAGTAATGTTCACCCATCTTAACTGAAAAACTCCTATTTGCAAAATACGATTTAAACCAATCTAGAGCTATACCTCTTAAACCAATGCAATGTTCTAATCGATCAATGAGAATAGCATGGTCAACTGTATCGAAAGCGGCCGTCAAATCTAAGAGCACAAGAACTGCAAAATCCCCAGAATCACATGATATTAAAATATCATTAAGAACCTTCAAAAGCGCAGTCTCAGTGGAATGGCATTTACGAAAACCTGACTGAAATGTTTCAAACATTAAGTTATCAGCTAAAAAACTTTGTAGCTGTGAGAAAACAAATTTTTCCAGAATCTTGGAAATGAAAGGCAAATTAGAAATGGGCCTAAAATTCGTTAAAACTGATGAGTCCAGATTCTGATTTTTGAGCAATGGATAAACTACTGCATGCTTTAAGCAATCAGGCATAATACCAGATTCTAAACTGCGATTAATTGTAATCAAGAGATATGCGGCAACATCAGTAAAAATTTGCTTAAATAAAAAAGGGGGAATTATATCCAAAGATGAGCCCGAAGGTTTAAGCTGCTCAACTATTTCCAGCAAATCTGAACGTGAGACCAGTTCAAACTGACTAAAAAAAGTAGTAGAGATAGAGGGGTTTGATGGATTAGAAAAAGAGGGAGTTATCCCCAGCCGGAGATCCCTAATTTTCATATCAAAAAATAATAAAAATTCTTCACATGATGGAGAAGAAACCCCAGGGGCTAGACCGGCCGAAGGGTTGAGAGTAGCATTAATAATATTAAAGAGAGTCTTTGGACTAGAGCAGTTCTTATTAATAATAGCTGACAAATGTTGGCATTTTGCTTTTTTCACTGCTTTCTGATATTTGAATAGTGTCCTTTAAAATCTCAAAAGAAACATAAAGCCTGTCCTTTTTCCATTTCCGTTCTGCTCTTCTACAACATCGCCTAAGAGAACGAATGGAATCGTCAATCCAGGGTTCAGAACGAGTTTTAGACTGAAAGTGTTACGGGGCTGACGAGACGTGAGACGTGCGGATCCATGTGCAAAGCTTTATTCGAAAACATGGTCAATACAGGCAGGGTCGGGAGACAGCAAACAGGTATGGCAGAGGCAAGACAGAGCAATCCGTGGAGCAAGCGTGGGTCAACGATTAGCGAACAGTATCCAAAGGGGCAAGGCAGAGAGATAATCCAGAGACGAGAGCAATAATCCAAACGAGGTGCAAACACAGTCCAAACGGCAAGGCGAAGGGTTAATCCAGGAAACACGGGCAGGGTCAGACACGGCAGGAAAACAAGGCAAGACTAGGACTAGGATAATGGCTCTGTAGAGTTGCTATCACTTGGGGAGTGATATACGCTAACACTTACAGAAACAAAACAGAAACACGGAATGGCACGGTAAAGCAGCTAGCGCTAGGTGAGCGCTAAACGCAGATCAATACACGGCCCTGATGCTGAGGAAGTCCATGGTTTAAATGGTGTGTGGTGGTGATTGTGAAATGAGCATCAGGTGTGTGATGTGTGAATGGTGACAGCTGTGATCTGTGCAATGCATTGTGGGAAATGGAGTCCAGTGTGTTGTGAGTGAAAGTCAATGTGGTGAGCGGGTGACCTCTGGTGGTGGTTAACCGGGAGAGCATGGACCAGATTCGTGACAGAAAGGTCCTAAAAGGAGCCGCAGCATTTAAAACGTTTGAACAGGTGAAATTAAACCTGGAAAGGAGCTCCTCAACACTAGCATCACAGGAAAAATTGACAATAGATGGCATCACTTCATGAAAAATTGATAAAAAAAAGAGTCTTTAGTAGTGGGAGTAATACACCGAGAAAGGCGGCCACAAAATGAGACTGTAGGTGCAACAGCAGAACATGAGACAGTAAACATAACAGTCTTATGGTCAGAAAAGCCATTTTCGCATATTTCTAGATCAGTGATACTAAGTCCATGCAGAAGCACCAAGTCAAGTATATGGCCACCCTTATGAGTGGGAGCATTAACCCCGATAGAAAAATCAAAAGCATTTAGTAAATGGGTAAACTCCTTAGCTATGTGATCATTCATGCAACAAACATGAACATTAAAATCGCCGAGTACAATTAACCTTATCATATTTCGGAGTCACATCACCCAGGAACTCAGCAAACTCCATTAAAAAGTTCGTATTAGATTTTGGCGGTCGATAAATTACCGCTATCAAAAGCGGATCGCCAAGTTCCAAAACAAACAACTGAAGTTCAAAGCTGCTGTAGGTACTACTCGCCACTGAGCGACAGATGAAATGATCTTTAAAAATAGAGACAAGTCCGCCACCCCGACCAGTTGTGCGTGGGGAATTAAAAAACAAACATTTAGGTGGCAGAAGTTCAGAGAAAGGGCTCAAATCACCTGGACAGAGCCAGGTTTCAGTAAGAAATAAAAAATCCAAGTTTCGAGAGGAGAACAAGTCACTTAAAATGAAAGTCTTGTTAGTTAACGATCTGGTGTTAATTCGGTTTATTCTTTCGTGGGCCGTAAGCGAATCGGTATTAGGCTATAGCAAATAAATGTAACTCTGCATTCATTTTACTTGTTCTATATTAAATGAAAAGTGAAGTTCGTGATACTCACTCAAGTTTTCCTCTCTCTGAGTTGTTTATATTCCTCACTCCTCGACGGATCCTGGTGCCTTAGTTTCGCTTTCACGGTAAGAAAACATCTGAATTCGAGGATGTTGTGGGGTTGACGTATACAAGAAGAAGAAACAGTAGCGTCTATGATCTTTTGCAAAACAAAAACAAAAACAAAAAAGTCTTTTATATCCAGTTTACAACCTCGCGCGAGCAAAGCCTGGTTCTGTGACGCACCGCACTTAAGATAATCAAGTCATAATCACAATCAAACATAGCCTTCTTGTCTTATTTTTAAACTTAATGTATTATTATTTTTTTTATTCTACAATGTTACCCTTTCTTTTTCTATACGGGGATGCTGCTGTACTGGAGCAGGCAGTTTTACGCCCCTGTTGTTCCTGATGCAGGGCCGGCCCGTGGAGCGCCGCACGAAAGGGGTTTTTATTTTTTTTTGGTCGGAAGTGCGCCCTCTTGTGCGCTCCTACACCCATATATTAAGCAAAATGATTTCTGACAGTTAACAATTTTAGTAGTGATCTATCATCGAACTGACTAAAATAATGTTGACTAAAATTGGCATCAATGAAAAATCATGCAATTTCACAATGTCATGTTGGAATAATTTAAACACTTTGTGTCATTACATACATCATCATAAGAAAGTCAGATCTTGGTGACACTTCCTGAAAATGCTCAAGACAGCACAATATACTATTTGCACAGCCATTTGAAAACTACAGTAAAATTACACATTACTGTATTTAGTGAGGTATCGGAGTACAAGACACTGAATATGTATGTTTCACATTTTTACTGCATATGCTCTTTGCAATTCTAATTTGTTCACAGCATTGTGCAAAATAATAAATACACCCTCATTTACAACAAACATAAACGCCCTTTGGGTAGAGCTGTGCACAAATGTAAACAATATTGCAGTACATATTGGAACTGAACATACAACATGCATAGTACTGTAAATCATTCATGCACATCCAGACGTTCCTCTCTGTCTGGCCACATAGTTTCATCTACATCACAGCAAATATCATCTCTTGCAATGCAGCGAGGAAAGTATCTCCTCGAGTGGCGAATCCACCCTCTGCAGGACTGTCATCACATGCTGTATCCATGGCCACTAGCAGGGCCATTTGGGCATGTGGATGCCGGTCATATACCTTCCACCTCCAGGAAGAGAAAAAGTCCTCTATTGGATTTAGGTATGGTGAGTAGGGAGGGAGATATTCCACCAGCATCCTATCATGTGATGCAAACCACTGTCTGATGACATCCGAGTGGTGAAAACGCACATTATCCCAAACAACAACATGCTTATTCAGATGGTCTCCAGTTAGACCCCTCTCATTCTCAGGGATTATGTCCCTGTAAAGAGTGTCTAAAAAAGTCAGCAGATGTTGTGTGTTGTATGGACCAAGACGGGGTATATGGGTGAGGACGCCATTTTCTGAGATACACAAAGTAAACAGTTCACAGCACTGAACATTAGAGTATGCATAGAACACATACATGTTTTACCTGTACATACTGGTGACGGTTCTCCTTCCCTCTGTCGCTGTACCGTTCAAATGGCACATTGTACAATTGTTTCATGCGCATTTCATTTCTCCTGAGAACTCTGTCAATTGTAGTGATTGAAACAGATTCAATATTCCCAAAGATGTTGTCATCCTCTATAACAGCACTTTGTATCTCTCAACCTTATGGCATTGTTTGTAATCACCATTGCACAAATGGCTTCCTCTTGTTGGAGTAAAAAGGGGCCCTCTTCCACCTCTGCAAGGTTGTCTTGCAATCCTATGTGGTACAGAGTAAAATTACAGTAAATATGGCAAATCTTTACTGTAACACTACAATACACTAAATCTGTGATGCAGTAAAGCTGGAAGTCTAAATGTAAAATGTAAAAAGTGACAAGTTCTTGTCCCACCGCAAGCTTCATGTGACACAATGACAGTAGTGCAGTGCAGATTGTTTGGTGCTGAATTACTGTCCATTTATACACACCTGTTCTCCCGACGAAATGTTTGAATAATTGAATTTACAGTGGTTCTCCCAACATTTGGCTGCACCCTTCGACCAGCCTCAGCCATTGTGAGGCCGTGATTGACACCATGATCCACAATTGTAGCCCTGATTTCATCGGGAATCCGCCTATGTACTTGGCCTCTTCTTCCTCTTCCCCTGTTTTGTCCCCTTCGTCCCCGCACCCTCACCCCTCTCCCACAAGGCTGACCTTCCATTTATGTGTCAGAGTATTGTAGAAATGGTACACACTATGTCCTGCTTGGTTCGTATATGCTTGTGAAGTGGGGATTTATGGGATTCAGCGCTGAGTGATTGTAGAGAAGTGGCTTATTTTTTTTTTAAATAAAATTAGCGTGACAGATTTTGACAACTAGTTCAACATTTTTGTATGTAATGACTCAAGCAATGAAATGAGGACTAGTAGTTTTATATGGAATGACTATTCAGCATTCACAAGTATAGTTAATTTTGACTGACATGACATAAGCAAATGATAATGTTATAAAACAGCAGATAGTTGCATGAACGCAATTGATGCATGTCCAAAAGCATTTGCAATTTGTTGGAAGGAATGAGAAACTGCTACTGTGATGTGCACAAATGACTAAATGTTGTGGAGGTTGAACTAACTGGTGTGCAAATGTCAATAGTGATGTGAGAAATGCACCAAAGCGACTGAGAAAAACTGTAATGTGCTTCATCCTTGAGACTTTCTTCACCTCTGTTTAGCAGAACAGACTTCTGAACCGAATTTAAGAGGAGAATCCATTGATGCGTCGCTCCTCGCAGACACAGAGCTGAACTCAGGAGGAGGAGACATGGATTTCCTTCTGAAAACATCCAGAACAACAGCAGTTAAATACTGCATACATATAAAGAGCTCTCTTCAGACCCTCAGAATTATATGATATATTATGATGTGGCTTAAAATCATCCTTCTGTTAGAACATTCTGTTAACACATTGGATGCTACTTAGAAAAGTGTGTTTTAATTAAAAGCAATGTGTCTCAACCAGGGGCCTCAAGATGACTCAGAATGACAGACAGACAGATACCAGACACTTAAACTGGCTTGGATGTGATGGTCCAGAGGTACTGAAATATTCAGCTGAGAGATATGATATTTGTTTTATTTTAAATGGATGGGAAGTGTAGGCAGCTTTGTTTAGTATGAAGCTCTGACACACACTCATGTCCCGCATAGACACTGTAATGTTCATATAAATGACCATTTGGAAATTAATTCATGTATAATATAAAAGTTCATGTTTACTGTTCCAGAACGTCTACCAATCGGCCACTGAAATATCTGTTTCTGTCCTATAAAGTCAAGCATTCACACAGATAATGGAGGAGAATCACTTCCAGCATCTTTAAAATCTTGATTCGATAGTAAAGTCATTTATGTTGTTAATAGCAAAAGTCACACTATAAATACAAATTGATCACCTGTATATACTGTTTTTATATGGCATGGCATCATCTAGACTGCTCTGCAAACCTGTGAACAAACTAAAAACTGATACTAGCTATATGTATGATCTAGAAATGATTCATTTCACCAACAAAAAAATAAGTCGGTTTGACAGGTACACTCTTCAAAACAAAGTGGACTTCTGCAGTGATTAACCATTTTAGTTTCACAATTAATATTCCATGTTTTTCTTACACCATGTCTACACTGGATGTAAAAGGCAGTTGCATCTACTGCCTAATGGAGCCTGACAATAAAAAAAGCACAGACTCATCAGTCATATGCTGTTAATTATAGCTTACATCAGCAGATTCACTTCCCAAATATAGTGATTTGGTTCACTTACTTTTCGGTATAGGCAACAATTGAAGATATTAGAAGATGTTGGATCACAATAATTAGGAACCACAGTTTCCTCAAATCCTTTCACTCGA